>NC_061511.1:213312660-213359532 GCF_022539505.1 Lolium rigidum | reverse complement strand
CGAAATAAAAGGCAGAATCTGTCAAAACAGAAGAGTTCGTAAAGACGAATTTTTCAGGGGCACTTAACTTGCTCAGATGAAAATGCTCAAATTGAATGAAAGTTGTGTACATATCTAAGGATCACGCACGTAAATTGGCAGATTTTTCTAAATTTTCTACAGAAGGGGCTGCTCAATTTCGTGACAGCAAGAAATCTGTTTCTGCGGAGTAATCTAAATCTAGTATTGACTTTACTATCAAAACTTTACTTGGAACAACAATGCAATAAAATAAAGATAAGGAGAGGTTGCTACAGTAGTAACAACTTCCAAGACTCAAATATAAAACAAAAGTGCAGAAGTAAAATAATGGGTTGTCTCCCATAAGCGCTTTTCTTTAACGCCTTTCAGCTAGGCGCAGAAAGTGTGAATCAAGTATTATCAAGAGATGAAGCATTAACAGAGGGGTTTGGAGTTTTTCTCAACTATGCATTGTATCTAATCTATGTAAGTTTCAGAGGCTCCTCTTTCATTACTCTTAGGTTTGCTATTCTCATCAAACAAATTTTCAGGAACAAGCCAACCATAGTTATTCTCTAGAGCTTCATGCATTCCTAGGAGCTTACTAGGTATCAGTGCTTTAATTTACCCTCCATCATTGACATTATTAGTGTACTTTATTCTATCCATGTCCATATTTTCAAGTGTTTTTGCAAAATCAGTGAACAAACCAAGCCTCTTATGCTTAATAAAAACTTTTCTAGCTTCTTTAGCTATATCTTCAAATTCTCTACGAAGGACTTTTAGAACAAAATTTCTCTTTTCTCCCCCTTCCATATCAGAGAGTGTAAGAAACATATGTTGAATTATAGGATTGAGATTAACAAATCTAGTTTCCAACATGTGTATCAAACAGGCAGTAGCACTCTCATAAGTAGGAGTAACTTTTACCAAGGGTGTATCTTCAAAATCTTCATCCATACTAACATGGGTGAAAAATGCTTCTATATTATCTCTTCCAATGATGGACCCTCGTCCTACCGGTATATCTTTTAGAGTGTATTTAGGAGGAAACATGATGAAATAAACAAAAGGTAAATAAAGTAAATGCAAGTAACTAATTTTTTTGTGTTTTTAATATGGAGAGCGCAAACAAGACAGTAAATAAAGTAGAGCTAGCAACTATTTTTTTGTATTTTTTTGATATAAAGAACAAACAAAGCAGTAAATAAAATAAAGTAAAGCAAGACAAAAACAAAGTAAAGAGATTGGATGTGGGAGACTCCCCTTGCAGCGTGTCTTGATCTCCTCGGCAACGGCGCCGTAAAGCTGTCTTGATGGCGTGTAAGACACACGTCCGTTGGGAACCCCAAGAGGAAGGTGTGATGTGTACAGCGACAAGTTTTCCCTCAGTAAGAAACCAAGGTTATCGAACCAGTAGGAGTCAAGGAACACGTGAAGCTTGTTGGTGGCGGAGTGTAGTGCGGCGCAACACGAGGGATTCCGGCGCCAACATGGAACCTGCACAACACAATCAAAGTACTTTGCCCCAACGTAACAGTGAGGTTGTCAATCTCACCGGCTTGCTGTAAACAAAGGATTAGATGTATAGTGTGGAAGATGATGTTTGTTTGCGAAGAACAGTAAAGAACAAGTATTGCAGTAGATTGTATTTCAGATGTAAAGAATGGACCGGGGTCCACAGTTCACTAGTGGTGTCTCTCCCATAACATAAATAGCATGTTGGGTGAACAAATTACAGTTGGGCAATTGACAAATAAAGAAGGCATAACAATGCACATACATATATCATGATGAGTACTATGAGATTTAATCAGGGCATTACGACAAAGTACATAGACCGCTATCCGAGCATGCATCTATGCCTAAAAAGTCCACTTTCGGGTTATCATCCGAACCCCTTCCAGGTATTAAGTTGCAAACAACAGACAATTGCATTAAGTATGGTGCGTAATGTAATCAACACAAATATCCTTAGACAAAGCATTGATGTTTTATCCCTAGTGGCAACAGCACGTCCACAACCTTAGAACTTTTTGTCACTGTCCCAGATTCAATGGAGGCATGAACCCACTATCGAGCATAAATACTCCCTCTTGAAGTCACAAGTATCAACTTGGCAAGAGCCTCTACTAGCAACGGAGAGCATGCAAGAACATAAACGACATATATGATAGATTGATAATCAACTTGACATAGTATTCAATATTCATCGGATCCCAACAAACACAACATGTAGCATTACAAATAGATGATCTTAATCATGATAGGCAGCTCACAAGATCTAACATGATAGCACAATGAGGAGAAGACAACCATCTAGCTACTGCTATGGACCCATAGTCCAGGGGTGAACTACTCACACATCGATCCGGAGGCGATCATGGCGATGCAGAGTCCTCCGGGAGATGATTCCCCTCTCCGGCAGGGTGCCGGAGGCGATCTCCTGAATCCCCCGAGATGGGATTGGCGGCGGCGGCGTCTCTGGAAGGTTTTCCGTATCGTGGCTCTCGATACTGGGGTTTTCGCGACGAAGGCTTTAAGTAGGCGGAAGGGCGGAGTCAGAGGGCTGACGAGGGGCCCACACCATAGGGTGGCGCGGCCTCCCCTTGTCCGCGCCGCCTTGTGGTGTCGCCACCTCGTGGCCCCACTTCGTTTCCCTTTCGGTCTTCTGGAAGTTTCGTGGAAAAATAAGACCCTGGGCGTTGGTTTCGTCCAATTCCGAGAATATTTCCTTTGTAAGATTTCTGAAACCAAAAACAACAGAAAACAGCAACTGGCTCTTCGGCATCTCGTCAATAGGTTAGTGCCGGAAAATGCATAATAATGACATAAAGTGTGTATAAAACATGTGAGTATCATCATAAAAGTAGCATGGAACATAAGAAATTATAGATACGTTTGAGACGTATCAGCGCCGGGCGGCCATCACGAACCACTACTACCTCGATCTCACGCCAGAGCAGCGGATGAATCCCCGCTGGCATCCCGATAACCAGCATACTTGGGACGCCTTCTTCATCAATCGGCGTGACAGGGTGTTCGCCAGGTATGAGGAGGACGGTCTGCCTCCTGGGAACTTCCACGAGGCCGGCCATCAGCTATGGTGGTACGGCCGGACTCTACAGAGCGTCATGGACTACATCACGGCCGGCTATATCCCCGCCTGCGCTACCCTCAGTTCGAGCCACGAGCGCCGCCCGACGACAGCGACGACGACAGCAGCGACAACAACGGCGGCAACTTAGAAGGCGACGACTACCAGTACAACGACGAAGACTATGAAGACTACGAGTATGCATATTATACGCCTAGGCAGGAGTATGACTAAGTCACTCCAAATTTCATGTATCATCAGTGGTATTTATGTCATGGCCAATCAATTTCGGCAATGCTAGATCCACCATATCCCATGCAATTACGGCTCCTCTAGTCCTTTTCCCATTATACGCCTAGGCAGGAGTATGACTAAGTCACTCCAAATTTCATGTATTATCAGTGGCATCTCGAATCAATCGAATCATTCAAAAATGGACACCAAACACATCACAGATAATATAATTCACATGATCCATTCAACAAAGTTTGGTACAATAAATTATTACACATCATTTCTTCCCTTGTGTCCCTGCTTGCTTACGATTGGGCCGTATCCATGGAGCATCCTCATCATTTAACTTAATGCTTGGGTCGGTGTTCACTTTGAAGGCGGAATTTCACCAAACATATTATAATCTTCTGACATGTCTGTCTTGTCCTCCACTCCCACGATGTTTCTTTTCCCTGAAAGAATAATGTGGCGCTTTGGATCATCGCATGATGTACTGATCGTTTTCTTATCTTTCCGTTTCCTCGGTTTGCTACTCATGTCCTTCACATAGAAAACCTGAGCGACATCTTTCGCTAGGACGAATGGTTCGTCAAGGTAACCAAGATTGTTGAAATCCACCATTGTCATTCCGTATTGCTGGTCCACCTTTACCCCACCTCCTGTTAGCTTGAACCATTTGCACCGGAACAAAGGGACCTTAAAGGAGGGTCCATAGTCAAGTTCCCATATCTCCTCTATGTAACTATAATATGTGACCTTTTGCCCATTCTCGGTTGCTGCATCAAAGCGGACACCACTGTTTTGGTTGGTGCTCTTTTTATCTTGGGTGATCGTGTAAAATGTATTCCCATTTATCCCGTACCCTTGGAAAGTCGTTATAGTCGAAGATGGTGTCTTGGCCAATGATGGCGTGTAATACACACGTTCGTTGGGAACCCCAAGAGGAAGGTATGATGCACACAGTAGCAAGTTTTCCCTCGGAAAGAAACCAAGGTTTATCGAACCAGGAGGAGCCAAGAAGCACGTTGAAGGTTGATAGCGGCGGGATGTAGTGCGGCGCAACACCGAGGATTCCGGCGCCAACGTGGAACCTGCACAACACAACCAAAGTACTTTGCCCCAACGAAACAGTGAGGTTGTCAATCTCACCGGCTTGCTCGTAACAAAGGATTAGATGTATAGTGTGGATGATGATTGTTTGCGGAAAACGGTAGAACAAGTATTGCGATGGATTGTATTTAATGTAAAAGAATGGACCGGGGTCCACGAGTTCACTAGAGGTGTCTCTCCCATAAGATAAATAGCATGTTGGGTGAACAAATTACGGTCGGGCAATTGACAAATAGAGAGGGCATGACCATGCACATACATGATATGATGAGTATAGTGAGATTTAATTGGGCATTACAACAAAGTACATAGACCGCTATCCAGACATGCATCTATGCCTAAAAAGTCCACCTTCGAGGTTATCATCCGAACCCCTTCCGAGTATTAAGTTGCAAACAACAGACAATTGCATTAAGTATGGTGCGTAATGTAATCAACACAAATATCCTTAGACAAAGCATTGGTGTTTTATCCCTAGTGGCAACAACACATCCACAACCTTAGAACTTTCTGTCATTGTCCCAGATTTAATGGAGGCATGAACCCACTATCGAGCATAAATACTCCCTCTTGGAGTTAAGAGCAAAAACTTGGCCAGAGCCTCTACTAATAACGGAGAGCATGCAAGATCATAAACAACACATAGGTAATAGATTGATAATCAACATAACATAGTATTCTCTATCCATCGGATCCCGACAAACACAACATATAGCATTACAGATAGATGATCTTGATCATATTAGGCAGCTCACAAGATCCGACAATGAAGCACATAAGGAGAAGACGACCATCTAGCTACTGCTATGGACCCATAGTCCAGGGGTGAACTACTCACTCATCACTCCGGAGGCGACCATGGCGGTGAAGAGTCCTCCGGGAGATGATTCCCCTCTCCGGCGAGGGTGCCGGAGAGCGATCTCTCGAATCCCCGAGATGGGATTGGCGGCGGCGTCTCAGTAAGGTTTTCCGTATCGTGGCTCTCGGTACTGGGGGTTTCGCGACGGAGGCTTTAAGTAGGCGGAAGGGCAGGTCAAAGGGCGTCACGGGGGCCCCACACAACAGGGCCGCGCAGCCAGCTCCTGGGCCGCGCCGCCCTAGTGTGGCGCCGCCCCGTGGCCCCACTTCGTCTTCTCTTCGGTCTTCTGGAAGCTTCGTGGCAAAATAGGCCCCTGGGCGTTGATTTCGTCCAATTCCGAGAATATTTCCTTACTAGGATTTCTGAAACCAAAAACAGCGAGAAAACAACAACGGCTCTTCGGCATCTCGTTAATAGGTTAGTGCCGGAAAATGCATAAATATGACATAAAGTATGCATAAAACATGTAGATATCATCAATAATGTGGCATGGAACATAAGAAATTATCGATACGTCGGAGACGTATCTTCATCCCCAAGCTTAGTTCATGCTCGTCCCGAGCAGGTAAACGATAACAAAGATAATTTCTGGAGTGACATGCCATCATAACCTTGATCATACTATTGTAAGCATATGTAATGAATGCAGCGATCAAAACAAAGGTAATGACATGAGTAAACAAATGAATCATAAAGCAAAGACTTTTCATGAATAGCACTTTCAAGACAAGCATCAATAAGTCTTGCATAAGAGTTAACTCATAAAGCAATAAATCAAAGTAAAGGTATTGAAGCAACACAAAGGAAGATTAAGTTTCAGCGGTTGCTTTCAACTTATAACATGTATATCTCATGGATATTGTCAATGTTAAGTAATATAACAAGTGCAATATGCAAGTATGTAGGAATCAATGCACAGTTCACACAAGTGTTTGCTTCTTGAGGTGGAGAGAAATAGGTTAACTGACTTAACATAAAAGTAAAAGAAAGGCCCTTCGCAGAGGGAAGCATTGATTGCTATATTTGTGCTAGAGCTTTGGTTTTGAAAACAAGAAACAATTTTGTCAACGGTAGTAATAAAGCATATGTGTTATGTAAATTATATCTTACAAGTTGCAAGCCTCATGCATAGTATACTAATAGTGCCCGCACCTTGTCCTAATTAGCTCGGATTACGGGATTATCATCGCAATACACATGTTTTAACCAAGTGTCACAAAGGGGTACCTCTATGCCGCCTGTACAAAGGTCTAAGGAGAAAGCTCACATTTGGATTTCTCGCTTTTGATTATTCTCAACTTAGACATCCATACCGGGACAACATAGACAACAGATAATGGACTCCTCTTTAATGCATAAGCATGTAGCAACAATTAATGTTCTCATATGAGATTGAGGATATATGTCCAAAACTAAAACTTCCACCATGATTCATGGCTTTAGTTAGCGGCCCAATGTTCTTCTCTAACATTATGCATGCTCTAACCATTAAATGAGTGGTAAATCTCCCTTACTTCAGACAAGACGGACATGCATAGCAACTCACATGATATTCAACAAAGAATAGTTGATGGCGTCCCCAGGAACATGGTTATCGCACAACAAAAAACTTAATAAGAGATAAAGTGCATAAGTACATATTCAATACCACAATAGTTTTTAAGCTATTTGTCCCATGAGCTATATATTGCAAAGGTAAAGAATGGAAATTTTAAAGGTAGCACTCAAGCAATTTACTTTGGAATGGCGGCGAAATACCATGTAGTAGGTAGGTATGGTGGACACAAATGGCATAGTGGTTGGCTCAAAGATTTTGGATGCATGAGAAGTAATCCCTCTCGATACAAGGTTTGGGCTAGCAAGGTTCTTTGAAACAAACACAAGGATGAACCGGTGCAGCAAAACTCACATAAAAGACATATTGTAAACATTATAAGACTCTACACCGTCTTCCTTGTTGTTCAAAACTCGATACTAGAAATTATCTAGACTTTAGAGAGACCAAATATGCAAACCAAATTTTAGCAAGCTCTATGTATTTCTTCATTAATAGGTGCAAAGTATATGATGCAAGAGCTTAAACATGAGCACAACAATTGCCAAGTACCAAATTATTCAAGACATTTTAGAATTACTACATGTAGCATTTCCCAATTCCAAACATATAACAATTTAACGAAGAAGATTCAACCTTCGCCATTGATACTATGAGTAAAGCCTAAGGACATATTTGTCCATATGCAACAGCGGAGCGTGTCTCTCTCCCACACAATGAATGCTAGGATCCATTTTATTCAAACAAAAACAAACCGACGCTCCAAGCAAAGCACATAAGATGTGATGGAATAAAAATATAGTTTCGGGGAGGAACCTGATAATGTTGTCGATGAAGAAGGGGATGCCTTGGGCATCCCCAAGCTTAGACGCTTGAGTCTTCTTAAAATATGCAGGGGTGAACCACTGGGGCATCCCCAAGCTTAGAGCTTTCACTCTCCTTGATCATATTGTATCATCCTCCTCTCTTGATCCTTGAAAACTTCCTCCACACCAAACTCAAAACAACTCATTAGAGGGTTAGTGCACAATTAAAATTTACATGTTCAGAGGTGACATAATCATTCTTAACACTTCTGGACATTGCAGAAAGCTACTGGACATTAATGGAACAAATAAATTCATCCAACATAGCAAAAGAGGCAATGCGAAATAAAAGGCAGAATCTGTCAAAACAGAACAGTTCATAAAGACGAATTTTAAAGTGGAACCAGACTTGCTCAGATGAAAATGCTCAAATTGAATGAAAGTTGCGTACATATCTGAGGATCACTCACGTAAATTGGCATAATTTTCTGAGTTACCTACAGAGAATTAGACCCAGATTCGTGACAGCAAAGAAATTTGTTTCTGCACAGTAATCCAAATCTAGTATGAACCTTACTATCAAAGACTTTACTTGGCACAACAATGCACAAAACTAAGATAAGGAGAGGTTGCTACAGTAGTAAACAACTTCCAAGACTCAAATATAAAATAAAAGTACTGTAGTAAAAAGATGGGTTGTCTCCCATAAACGCTTTTCTTTAACGCCTTTCAGCTAGGCGCAGAAAGTGTATATCAAGTGTTATCAAGAGACGAAGTATCAACATCATAATTTGTTCTAATAATAGAATCAAAAGGTAACTTCATTCTCTTTCTAGGGAAGTGTTCCATACCTTTCTTGAGAGGAAATTGATATTTAATATTACCTTCCTTCTTATCAATGATAGCTCCAACAGTTCGAAGAAAAGGTCTTCCCAATATAATGGGACAAGATGCATTGCATTCAATATCCAAGACAACAAAATCAACGGGGACAAGGTTATTGTTAACCATAATATGAACATTATCAACTCTCTCCAAAGGTTTCTTTGTAGAATGATCAGCAGGATTAACATCCAAATAACAATTTTTCAATGGTGGCAAGTCAAGCATATTATAGATTTTCTCAGGCATAACGGAAATACTTGCACCAAGATCACATAAAGCATTAAAATCAAAGTCATTGACCTTCATCTTAATGATGGGCTCCCAACCATCCTCTAGCTTCCTAGGAATAGAAGCTTCACGTTCTAGTTTCTCTTCTCTAGCTTTTATGAGAGCATTTGTAATATGTTTTGTAAAGGCCAAATTTATAGCACTAGCATTGGGACTTTTAGCAAGCTTTTGTAAGAACTTTATGACTTCAGAGATGTGGCAATCATCAAAGTCTAAACCATTATGATCTACAGCAATGGGATCACTATCCCCAACATTTTGAAAAATTTCAGCAGTTTTATCAATTTCAGCAGTTTTAGCAGTTTCGGGCAATTCTGCACGCTTTGCACTAGGAGTAGTAACATTGCCAACACCAATTATCTTACCATTATTAGTAGGAGGTGCAGCAACTTGTGGAGCATTAGTATTTCTAGTGGTGGTAATAGTCCAAACTTTAGCTACATTATTCTCTTTAGCTAGTTTTTCATTTTCTTCTCTTTCCCACCTAGCATGCAATTCAGCCATCAATCTTATATTCTCATTAATTCTAAATTGGATGGCATTTGCTGTAGTAACAATTTTATTTTCAATATCCTTATTAGGCATAACTTTCGATTTTAAAAGATCAACATCAGAGGCAAGTCTATCAACCTTAGAATCAAGAATATCAATTTTATCAAGCTTTTCCTCAATAGATTTGTTAAAAGTAGTTTGTGTACTAATAAATTCTTTAAGCATAGCTTCAAGTCCAGGGGGTGTGTTCCTATTATTGTTGTAAGAATTCCCATAAGAATTACCATAACCGTTACCATTATTATAAGGATATGGCCTATAGTTATTACTAGAATTATTCCGATAAGCATTGTTGTTGAAATTATTATTTTTAATGAAGTTCACATCAACATGTTCTTCTTGGGCAACCAATGAAGCTAATGGAACATTATTAGGATCAACATTAGTCCAATCATTCACAAGCATAGACATAATAGCATCAATCTTATCACTCAAGTAAGAGGTTTCTTCGATGCAATTTACCTTCTTACCTTGTGGAGCTCTTTCCGTGTGCCATTCAGAGTAATTAATCATCATATTATCAAGAAGCTTTGTTGATTCACCAAGAGTGATGGACATAAAGGTACCTCCAGCAGCTGAATCCAATAGGTTCCGTGAAGAAAAGTTCGATCCTGCATAAAAGGTTTGGATGATCATCCAAGTAGTCAGTCCATGGGTTGGGCAATTTTTAACCAAAGATTTCATTCTTTCCCAAGCTTGTGCAACATGCTCATTATCCAATTGTTTAAAATTCATTATGCTACTCCTCAAAGATATCATTTTAGCGGGAGGATAATATCTACCAATAAAAGCATCCTTGCATTTAGTCCATGAATCAATACTATTTCTAGGCAGAGATAGCAACCAATCTTTAGATCTTCCTCTTAAAGAGAAAGGAAACAATTTTAATTTTATAATGTCACCATCTACATCCTTATACTTTTGCATTTCACATAGTTCAACAAAATTATTAAGATGGGCAGCAAGCATCATCGGAACTAACACCGGAAAATTGCTCTCTCATAACAAGATTCAAGAAAGCGAGTTTAATTTCAAAGAATTCTGTCTGTAGTAGCAGAGTGGAGCAATAGGTGTGCATAAGAAATCATTATTATTTGTAGTTGTGAAGTCACACAACTTAGTATTTTCAGGAGTACCCATTTTAGCAGTAGTAAATAAAGCAAACTAGATAAAGTAAATGCAAGTAACTAATTTTTTCGTGTTTTTGATATAGAGAACAAGACAGTAAATAAAGTAAAACTAGCAACTAATTTTTTGTGTTTTGATATAAGTGCAGCAAACAAGAAAGTAAATAAAATAAAGCAAGACAAAAACAAAGTAAAGAGATTGGATTGTGGAGAATCCCCTTGCAGCGTGTCTTGATCTCCCCGGCAACGGCGCCAGAAAATATTGCTTGATGGCGTGTAATACACACGTTCGTTGGGAACCCCAAGAGGAAGGTATGATGCACACAGTAGCAAGTTTTCCCTCGAGAAAAAACCAAGGTTTATCGAACCAGGAGGAGCCAAGAAGCACGTTGAAGGTTGATGGCGGTGGGATGTAGTGCGGCGCAACACCGGGGATTCCGGCGCCAACGTGGAACCCGCACAACACAACCAAAGTACTTTGCCCCAACGAAACAGTGAGGTTGTCAATCTCACCGGCTTGCTGTAACAAAGGATTAGATGTATAGTGTGGATGATGATTGTTTGCATAAAACAGTAGAACAAGTATTGCAGTAGATTGTATTTAATGTAAAAGAATGGACCGGGGTCCACAGTTCACTAGAGGTGTCTCTCCCATAAGATAAATAGCATGTTGGGTGAACAAATTACAGTCGGGCAATTGACAAATAGAGAGGGCATGACCATGCACATACATGATATGATGAGTATAGTGAGATTTAATTGGGCATTACGACAAAGTACATAGACCGCTATCCAGCATGCATCTATGCCTAAAAAGTCCACCTTCGAGGTTATCATCCGAACCCCTTCCAAGTATTAAGTTGCAAACAACGGACAATTGCATTAAGTATGGTGCATAATGTAATCAACACAAATATCCTTAGACAAAGCATTGATGTTTTATCCCTAGTGGCAACAAGCACATCCACAACCTTAGAACTTTCCGTCATTGTCCCAGCATTTAATGGAGGCATGAACCCACTATCGAGCATAAATACTCCCTCTTGGAGTTAAGAGCAAAAACTTGGCCGAGCCTCTACTAATAACGGAGAGCATGCAAGATCATAAACAACACATAGGTAATATATTGATAATCAACATAACATAGTATTCTCTATCCATCGGATCCCAACAAACACAACATATAGCATTACAGATAGATGATCTTGATCATGTTAGGCAGCTCACAAGATCCAACAATGAAGCACATAAGGAGAAGACGACCATCTAGCTACTGCTATGGACCCATAGTCCAGGGGTGAACTACTCACTCATCACTCCGGAGGCGACCATGGCGGTGAAGAGTCCTCCGGGAGATGATTCCCCTCTCCGGCAGGGTGCCGGAGGCGATCTCCTGAATCCCCCGAGATGGGATTGGCGGCGGCGGCGTCTCAGTAAGGTTTTCCGTATCGTGGCTCTCGGTGCTGGGGGTTTCGCGACGGAGGCTTTAAGTAGGCGGAAGGGCAGGTCAAAGGGCGTCACGGGGGCCCCGTGGCCCCACTTCGTCTTATCTTCGGTCTTCTGGAAGCTTTGTGGCAAAATAGGCCCCTCGGCGTTGATTTCGTCTAATTCCGAGAATATTTCCTTACTAGGATTTCTGAAACCAAAAATAGCATAAAACAACAACTGGCTCTTCGGCATCTCGTTAATAGGTTAGTGCCGGAAAATGCATAAATATGACATAAAGTATGCATAAAACATGTAGATATCATCAATAATGTGGCATGGAACATAAGAAATTATCGATACGTCGGAGACGTATTAGCCTGTTGCCTGCCAAAACTCACCGGCGAGCAGTGGTTAAGCAACACGAAGAGCCGGGAGGCTCCCAAGGCCGCTTAGTGGACCCTGGCACCTCGCGTCGTCCCGCAAGTTCTCTGCACACGTCCTGGCGGTTGCAAGGGCGTGCCACCTGACCGAGACCCGATCAGGAAGGTGTTAGATTGCTTCGATTGTTCCTGCATGGTAGACACGTAAACATTAAATACGAGCCCTATCGGCTCTCGGGTTGTCCTATGGATCGGCTCAAAGAGCCGATCACCCCATGGTTCACGTTGGATTTGCAATGACATGGGGATCCTGCTTGATCAAAACAAAGCTAAACCAATCTACGACAGTTTAGGGTTTTCACCGCATAACCGGAACGTCCTACGCGTAGTTGGGCCTAGCAGATACGAAAGATGATGAAAACTATCCCTAAAAGAGGCCTAAAAACCAACATTACGTTAATTCCCGGAACATCCCTTATAGGAACGGTAGACAGCACCTATCGCACTACCGGATCCTCCAACCCCAGCATAAGGCCTAATCATGCAGATATTAAACTAATCCTTGAAGAACAAGGAGCAACTATAACAGATCGGATCTACCGAGTAACGAACAAGCAAGATGCTGCCCTTACGCCCGGATAGGCGTAAGGGCAGCTAGGTGTCGAGGGACGGCATTGCTAAGCGGATATGCATAAGAAAAGCATCAATGCAAGCCCCAAAACACCTAAGATAAGTAGTGCTACTCGCCATCAACAACGCTTCAAGCACGAGTAGCACAAGGTAGACGAATAACGCAGCATCGCCTAGATCGCAAGATGCGATCTAGGCAAGCATGATGCTTACCCGAAGGAAACCCTCGAAGAAGGGGTGGCGATGCGCTCGGTTTGTGTTTGTTGTGAACGATGATTGTTGTTTATTTCATAAACCCTAGATACATATTTATAGTCCGGGGGACTTTCTAATTCAGGCGTGCACATATCGTGCACGGGCCAAACTCTACCTTCTAAACTAAGATGCGATCTACTATGATACAGATACACGGGCAATCTAGCCCAAACTCTTCGTGCAAGGCCGCTTCAAAGATGCTTCACATGTAATCTTCTAAGCCCATCTCACTTACGGCCTCCCTCCTGATTTGGCCAAAATTTGGCGATAACACATGCCCCCCTGGTTTTGTAAATGAAATTTCCAAAATCATCATGCTTTTCCTTCGTCGGGTCATGTCGTGGCAGAGCAAAACTGTTGCAGTATCCTTCATCATGATGCCTTGCCTTCTTGACTCTTATGCGCGATTCGACAATTCTTTGGCACCACTTCCTCGGAAACTGCTGTAACATTAACTCTCCCCAATATCCCATTATTTAACCGCATCGAACAGTTCGCTCCTTCATCCTCCTGCTCCGTATTAGCCATCGGCAAAAAAACCCCATTCCTCCGTGGCCATGTCTTCTT
Source organism: Lolium rigidum (assembly GCF_022539505.1). NCBI lineage: Eukaryota > Viridiplantae > Streptophyta > Magnoliopsida > Poales > Poaceae > Lolium > Lolium rigidum. The sequence continues at coordinate 213,345,759 of NC_061511.1, read as the reverse complement.
CCTCCTCCTCCTCTTCTGGTCTTTCCTACCGGTCTTCCTGCTCCCGCGAACCGACGCCGGAGGACATACGCGCACCAGAAGAGTGGGACCAGGAGGACCATGCCTCCTCCGTTTGGTCCGAGGACGACAAGTCCTTGACCAGCGGAGATGAAGATCTCCAGTTCCTCGCCGATGGGGAACTGGAATCGGAAAGCGAGGATGACCTGTTCCCCTGGGACGGTTACACCTCCTCTGAGAAAGAGGAGGAGGAAGACGACGACGACGACTCCCTCGAGGGTTACCCACCGGCGAAACGCCTCCGCACCTGGTGGGATGACGACGACAGCGACGACGACGAGGAGGATGAAGCTCCCGTAGAGGGCTACGGGAGTAGTGACGAGGAGCCCGGCAGCAGCAGTGCCGATGAGAGCTCCGAGGACGACGACGAGGGCAGCGACGGCCCGTAGACTAGGATCTACTAGTGTAGGCCTAGTAGTAGTAGTAGATTGGTCAACAGACCCTTCTTTTGTCCTTTCTCCCTTGAGCAATCGGCTCTTTCCTTGTAAGAAATCCTATGATTAATGAAGAATTTCCCTTAACTTGATTTTGCCAATTTCCTTTCGTACTGATTTTGCCGATTACTAATTTGATCAACGCTCAATGAGCCGATGGCATCACATCGGTCTCTTACGATAAATTTCGAGATATACCAATTTAGCCACCTCCTCAGACGGTAACCTGCGAACCTTGCTCAAATTCAGATCCCCAAACTTCCAACCGAACAGGTCCAAACTGTCGTTATCGAGCGCAGTGTTAGATTTAACGGCAAAACCCCTGAAATAATGCCTGGTCTCATCATTAACTTTAAGTTTTCAGACATACTCCTGCCGAATCCTTCTCTTCCAAATCCCCTTTGCCTTCAGGAGAGCTCTAGGACCGTTGCTGAATCAACCCGGAGGCTGGAGCTGATACTTCTGCAGGATAGGCACCACTTATCCACAAATTTTCTTCCGATAATCCACAGCGATGTCTGAAATCCTGCTCTGTTTTCTTGCAGCAACCATCCCTCAAAAAAGTTGAGATGCAGAGCCAGCCGATTTACGCAGAGCCAGCCGATCTCAACAAGATCGGCTCCCTAGAGCAGAGACCCTTCAGTGTGAGCTGCCCCCGAGCTTTTCCAGTTCATTTCTTGCATCTTGCTGATCAGATCGGCTTAACGACCTATGGAAGTGACATCAAACTTAATTCTGATCTGCACGCTTATACTGTTCTTGTTGTTGGTCAGGGTTGTGATCCCTCAAACTTGCCCCATCTGATATTGCGGACTCGAATACTTGCAAAAAGAAGTTGGAGGTTCTTGAAGAGAGGATCTGAGTCACCAAACAATTCCATTTATGAGTTCATCCAATAGAGCCTCTCCTCGTAACCCGACAACTGCTCTATTGGGCTTCTGCTTATCATAGTTTGTACCTCTTGAATCGATGGATATGCATCGGCTTTCTATCCTTAAGTCGATGTCTGTGCATCGGCTGTGCTTAAAAAATTTGTATTTTTTACGGCCGATTTATGCGTCGGCCCCCATACTTCAATACCCATCATCATCAAAGAATATATCCTCGTGTTTGAAAGCCACTTCAAACTTCATATCCTCGTGTTTTATCCATCTAAGTGCCCCCCGAGCCGATTCTTTCAAGTAATTGAGGGTATCGGCTCCTCAGGCATTCCTTGTAAGATCAATGTTGAACCTGGGCAAAACGTATGTCGAGGATAATTTTGGCCGATCGCTGGAATCGGCCTCCTTCTTCATTGCAATGCTTCGTGCAGTTTTACCACGTCTTGATTTCTTACTGTAGCTACGTGACATGCTTGAGATGAGATCTTTGCTTTCCATTTTTTGGGGCCGATCGCAAGGATCGGCCTCGCCACGTATGTCCATTGTCTTGGACCTTGCTACTCTGTCAGGATCATGGACACTATGTTTGTATCAGCCGACGCCTCTGCATCGGCTTTTGTCTGTTTAGGGCGCCACACTTTCTTCGGTGGGCGTGCCTCCGTCTCCAACGTTTGCTGAATTTTCACGGCCAGATCGGGCCGTGCTTTCCTCAACGTGTACGGTGCACCGTGCCTCGGCTTCCTCCAGGTTTCGTAGCCGCTGCAGCCTACGCTTCTGAGAGTGGCTGAGTCCATCAGGGCACCACCTTGGCCGGTGATACATATCTTCTTCACGCTCTGACTCCTCAAAGTCTTCTTCTTGAGATGACTCAGCTCGTTTGTTCTGAGGTGGGAGAGGTCCTAGACGCTCGAACACTGAAACCTTGTTTGTCCCTTTCCTTCGCTGTCTGCATTCTGGGCAGTTCTCGATTGTTGGCAATCGGCTCATTCCTGAGTCCCAGCAATGTTTAAAGAAGGGACAGTCCCAATGCCTATCCATGTCATCTTGCTCCCTTGACCTCCCTCTGGCGTGACGCTTGTACCCGTCGTTGTTTCTGTCACGTCGACGATACCTCCTGTCCTCTGCATCAGACCGACGATATCTCTCATCGTCTACGTTGTAACGCCGACGTCGGTCATACTGCTGTCCATATTTGTTAAGGAGATGTGCGGAGAGTGGACGTTGATACCGCACGCTTCTCACTTCCTCCTCGGTTAGGTACCGTCTGTCATCATCATGGGGCCGGTCGCGTGGATCGGCCTCCTCTTTATCCTTGCCATGGGAGTGGCTGCTCTCTACTTTCTCTTTGCCATGGCGATTCACAAGCCCTGCCATGTTGACATTAAAAGAAAACTCTGGCTCACGCCCTATGGAGTGGCTAAGATCCACCATGTTGACGCCAGGAAACGGACGTGTGTCAACCTTCATGGCAAATTGTCTGAAAGTTAATCGGCCTAATTCTATCGCCATTTGAATCTGTGCGCGCAATACTTTGCAGTCGTTGGTGGCGTGAGTGAACGTGTGATGCCATTTGCAGTATGGCCTGCCGTTCATCTCTTGTGACGTAGGGATCTTGTGGCCTTCGGGTAACTTCAATCGTTTCTCCTTCGGCAGCAAATCAAAAATCTGCTCAGCTTTGCTCACGTCAAAGTCAAACCCTCTTGGCGGCCCTGGTTGATTCACCCATTTGCAGGACACAGGTACTGCCGGCCGAGCCCATTCAGCCACCGCGACTTCCTGATCTTCGGAAGGATCCTCTTCCACCTCAGCATCGACCAGGCCTATCGTGCGCTTGTACTTGTCTTGGTACAGTTCTGGGTGGCGCTGTTCATACAACGTTAGTCTCTGGACCATGTGCGCCAACGAATTATACTCCACTTGGAACGTCAGATCCTTGAGTGGCGCTGTGATGTCTACGGGAGCTTCTATTCTTGTAGACAGTGTTGGGCCTCCAAGAGCAGAGGTTTGTAGAACGGCAGCAAGTTTCCCTTAAGTGGATACCCAAGGTTTATCGAACTCAGGGAGGAAGAGGTCAAAGATATCCCTCTCATGCAACCCTGCAACCACAAAGCAAGAAGTCTCTTGTGTCCCCAACACACCTAATAGGTGCACTAGTTCGGCGAAGAGATAGTGAAATACAGGTGGTATAAATAAGTATGAGCAGTAGCAACGGCGTGTAGTTGATGGTGGTAATATGGTAGCAGTAGTAACATAGTAAAACAGTAAACAAGCAGCGATAGCAGTATTTAGGAACAAGGCCTAGGGAATAGACTTTCACTAGTGGACACTCTCAACTTTGATCACATAACGAGAATAGATAAATGCATACTCTACACTCTTGTTGGATGATGAACACATTGCGTAGGATTACACGAACCCTCAATGCCGGAGTTAACAAGCTCCACAATTCAATGTTCATATTTAAATAACCTTAGAGTGCAAGAAAGATCAACACGACTAAACCAAGTACTAACACAAGCATGCACACTCGTCACCTTCACACTATGTAGGAGGAATAGATCACATCAATACTATCATAGCAATAGTTAACTTCACAATCTACAAGAGATCATGATCATAGCATACGCCAAGTACTAACACGGATGCACACACTATCACCATTACACCGTGTAGGAGGAATAAAACTACTTTAATAACATTGCTAGAGTAGCACATAGATAAATTGTGATACAAAACACATTGCAATCATAAAGAGATATAAATAAGCACTTCACTACGCCATTCATAACAGTGAGTAAGTATTCTGTGAAATATAGCCTAAGAGACCCACACGGTGCACACACTGTCACCTTTACACACGTGGGACAAGGAGTCTCCGGAGATCACATAAGTAAAACTCACTTGACTAGCATAGTGCCATCTAGATTACAAGCATCATCATATGAATCTCAATCATGTAAGGCAGCTCATGAGATTATTGTATTGAAGTACATAGGAGAGAGATGAACCACATAGCTACCAGGTACAGCCCCGAGCCTCGATGGAGAACTACTCCCTCCTCATGGGAGCAACGGCGGTGATGAAGATGGCGGTGGAGATGGCAGCGGTGTCGATGGAGAAGCCTTCCGGGGGCACTTCCCCGCTCCGGCAGGGTGCCGGAACGGAGACTCCTGTCCCCGGATCTTGGCTTCGCGATGGCGGCGGCTCCGGAAGGTTTCGTGGGTTTCGTCTTTCGTCATAGGGTTTTCGCGACGAAGGCTTTAAATAGGCGGAAGGGCAGCCTCGGAGGGGCCTCGGGGCCACCACACCATAGGGCGGCGCGGCCCCCTCTCGGCCGCGCCGGGGTGTGGTGTGGGGCCCCCGGGGCTTCCCTCGGCGGCTCTCGGGTGTTCGGATGGTTCCGGGAAAAATAGGAACCCGGGTCTTGATTTCGTCCGATTCCGAGAATATTTCGTTACTAGGATTTACGAAACCAAAACAGCAGAAAACGAGAACTGGCACTTCGGCATCTTGTCAATAGGTTAGTTCCGGAAAACGCATAAATATGACATATAATGTGCATAAAACATGTAGATATCATCAATAATGTGGCATGGAACATACGAAATTATCGATACGTCGGAGACGTATCACGCTGCGAGGCCTGCCACGGCCAGCTCGACTGCTTCTTTCTCAGACAAATGAACCGAATAACATCGGTTCTTGGCAGTTCTGAAACGTTGAATGTATTCAGATACTGTCTCTCCTCGCCTTTGCCGAACCTAGGTCAGATCGACAATGCCAGCTTCAGTAGCTTCTAAATGATATTGCGTGTGAAACTGCTATTCCAGCTGCTTCCATGATCGCACTGAATTTGGCTGCAGCGAAGTGTACCACCCAAAAGCTGGACCGGTGAGAGATTGCGCAAAGAACCTCACCCGTAGCTGATCCGATGCTGAAACCATGCCTAGCTGGGCCAAGTATCGGCTCACGTGCTCGATGGAGCTAGATCCTTCTGATCCACTGAATTTTGTGAAGTCAGGGAGCCGGTACTTAGGTGGTAGCGGGATCAGGTCAAACTCGTTGGGGTACGGCTTGGAATAGCCGATCACTTTCTTCTTCTGACAGATACCGAACTCGGTCTCTCAAGACCGCACCGATTTGATCCACGGTGGAAGCCTGTAGCAGCTTGAGCTTTCATGACTTGGTGCGAGTGGCGTATTTAGCTAGCCACGCCTGTTTTTCAGCGTCCGCTCCCAAACTCCCCGTCGCTCCAGCCCATCCCTCCTCGCCGTAACAATTGCTCCTGCTCCGGCAAACCCTCCTGTTGGAGTCTGGATCGCTTGCGTCCAGTTGTTGCAGTCCGGCACGTAGGTGCACACGTATCCATGTGGTATCTCCCTGGGCGGCTCATATAAGAATTGATAGTCGCCCGGATCACCTCCAACCTTGTAGACGACGTATGCTGGTGAACCTTGTTGCTGTGGAGCTGCCATCGCGTACGGCAATGGTGACCTGGTGTGGAGTTGCATCTCTCCCTGGTGATTCCCTAGCACAGGCCCTGAGGGGGAGTACTGATGCTTCATGACTTCTTGGACCACATGAAGCGCAACGCGCTCCAAAGTATTCACCAGGCTCTCGGAATGCCGATGCAGTGAATGAGCCACAACGTAGTTGATTTCCCGACGCAGGGCTCGGTACGTTCCTCCGAAGGGAGAGACGGATCCAAACCATCAAGTACGCCTTGGGGAGTGAATCCTTTAAACCCGATGCCGTGCGACCGGGTCTTCTCAAAGGAGCCGATGAGTTCGGCTTCACAGATGGCCTTCAGCTCATCGTATTTCTTCTTGTGCTCCGCAGGGAGATCCTCGTACTTGATCAGTTCGTCCGCCATCGCGGATGCAGGTGTCGACATGGATGTTGTCGAAGATGGTCCCACCGGCGTGCCGAATGTGTTGCCTGCCAAAACTCACCGGCGAGCGAGTGGTTAAGCAACACGAAGAGCCGGGAGGCTCCCAAGGCCGCTTAGTGGACCCCGGCACCTCGCGTCGTCCCGCAAGTTCTCCGCACACGTCCCGGCGGTTGCAAGGGCGTGCCACCTGACCGAGACCCGATCAGGAAGGTGTTAGATTGCTTCGATTGTTCCCGCATGGTAGACACGTAAACATTAAATACGAGCCCTATCGGCTCTCGGGTTGTCCTATGGATCGGCTCAAAGAGCCGATCGCCCCATGGTTCACGTTGGATTTGCAATGACATGGGGATCCTGCTTGATCAAAACAAAGCTAAACTAATCTACGACAGTTTAGGGTTTTCACGGCATAACCGGAACGGCCTACGCGTAGTTGGGCCTAGAAGATACGAAAGATGATGAAAACTATCCCTAGAAGAGGCCTAAAAACCAACATTACGTCAATTCCCGGAACATCCCTTATAGGAACGGTAAACAGCACCTATCGCACTACCGGATCGTCCGACCCCAGCATAAGGCCTAATCATGCGGATATTAAACTAATCCTTGAAGAACAAGGAGCAACTATAACAGATCGGATCTACTGAGTAACGAACAAGCAAGATGCTGCCCTTACGCCCAGATAGGCGTAAGGGCAGCTAGGTGTCGAGGGACGGCATTGCTAAGCAGATATGCATAAGAAAAGCATCAATGCAAGCCCCAAAACACCTAAGATAAGTAGTGCTACTCGCCATCAACAACGCTTCAGCACGAGTAGCACAAGGTAGACGAATAAACGCGTACTGCCTAGATCGCAAGATGCGATCTAGGCAGCATGATGCTTACCCGGAAGGAAACCCTCGAAGAAGGGGTGGCGATGCGCTCGGTTTGTGTTTGTTGTGAACGATGATTGTTGTTTATTTCATAAACCCTAGATACATATTTATAGTCCGGGGGACTTTCTAATTCAGGCGTGCACATATCGTGCACGGGCCAAACTCTACCTTCTAAACTAAGATGCGATCTACTATGATACAGATACACGGGCAATCTAGCCCAAACTCTTCGTGCAAGGCCGCTTCAAAGATGCTTCACATGTAATCTTCTAAGCCCATCTCACTTACGGCCTCCCTCCTGATTTGGCCAAAATCTGGCGATAACACAACCAACATGTACAGCTGATCTACAACATCATCGTCATTCATTAAATGTTTTCTCAACCAACTGCCGAAAGTCTCCATGTGGGCCTTCGTAATCCAGGATTCAGGCTTCCCCGGGTTGTCCTCGCGTAAAATATTCTTGTGTTTCTCAAAGTACGGAGCCACCAAGCTGGAATTGGTCAGAACTGTGTGGTGTGCTTCAGTCATAGAATGGCCGTCCATACATATCGTTGATTTCCTTCCGATCGTGCCTTTTCCACTTAGTCTTCCCTCGTGCCGCGATCGAGGAAGACCAATCGGCTTAAGGTCAGGAACAAAGTCAACACAAAACTCAATTACCTCCTCATTTCCATAGCCCTTGGCAATGCTTCCTTCTGGCCTAGCACGGTTACAAACATATTTCTTTAATACTCCCATGAACCTCTCAAAGGGGAACATATTGTGTAGAAATACAGGACCGAGGATGGAAATATCTTCGACTAGGTGAACCAGGAGGTGCGTCATAATATTGAAGAACGATCGCGGGAACACCAACTCGAAACTGACAAGACATTGGACCACATCGTTCTGTAGCCGTGGTAGATCTTCTGGATTGATTACCTTCTGAGAGATTGCATTGAGGAACGCACATAGCTTCACAATGGCTACTCGAACATTTTCCGGTAGGAGCCCCCTCAAAGCAATCGGAAGCAATTGCGTCATAATCACGTAGCAGTCGTGAGACTTCAGGTTTTGGAACTTTTTGTCCGCCATGTTTATTATTCCCTTTTTATTCGACGAGAATCTAGACGGGACCTTCGTACTGCTCAGGCATTCAAAAAAGATGACCTTCTCTTCTTTGGTCAGAGCGTAGCTGGCACGACCTTGAAACCATTCCGGATGCCGGTCATTAGGGTCTTTCAAACGTTGCTGGTCCTGCCGTGCTTCCTTTGTATCATTTGTCTTCCCATACACGCCCAAGAAGCTTAGGAGTTTCACGCAAATATTCTTCGTAACATGCATCACGTCGATTGCAGACCGGACATCTAGGACTTTCCAATATTCTAGCTCCCAGAATATAGATTTCTTCTTCCACATGGGTGCGTGCCCGTCGGCTCCCCGCGGAACTCGATTGTCCGCCGGGACCCTTTCCAAAGATGACTTTCAAATCCTTGACCATATCAAATACCTCGAGCACCGAGTACGTTCCGCGAGCTTCGGCCGGTGATCTGCCTTGCCGTTGTAATGCTTGCCTTTCTTTCTTATGTTATGAATTTTCGGAAGAAATCGACGATGCCCAAGGTACACGTTCTTCTTACAATTTGGCAAATATACACTTTCAGTCTCATGTAAGCAAGTGCGTGCATGCATTGTATCCCTTATTTGACGAGTCCCGAAAGGTTACTAAGAGCAGGCCAATCGTTGATGGTTACGAAAAGCAACGCTCGTAGGTCAAATTCCTCTTCTTTGTGCTCATCCCACACACGTACACCGGGTCTGCCCCACAACCGTAAAAGTTCATCAACTAATGGCCTTAGGTACACATCGATGTCGTTGCCGGGTTGCTTCGGACCTTGGATGAGCACCGGCATCATAATGAACTTCCGCTTCATGCACAACCAAGGAGGAAGGTTGTAGATGCATAGAGTCACGGGCCGAGTGCTATGGCTGGAGCTCGCTCGCCATCCGTACTTAGACCAAATCTTATGTTCCTTGCGTCGCTGCAAAATCTTTGAACTCTCTGTCGATCTTTCTCCATTGCGTTCCATCTCGCGGGGTGTCTCAACTCCCCGTCCGACTTACGGTCCTCTTTGTGCCATCGCAACAACTTGGCATGCTCTTTGTTCCCGAATAGACGTTTCAACCGTGGTATTATAGGAGCATACCACATCACCTTGGCGGGAACCCTATTCCCGGGTTTCTAGCCCTCAACATCGCCACCGGGGTCATCGCCTCGATCTTATAACGCAATGCGAGTGCATACCGGACATTCATTCAAATTCTCGTATTCACCGCGATAGAGGATGCGATCGTTGATGCATGCATGTATCTTCATAGCCTCTAAACCTAGAGGGCGAGACAACCTTCTTTGCTTCGTACGTATCGGCGGGCAACTCGTTATTCTTTGGAAACATATTCTTCATCATTTTCAGCAAATTTTCAAATCCCGAGTCAGATAGACCTTCCTGTGCCTTCCATTTCAGCAAATCCAGTGTGCAGCCCAGCTTTTTCAGACCATTATCGCATCCGGGGTACTGCGACTTTTTGTGATCCTCTAACATGCGATCCAAATTCTCCCTCTCCTTTTCAGTTTCGCAGCGTCTCCGTGCATCAGCAATGGTCCGACCAAGATCATCAACGGGCTCATCACGTGCCTCTTCTTCACCTTCCCCTTCACCTTCCCCTTCACCCCCCCTTCACCTTCCCCACCTTCAGCATCCTCCATGAAAGTATCACCGAAATGATCAAGATAGTTGTCATCGATGAAATCATCCCCTTCTTCATCTTCTTCCATTATAACCCCTATTTCTCCATGCTTGGTCCAACAATTGTAGCTTGGCAAGAAACCGTGCCGAAGCAGGTGCAGGTGAACTTCTCTTGAGGAAGAGTAACCCTTCTGATTCTTACAGCAAACACATGGACAGGTAACAAAACCCCCCTGCTTGTTCGCATTAGCCACTACGAGGAAATCTTTCAAACCCGTAGTGAACTCGCCGGAGAGTTGGTTACCGTACATCCATTGCCGATTCATCCGCATTATTATTATATAAAGTATATAATTAACCATCATGCATTTGTTAAACTAACTAGCTAGAAATAATAGAAATTAAACAATGAACTACACACATGCATATTTTATCAATGACACATGAAAGGTTCAAGTTGCTAACCGCGATCGAGGAAAAATAAATGAGAAAGCTCAAGTGTGGCTCGGACACTTCATATCATGTTTCTTTCTATCTCTCGGGCATTTCATCGAACACCTTCTATGCATAAGAGGAACCAAAATCAAACCAACCACCCACTTGTGAAGGTTGTGAAGAAAGTGGCACCAAATGGCTAAGTGAGTGTGTTGAACGGGTATATATAGGGGAGGGGCTTTAGTCGCGGTTGGCCTGGCAAACCGCGACTAAAGGCTTTCGGGCACCTTTAGTCGCGGTTGGCCTGGACAACCGCGACTAAAGCCCATCACGTGCACCAGCTGGCCACCGAGCGCCCTGGGCCCAGGCCTTTGGTCGCGGTTCGCCTCCCGAACCGCGACTAAAGATCCCATTAGTCACGGTTCGTATATTTTGGGGACTAATGGGGACGGATGGAAGGCCCCTTTTCCACCGGTGTTTATCTTGATTTGTGTCACCTTATGCGAGATGTATTTGACCTTCACCTAGATGGATGCTTCCCAAGGGTCATGAGGTGTTCTTGTTTCTCGTTCGCTTGCAGCGTTAATGTCTGATTGTGCTTTTGTTTTGATTGTGTATGTGGTAATGGAGTCATCGGTGGATGCTTCCCCTAGGGTTTAGATGCGCACTAGCTGCCTCAACGAGAATTCTTTGTGTCAATGGTTACAGTAGAGATTTTTTTCCCTATTGATGCTCTATGTGGTTTTTAGCAAGATGTTCTATGTTTTTTTTATTCCACCCCTGATTAGAAAACGATAATATGTGAAAAACGGCGCAGCAAAGCGCGCAGGTCCTTCTAGTCTATCTTCATTTTGCCATGGTTTCTTTTCAACCCATTGCTTCTTTGGACCCGTCTCATGGCTGCGATCCAGTTTTTTGTCTTTGGCTTCCGCTGGCACCGGAATGATCCTGCACCCCGACCACTTGCTGCGGACCATACCTTCGATCCAGAAAATCTTCCCTTTTTTTATTGTGCCGGTTATCCCGGTACTGATCTTGGCGCGGCTGATCATCCTGAACTGCTGGTTGCATTGGGTCTCCCAGCGCATAGTTATCTGCCACACGTATCATTTCCGCCAAAGTTGCCGGCATGTTTCTTTGCAATTTTTGCCATAGTGGTGAGCCTCTCCGGCACCCATTGCAGAACCAAGCGATAGCTTGCGCTTCTATCACCCGTCCGCAGGAGTTCCTTGTGGAGTTCCACCGGGTCAGATAATCTCGGTATGTTTCATTAACGCGCTGCTGGCACAGAGCAAGCTGTTGCGGCCTGTTTGGCCTCCGGTACGTGCTGCTGAAGTTGCTCACGAAAGCTTCCTCGAAGTCCAGCCAGCCATTTATGCTTCCCTTTGGCAAATTATTAAGCCAAATGCGTGCCGGCCCTACCAGAAAGGACGGTATGATTCTCATGGCCCAACGCCGGTTTCCTCCGCCTGTGGCGATACCCCCGCCACCAGCAACGTACACTGCGGTCACATAGTCCGCAAGCCAATCTTCCGGCTTAGTGGTGCCATCATATGTTTTTGTATCACGGGGCAACTGGAAGTTGCGCACCGGTGGCTCTTCCCTCATGATCCGCGGACCAAAGCATTTTGGACCCGGAGGACCCTCGGCTTCGATTATCTCAGAAAGATGCACTCTATCCAGCCTGTGCCTCGCATCCTGGTCTGGCAGGCATCTTTCTCCAACACGCTCTCCCAACGTGTTCCGGTAAACTCCGACCCTTTCCATTCCAGAATCAGCTTCATCGTAATGTTCCGGTACCGCGGCTCTTGCCTGCCGGTACCTTGGTGGTGGCATTTCCTCTTCAGCATATGCTGCCCTTGCGACTCGATAATTTTTCCCGGTTTCAGCTTTACCGGCATAAGCGTTTCCGGCATAGCCTTTTCCAGCACAGCCACGACCTGCCCCTTGGCTTTTTCTACCGGCATCGTGTTGGACGGCCTGTTGTTTTCCGGCAAGTACCGGATCATACACAGTCATTTGCTGCGCATTTGCTTCTTTTTCTCTTCTTTTGTCCGGATGGGGGGACGATGCCTGCCCATGCGACTTCCTTCCGGCATTCTTCCCCGAACGCACCGATTTCGATGCTGCAGCCGCTTTGTTTATCCTAGCAAGCTCATCATTTTGTTCCTGTATCATATCTAGCAACTCTCTAACTCGATCTTGTTATTTTGCTAAAGCATCACCGGAAAGCGAGTCACACATCTCTACTGCAGCCCTAGCAGCTTTTATTGTTTTATCCGGACTGTTGTACTTAGGTTTTTCTACAATGCTCAAAGACACCGACGAGCTCTTTCCGGCAAGAATCTCCCGTTGCAAGTCTTGGTCTAAGTTACGACCTCTAAGTCGGTTTTCCGCTACTCCATCAGGTTGAGCACTAACAGAAGCAAAGCCATGGGCAGCATTATACTCATGTAGGGTTAGGTTCAGCTCGTGCTGAGCCTTGATGATGTCCGCCCCTCCGGAAAGCAGTTTCTGCCGCTGCGCCTCCAGCTCCTCCTGAGCCGCTGCCGGATCGATGTTCTGCGTGATGGGTGTTGCCAGCACGCTCATGGCCGCTTGGAGAGGAGTCTGCGGTGGCGCTGCAGATGTACCTGCAACCATCTGGTCGCGCTCGGTCGGCGGCTTGGCCGTGCGCACGGACTTTGCTTGCCCAGCGCCTTCCGCCGCTGCTTCCTTGCCGGCGTCAGCCGCGCCAACCACCAGCACTTCCACGCTGCCGGCGGTGCAGCCGTTGCGCAGCCCACGAGCAGCAGATCTTGGCGGGTCCGGCGCTACCAGCACCGGCGAGAGGTACTGGCGCTCCGGGATAGTGCCGAGGTAGACACGGTGGCTGCCGAACTCGATGACGCGACCATTCTTGGGGAACTTACCGCCATTGGAGAAGCAGCCCACGTTGTCGTTGATGAAGTCCAGCGAGCCGAGGCGGTAGACGAGGCCACCGACCACGCGCTCGCTGGAGATGGGGAGGAGGCCCGCCCGAATATGAACTCCAGCAAGCGCAGATGCTGGCCCCACGGTGGGCGCCAACTGTCATCGTGGTGAACAGACAGATGCCATAGGATGGCTTAAGTTGGGGCCGAATGTGCGCTAGAGGATTCGGGGGAGGGTTTTGGTTACACAAGGGTGGATTTCGGATGGGACTCTGGTATCTTATTGATGAACTTGGCCTTGGCCAGAGGTTGAAGAAGAACAGTACAAGCTCTACTTCTCTCCTCTAACTAGTGGATCGTCTCTCGTTCTTCTAATGAATCCTCCCGCGCAGGGGTGTGCTCCCTCTCCTTATATAGGGGTGAGGGTGGCTTACAAGGGAAGGAACCCTAATGACATCTTTGACTAGACAAACTACTTTGCAAAGCCTCTTTGGCCTCAGGTGACGCCGGTATGTCTTTAATCAGGGAACGATGACATCCTCCGGTAGCTTTTACGTCATCTTCTGCTTTGGCACCAGGGCTTCATTTAAAGCTGATATGCTTCGCTCATCCTTGTCCTCTAGTCCTTGAGAGAATCTTTGACCAGAATGCCGACATGCTACAGTGTGGCCTGTACCGGCATTCCGGTATCATCTTGAGTTTAACACATTCTGGTACACCCCTCCCGGGATACCGGTACACTTACACTTAGCCATAAACTTAACTCTGTTATCCGGATTAATCTTTAAACCGGTACCTCGATAGCCTAAACAAGGCTAGTTTGCCATGCCTTTGGCATACCGGGGGTCATCCCCCGAACACACATGATATTTGGTCACTTGCCTTTTTCTTTCGATCCAGTGCCGCCTCTCAAACGGTGATACCGCTGCTGCTAAATGGGACCCGCATGTCATCCTCTATGCTAAACGAGGGCATTCGGCCCGACCCACATGCTTAGTGGGCCAGTCCATTTAATTTTTGACCAGTCAACCATAGAGTTTAGGTCCGGCCCACGTACCTAATGGACCAGCCCAGCTATATAGTCGACCGGTCAAGCTAAGTCAGCTGGCCCGGCCCGCAAACTAAATGGGCTGGCCCGCTTAAGGCGTGGCAGGCCTCGTGTGGGCCTACCATCTACCACGGGGTTTCAGCCGGTTAACGGCGTTAACTGGCAGTTAACGACGTCTGCCACGTGTAAGTTTGCATGACGTCAGCAGTCAATGGGCTCCCGAAAACACTTCTGCAACGGTCCGATTTTCCGTGGCGGAAGTGTGCCCGAACGCGACGAACCGAAAAAAACGTGGTAGGACTTTGCCTGACGCAGTTTCGACCACAGAACCCATATCGTCGGCTTAGGCCCATAGGCGACGAAAAATGGGCCTTAGTGGACGATTTTCGGACGTTGTGTCTTTGAACTTTTCTTGTAGTGAGTGATGATCTTGATGAAACTTATATTGAACTTGATGATGAATTCATTGAAGAATGTCATGCTACTAGAGATGCAAGTTCTATTAAAAGTTTTCTTGCAAGACGAGCTGTTAGATATAAACTATCTCCTGATGCTAACTTTGCCACATCTTCCATAAACATTAGAGATAAGGATTATGATTTCTCTCTGGATTTATCTTAACAAATTAAATTACTACACATGGTTACTTCTATGGTTGACCATAGAGTATCATATCAAAGGATGGTTATCAAGGTGGTGCCATGAGTTAACCATTACATTTACTCTGCCTTCTCATTTGTTTCACTAAGTAATCAATAATGGGTTTCTAAACTAGGTGGTTCATTATCCTCTAGTAGGGTTTAGTTGAGTAAGAGCATATGAGGTGAATTACTACACAAGGTTGGTATTATGGTTGATCTCCATGGTTCTACTAAGTAATGGTGGTTAAGGTTGAGGACATGAAATTAACAAGCTAGGGTTTACTATTAATTAATCATATAAGGTCTATTCAAAATAAGACATGAAATGATAACTTTATTTGAATTTGGGTTTGCACTATTTTGGTAGAACTTTAGCATGCTTTTATTTGCTTAGTATAGATCTATGAGTAGTGGTTAAGTTCATATGATCACATTTCATCACCTCCTAGCGTTCTAGAGTTGAAAGAAAACTAGAGTTTAACATGAAATAGGCCTAGGTTTCATGCAAGAGGTAATTAGGGTTTCATTTTACATATCCTCATTTTAAAGAAAAAACTTGATAAGTAAAGTTGAATTTAAGAAAAAACTTTTAAATACAATTTAATAATTTGTTTAACATTTTTCTTATTTTTATCATTTTAAGAAAATGATAAATAGGTAGATGCAATTTAGGGTTTTTAAAATATCAATAATTTTTAAGTTAATGCTAATATAATAAAATTAATTTAATTTTGGTGTTTCCTTTATTTTCTAAATGATTGTTGCTTATTCTAGAAATTTTACTAATTATTAAATTTTCTTTCAATTTAGGATAAAACAAAATACTTTAAATAATAAATCCTAAATGATTAGGTTTTCATTTTAAATAAAATTTGAGATTATAATTTTAATGAATAGGGTTTATTTTTATGAGCATTCTGATATCTTATTTGTATTTTTCTGAGTTGAAATGAATTTGTTATAAATTTGTAAATTTTAAATTATTTTCTGGAATTTGGAATTTAAACAAAAGTACTAAATGTACCCGGGCTAACCCTAGTTATAGACACAGACAAGTGGGACCCTTGACCATTCAATGACCATGTAGGCATTGACTAGTCAAAACTTGACCGAGGCCCACCTGCCGCGATGGCATCGCCGGCGGCTGAATGCCGGCGAACTAGTGCACGACAACAACGTTGTTTTCTGGCCTTCCAAGATGTGCTACTAGGTCTTTCTAAACCCCCACAACCAGCAGAACGCGATAGTGGTGACGGCCTACCGAAAAGATCACCGGAGTTGCTCCGGCGAGCATGTCCGCCGCGGTGAGCTCTGGTCAACTAACTAAATGTAGCTATAGACTACGAAATGATTCAAATAATAGCTTGGAAGAAGCGCAAGCTCACACTGGTGACGATGAGCTAGTAGATTAGGTTGATTGGATGCGGTGGTGAGCTCATCTTCACTGATACCGGTGATGTACTGTGAAAGGGAATGATGAAATTGGCTTGATTCCGAGCTCCTCTTGGATGGTCGACTCCACCTCGATGATCTACTGGATGCAACACTTCACCTCAAGCACTCAATTGAGTTTGGGGTTGTCCCAATCGTTGGTGACATGATGAACGCCGGTGGCTGGTTCAGTGGTTTCCGTGAGATAGAGAGATCTAGAGAGAAACTGAAATGGTGTAGGAGGTTTAGGGTTTCCTAGCGGCTCTATTCATGGTTTTGTATGGAATGGAAAGGATTGGTTCTCCATCTCGCTGGCAGCAGTGGCCGAGATTTGATGTCGACGAGGAGCTACTTTGGGCAAAAATCTTGCCGGATTCTGGATAGGACGGATGCAAGATTGATAGGGTGAGACTCTGTATGGTCTACGACCTCCGCGCTCGTTCTTATCGTCGACGAGGCCGTGGCCTACTAGCTCTGTCGCGTTCTCGATCGCCAGGAGGAAGACGAAGACGCTTCTCCTCTGTTTTATACAGAAACGATATGTGGGTCAGGCTGGGCCGGTTCTTGGGATGCGCTTGGGCTTGATTGCTGGGCTGCTACGGCCTGCGGTGGTCCAACAGGTAAGCTTTCTCTCTCTTTTTTTCCTTTTCTATTTCTGTTTTGTATTTTCAGTTTTTAAATTCTTTTTTGACTAGGTTTTGTCTCCCTCACCATTGATAGGATGATAGCTTCAAGATAATTCTAGGGTGGACATAAGTGCTTGTCTAGGCAAGGTCTTGTTGTCATTCATTTATGTCTATCATTAAGATATTGAGAATGGTGTAAGGTTAATTTAATTACTAGTGTCTTCACTATCATTTCATGTGATGAATTATACCTGCTTATTATATTAAGGTTTAATTTATTATTCTATATCTCCAAAGCATGATCATGTACTAGACATGATAAACTCATTCTTTTACTTCAAGTTTTTAGGGTTTATGATAATTACCCAATTTGTAATGATCAATGGTTTGGCTTCCTAAGGTATCACTAGTGGAATAGGGATATCACCTCCAATATCAAGTGTTGGTTTGAAGCACTAGAGTATAAATCTTCTCTTATATTCTCTTGGATAGACATGGCTATTGTTAGCATCTATAACCTCTCTCACTTCTCAATGCATTGAAACAACCTAGGGCTCTACTAAAGAGTTGATGATATATGATCATCTAAAGATATGGTTTGCCTAGGAATTCTACCTTGCTATCTTTTGTAGCTTTTTCTTCAGTAAATCTGATAGACCTGAATCTTGTGGTATGCCTCCACCTCCTAGTTGCTTCATTTTGGTCCTAACTAAGGTATGGAGTGGCTCAATGTGTTAGTTTCCTTGTATCATGGTACTAGATGATCGAATGGATGATGTGTGAGGCTCCTTTTATAGGCTTGATTATGCTCTAGTATCAGGACACATAGGTAGATGACTTATTTTAGTTTGATGAGTAAGGTGCTTGGTTATCATGCTCTCATCCATAGCAATCCTTTAAGCATGAGGTGGCATAGCTTAGGATGCAAGCCATGTAGATATTTTCATCCTATGTGGCATGGATATTATCCTCTCGTATTATTTGTTTTTGGATAGCCAAGTGGCATTTGTTACTAAATGTCTTGTGGGTGATTTCATACTTGTGGATGATGCACTATTTCTTATGTGATTATTTTCATATTATAATTGGGATAAAAAATGTCAAAGATAAAGGTTATATATACCGCAACTTTGGATGGTCATATTTGATTTCACCAATGCATGATCATATGAGTTTCAAAATACTCATAGTTAATTTTATTCAAATAGTTTGAACTATAATTCGTAATGTAAACGAATTTATTTTTTAATTTACCATATTTGGTAATAAGTTTAGAAGTGAATTAAATTACACACAAAGGTAGTTGTTAACTTTTAAGTATTAATATGTTAGAGTTTGATTCTTAAAGAATGTGTTGCTGTAAGGAATACCATGTTCCGATCCTTTATAGGATTTGATATTTGATCCTCACTTACAGTGTTGTGTAATAGTTCTAGTTCCATTTAATCCAACCTATGGATCAAATTATGTCTACCCAAAAAAAAGATTTTAGCAAAGGCCACATTGAGGTTTATAGCAGTTGACTTGATGAGCTACTTAAATTCCATCAAGTCAGGTGAAACTTCAGTTACTGTGACAAGTTTTATTTGAAAGCGTAAAAATTCTCCGGATTTTCTATGCATGAATGCAATGCACACCTCTGTATTCTCTCTTTTTGTAGCCTCTAAACCTGGGATGTTACACTTATATACCCTAAAAACCTACCCCCGGAAGGAGACGATGTTTCGCGAAATAGAGCACCGCCGAGACCACGATCTTCGTTTCAGGGGTTATATTGATCCTTCTCTCCACCCCGGAGAGAGGGATTTTGAGGGCTTCTTCATCATCACCGCCACCGACATCATCATCAACCATCATGGACTCACTCCCCATCACCATGAGTGAGTAGTTCTCTGTAGGCTTAAGAGGTGGGGATGGGTTTTGGATGAGATTGATCATGTAATTCTCCATAGGTATCAAGATTCTAGGTGTTGGTCTCTTGAAGATATTTATGTATGAGTGTTGGTACACCATTGCTATGTTTAATGCTTGTTACTAGGGTCCGAGTGACATGATTTTAGTACCGAACCTATATTGCTTTATCATATATATGAGGTTAGTATTTATCTGCAAGGTGTGTTACTTGTTATTATGTTGACCCTGCGAATCCCTAAGGTGATAGATAGGAAAAAACAAGGGGAATATATGATAGTTCGAGGATTATGTGTGTTCATGAATCTTAATGCTTTGTTCTGATCTATTTGAAAGGGTAGACCTTAATTGCTTGTAGTTCCAAGTTGGCCCCGGTGAAATGGGCAAGCAGGACAAAAGATGTTATGCAAATCCGCTTAGTTAGTATGCATAACTATTTTTGGATCACACACCTACACACAACTGAATTAGAGATGCGTGCTATGTTAGTTGGATTACATTAAGTGATCAATATCATTCACACATTTTACCCGATTGTTGCCTCATGCCTACACTCTTAGCCACTGAAAGTTTCACATTACTTCTTCTGGCGAAGAACTGGAAATTTGTTGCTTTCAGTTACTGTTTGCTTTTACTGCTTTGAATCAACTGCCATAAAATCACCACTTGCTTTGTGAGTTTATTGATATACATGTGTGGTTGAGAATTACGTCTCAATTGCTAAAGTCTTATTGATATTATTGTGTTTCCCTCGAGTCGAACTATAAATTTGGGCAATACTTCCCATCGAAGATTTTAGCGATCCCCTATAATTGTGGGCATCACCATCTCACTGGCGTTGATGCGCTGAATCATGGAGAGGCAGTCAGTGGCCAGAGACACACGATCGAGCCTCTCATCCTTAGCAAAGATTAAAGCCCTTCTCATAGCCATGGCTTCAGCTAGTTCAGGAATGGTAACCTCCTAGTGAGAGTCGCTGCAAGCAGCAACACAAGCTCCATTATGGTCTTGGATCACCACTCCCGCGCCCATGCGACGAGAAGAAGCAAAAAGAGAAGCATCAACATTGATCAAAACCATTCCTATTGGCGACAGAACCCAGCGAGAAAGTCAAGAGGGTTCACGGATGTGAGTAAGCTTGGTTTTGAATAAGTGCTCAATTATGTCCTCAACATAAGCTTTGACCTTTGAGGCTACGCTTGTATGAGACACCATCATATGTTCTTCTATGAGCTTAGTGCGGGCATATCAAATGTACCAGCATGTCTCCACAAGGACTGTAGTTTCAAGGTCACCTCCTCTAGCCATATAGTCAAAATTCCACATCTTGAGAGAGGTAAAAGCCTTGCAGTTTAGGTGAATACCATAGAAGCCTTACGTATTCTTCTCGTACTAATGGCCCACCAGCCAGAGAACGGAAAACATGGATTGTGCTTTTAGGTTCATCTCTTGCGTGAAGGGTCTTGAGTCATGTCTGCCACGCTCTTCACCTCGTGCTCTATTTTCCGCTCGCTCTGCATGGTAGGCTGCCGTTGTTAACTAACGGTGACGAGTGACCCCGGGGATGGTAACATACTACATATAGCTTGTTTTGGTGGATTGCATGTTCTTTAGCTAGACTATGGACAAACAAAAAGGGTTTGACTGGATGCTTGCCCTCCTCCGCGTTGTGGCTCATCAGGTTCTTAAAGCAGCTCTCGGCTAGTAAGGGGAGGAACTGCCGAATCGATCGTTTCGATGGAGCCAACCTCGTCTCATCAGAAAGCTACAACACTGTGTCCCCACAGAGGCAGCGAAGGAGATGGCGTGAGCAGACGCGAGAGCGCGCGTTAGGCGAAATTGCGGCGGGACAAATTCGGTCACCATCCACAAAATTTTGGTAATTTATTTAGGTGCGTCACCTCTCATCGCCAAATCTAACCCCGCCATTTACCTTCTTCGGAGCTCCCGCACCTTTCAAAATCTATGGAGATGGCGGGAGCATCCTCACCGACTTGGTCCTCCAGCTTAGTGGCGGCGATGACATGCCGACTTCTTCCTCTGCCCCAATTCTTCAGGTGGTTGTAAGATTCTCAAATCTTAGTTCTAGCTCAGATCTAAGCATGTGATAGATGTAGGTATATTTGATGGCTTTGATTGTAGGTCACAACCAGGTAGGGTGGAACCATCCTCCTCGACTCTACGAGAAATGGGTCTTCATTCATCATCTTGGTGATCTTCTCTTGCTTGGCATGACTCCTGTGTCCTCTTTTGATTGTGGCTTGGCCCATACAACAAAGCATCTTCATAGCCTTCTTCCAAGACAGACTCTCATGAATGACATAGCTTTGTTCCTTCCTCGTGTCATCACTTTCCACATGTATAGGTTTATCTGATTATGCACCAACAAAGCCGGCCCTAAATACATATTTTAACCTGCATTTTGAGTAAACCTGCCACAAATATTTAGAGCCCAAGGAAGTAACATTTTTTTAGGAGATGAAAGGAAAACTAAACTCTTTTTTTTTTGAATTTAACTAAACTCTTTTTTTAGAATCAAAGGAAAACTAACTAGGCTCAAAGGGTTGATGAGAAATAAAAAAAGGCGTGATGTTTGGGCCAGGCCTGCTCGCGGGCGGCGCACATTTCGTTGGATAAAGAGAGATACGAGAAACAAAGCCCAAAGCGAACTCAGGAGCGTCTTGGTTCCGGTCACGGAGCTGGACTGGAGATAGAGAGTCGGAGTCGGGGAGAGGCGAGCGAAGAACCCTAGCCTATTAAAGAATCACAGGCGAGCTCCCCAGAATCCACCGTAGTTCTCGCGCGATTCGCAAGTCAAGTGTGGGGAAGGATTAGTATTCGCCGATTCGCAAGCCGACTAGCAGGCGACGATTTGATGGCGGCGCTTCGAGTCGCGGCGAGGAGGCTCGTCAGTGGCGGCGGCCAGACGCCGGCGGTGGCCGTGGGAGAGGCGCAGCGCCGGATATTCCCGAGGCTCTTCCAGGTCAACCGGGCAAGGTCTACCACTTCCTCCGCGGCTGCCGTGAACAGCAATGCGGCGGAAGGCAAGGTACGTCATGCGCGCTAGCTCCTGGGTCACCAGAAGTTCGTATCTTTCTGTAATTCTGTTCATTGTTTCTTCCATCGTCTGCTACCTGTAGCTAGAAATTGTGCTATTATTAACTCGCTAGATAGTCCACTGCATGATTAGTCAAACAGCTATGACATCTCAAAATTTATTAATTTTCCAGACTGAAATTTTGAATACAACTAGATAATGCCCCGCGCGCTGCGGCGGTAATTTTTGCAAAAGAAGAGGTACCTTGGTATAGTAATCATACTCTCTTTGGAAAAAATATTTTCATACATGTCTAAATATAACTATTTTGGAAAGGAACATCGTTCTTCCTCTCCAAATTTTTGTTCAAATTTAGTTTACACCAGTACTAAGATTCCTATTAACCAAAATATCAATTGAAAACTTATATACGGCCATATTTCAGTAACTCACCCAAAGCTTACTGGGAATAAAACCAAGTGCAGGCCACTGTAAATCTAAGCCTGTGTCCGTTTAGGCTGACGGAGTTCTGTCCTTGGAACAACAACAGGAAAGCTATGCTTCACCTATGGAAGTAGTGCCACACTCCTTGTCATCGTTAAAAGAAATCATAAGCCGTTGAACATTTGAGTAGTTCTATAACAGCTAGCATATGTATATCATCTATAAGATATTCAGAAATACTTCCACCAGGTTTGATTCGATGCAGGCAGACTGTTATACTCGAAAAAACCATGGAAACTTAACAATTAATCACGCTAAATAGGAAAATAAATGAATTTTCTTATTTTACCATGACGTCAAGGTTAAGAGAAATTATTGCAACACACCAATCTTGGTATACATAACTTTAACAGTCCAGACATAGCTGCGGAGCGATCGGCAGATTCTTCTCTGAAATAAGCGTACTAAGAAAGAACCATTGTTTGTATACCAAAGCTGATTGTATTAATTCAGCACTCCAGTACGAACTTCACATGATGAGTTGGAGTCCAAATTGAAGTCCCCATCATATGAATTTTATAAGTATTTAAAGGAATACTCCAAGCGTATCTCTGAAAAGATCAGGACCTTCAGCTTATTGTTTGATAGGATACCCTCCACCAAAGTAGGATGCACAAAATGATGTAGACTGATAAACAATGTAAATGAGAAAATAACTATATTGCAAGAGGAGTTTGAGTGACATACCAGGAAAAATAAATTACGTGCAGAATTATTGCACTGATTAGTGCTATTACAGGCAAACGGAACAATCAGATGGACCAGTGCACTTATAAAAAAAGGAACATAACTGGTGTAAAAAAACTGACTATCAGGAGACCCGCTGCAGGGACTTCTAGTGACACCATGCGTGCCATGTTGGAGGAAGATATGATGTCGTGGTTGCGGTTAGTGAAAATAAGATAATATCCGGACGCGGCAGATGCAACTTGTTTCTTCAAATAGATCAGATCCATAAATAACCAGGATACACAGCAGAAAGAAACGCATGATTGAAAACCAAAACATCAAAGGCCAAGTCGTCAATGGCTTCAGATCTTCGTCGTCTCCCTGTGCACATTGTTGGGTCCACACAGAGCTCGTGGATGCTGGCACGGTATCCAGCTCACCACCACTGATAATTTCTTCAGGTTGCCGTCAAGCTGCCAGCTGCCCCTCGTACGTGTTGCCGACAAAGAGGCCGGGCAGGAATTGCCAAAGAAGATAATCGACCCTTAGATGTGTGCATGCCAGATGTGCTAGAGAAGTCTAAGGAATAGGAGGAATTGGGAAAGGGCGCAGGCTTGTTGGAGATCGACCGAAAGTAGTACTGTAATTTATATTGCAGAAAACAGGCAGAAGTTTCTAGAGAAGGGCATAGGAGGGAAGCTCCAGAGGTGCCGTGCTTGGAAACTGAAACGGGAGGAGCTGGGGAGGCGAAGTGTTTGGAAACTGAAGCGAGAAGGGGAAGAGACTGCTCGGGGATTTTCGGCGTGGCTCCAAAAAAATTCAGAAAAACTAAAAGAGACTGCTAATGTGTTGCGCATCACGAATTTTTGTGGTGATTATCACTAATAAAAAATCGAACGAAATAGGTTGTTATTTGCTGATGTGGCATGTTGCTGATGTGGATAGGCTGCATGTTTAGAGAAATAAGTTAGTGGGGATGAACTATTTAGTTATATAGGACTTTTATGTTTCCTAGAAAAAAAACGATAAGATGCATGATCCCAGGACCAAATAGAAAAGACTGGTGGTTTTATCCATGTGCTAGCTACTGTTTCTAATTCTGATTTCCCAAGCATCCCAGCTTCCCGGTGCATGATCATATACACACGAACTCATCTTACGCTCCTGCAAAACAGGGCCTGATAGTTGAAGATCGGGAGAGGCGTGTGAAACTCTTGATGGATATCCATAGGAGGAAAGAGGACCTGTACGATCTGACCTCAGAGGCGGAGAGGATCTACAAGCTTCCCCGCAGGGAAGCCAGAGAAATAGCAAGGCTGCGCCAGGAGCTTGCCACGCAAGTCGATTGTAGGCCCAATGACAGCACGTGGTATGTATATATGATCATCCCTCTTCTTTTTAACAAGATTTCATGACAGGGTTTAATTCGTTTTCTCATCTGAACCCATTCTGCAGGCGCTTGTTACGAGGGAAAGGTATATTCGAGCGTTACTTTGGATTTGGGGCTTCTATGTTCAGTATCTATGTCCTCACAAGCATGTGCATTGGTTCGATCGTCGAACTGGAGCCACGCGAACAGCGATGGCTCAAGAAGAAAAGAAGCGAGGCGAGCAAGGCCAAGAGTGGAGACAAAGTATCTCCTAACTAGAAGAAGGTGGATATTGTAGGCCATATTTGTGAATGCTAGTGTGCTCTCTATGGTGATAACTTGATAAGTGGTCGCTTTGTAAGACTGAACTGCTTCCAGTTCCATGATCTTGTTGGAGTCTCCAAGTTATCTAGAAGTTATGTTGTATCTGTGTTGGTGTCTGCCTCTTTATGCTTGTTCAAGAATTTGAATGATGTCATCACCCGTGAATGCACTTGCCATTTACCACTTAGCCATGGAGCCCTGTGTCGGGAACACGTAAGTAGTTAACCTGCTATTTCATGAGCTAGCGAACAAAATAGCTCGTTTATTTCTACTGAGAAATTATATGTGCTTGTATATGTCAAATTAAAGGATAGAAACAAGGAGTTCACAGCTGCTGCTGCTTAAAGATGACGTGTAAAATTATTCAGCTGACAGGAAAAATATGAGAGTATGATGCCAATGCAGCTTGACACAACATTGGGATGGAATAGAACAATATAAGTGCACCACCGCAAGTACCATAGACAAAAAAATCATAAGTTTTATCAAGCTAAACAAAACACGGAACTTGTGCGATGTGGATTTGGTGGAACCCTTCATGAACAGAAAAATCAGAAAGGGTTTGATTTTTTAGTATGAATTTCTGTTTGTGGTACTTGCGGTGGAGAACATGTAAGATCAAACTGGTGAAGAAGCTCCAAAAGATAAAGGAAAATGTTTTCCATCCCACAAGTGCAGAACGAAATTATATACATAAAGTAACAGAACAGTTGTTTACGGTTCAGAGTTATGCGTTGATGCTCAACACTGCTTACCGTCAGCCTAGATTCGCTCCCAACGTTGTCACTCGCTCAACGGCCTAGATGTCTTCCCTACCGTTATTGTCACAGTACCGTTTACCATCGTTAACACTATCAGGTGAATTCAAGCCTATATAAACCTGGTTGTGGCTAGGGTTTCCTTACCATTCTGAATCTTGCTCGCCTCTCTACGAACCATATACCCTAACACTGATAGAAAATGAGGCTTTAATCCCGGTTGACAACTGCATTAATCCCGGTTGCGCAACCGGGATTAAATATGCGCGACTAAAGCCCCCCTTTAGTTGCGGTTGCTTACGAACCGCGACTAAAGGCCCGTTCATGTGGCCGCCAGCAGTCCGTCGGGGCGGAGGACCTTTAGTCGCGGTTCTCCTGGCCAACCGCGACTAAAGGCCTCCCCACCCCCTAAATCTGGTTTCTTTTTAATTTGTATTGTTTTATTTCTTTTATATTTTATTTTGTGTTTTATTTTAATTTTGAAGAAGTTTCAGTACACATATTCTACGGTACTATATACATGCATATGAATGTACAATTTCAAAATAAGATATGCTCCATATAAAAAGAGTCTCAAGAAGGGCGGAGGCAATGTATCGTCAGTCATTGATCTCGAAGAGGGTGGCCCAAGCAATGGTAGCCTTCCATCTCATACAAGGGGCCACAAGCCCACCAAGACCGATCTCAAGCGTGATGCCCATGCGCTGGCATCGAGAGAGACCTTGAATGGGCTGATAGCGGAGAAGGAGGCAACAAATGCCAAGAGGGAGGAGAAGCGACCCCGGAAGAAAAGAAGGCGACATGTGCTAGCTTCATTTACCTCACAAGGAGAGCTCTTGAAATCCAACCCATTGAGGCCAACAAAGCCGGCCCTAAATAGATATTTTAACCTACATTTTGAGTAAATATGCGACAAATATTTTAAACCCAAGGAATTAACATTTTTTAGGAGATGAAAGGCGAAATAGTTAAAAAAAGGCCGACCTTCACGAAGGGAAGGCAACTCGCTCCGCACGCGACAAGTGGCGCGCTGTGGTGCCAGAAAATCTCTGGGAAGTGGTCTCCCTGTTCGCCACGTGTCGCAAGGGGAAGCAAGGTGGGGATGGGGGAAGAGAGAGAAGACTGGGTTGTGTCAGTTTATCCCTTTTTCTTCTAGATTCGTTTTTTCAAAATGAAATATCTTGAGAACCGTAAGTCTAAATTACAAACCGTTTTCACTTTTGAGATCCTCGCTTCGAGATCTTCAAAACTAGATCCCATGTTGATAGGTTTGGAGATACTTTTTTTTCCGTACTTCCAATAATATTATGATTGTACATGTGGTGTGCACCTAACTGTACTCGTGTTTCAACTTATAAGTACTTCTGTTTTTAGTGTATTTGGTGCAATTTTTCCCTTTACTCGCTAAGTGTACTCGCCCGTGTGCGGGACTGTACCTGTACTTACGCACGACTGTACCTGCTCGTGTGCGCCACTGTATTTCTGTACATGTACTTGCTCGTGTTCACGACTGTACCTGCTCGTATGCGCGTTTGTACCTGCTCGTGTGCGTCACTGTACTTGTACTCGCTCGTGTGTTCAACTGTACTCGTGTGTTGTGCGTGATTGTACCTGCTCGTGTGCACGACTGTACCTGCTCTTGTGCGTGACTGTACTTGTACTCGCCCGTGTGTTCAGCTGTACTCGTGTGTTGTGCACGACTGTACCTACTCGTGTGCATACTTGTACTCACCCGTATGTTAAACTGTACTCGTGTATCGTACGTAACAATACTCGTGTGTTTGCAAAACTGTACTCGTGTGCATCGTTTACTGGCGACGCACAATGCATGTAGCGTATTTGTACGTGCAGCAATGGATAACAAAAAAACCTACATATACTAGCTAGTCATGATGGTACGTTTCTAAAGCTGTGCAATGCATCGATCGATGGCTTTGCTTGTTTTGACGTGCATGCGCCCTGGGTGCGGACGAAATTGGCCGGACGCCCGCGATACGTACGCGAGGAAGTACGCATGCTCTTGTGGCCAGGCTCGCCCGCGCCCGCGATACGTACGAGGAAGTACGCGCGCTCTCGTCCGCGGCGGTACAAGCCCACGCGTCCTGATCGCTCGCGCCACGGTGGGGAGTTTTCCTAACGCCACGCGTCGTACGGACAGCGACGCTCGCGGATGGATTAGACCTTTAAGAAGGTTAGTCTTTTTCTAGTCGTACCCGATGAAAGGAAAACTAACTCTTTTTTCTTTAGAATCAAAGGAAAACTAACTGGGCTCAAGCCAAAACTCTAGAAAAAGGCCGACCTTCGCGAAGGGAAGACAACTCGCTTCGTACGCGACAAGTGGCGCGCTGTGGTGCCAGAAAATCCCTGGGAAGTGCTCTCCCTGCTCGCCACGTGTCGCAAGGGGAAACAAGGTGGGGATGGGGGAGGAGAGAGAAGACTGGGTTGTGTCAGTTTTTCCCTTTTTCTTCTAGATTCATTTTTTCAAAATGAAATATCTTGAGAACCGTAAGTCCAAATTGCGAACCGTTTTCACTTTTGAGATCCTCTCGTCGAGATGTTCAAAACTAGATCCCATGTTGATAGGTTTCGAGATACTTTTTTTTCGTACTTCCTATACTACTATGGTTGTACTTCGTGTTGTGTATCTAACTCGTACTCGTGCATGAACCGATAAGTACTTCGTTTTGAAGGTATTTAGTGCATTTTTCCCTTTACTCGTGTGAGCAATCTGTACATGTACTCGTTCATGTGCGCGACTCATACTGTCTTATGTGAACGATCGTACTCGTACTTCGCTCGTGTAGGCGATCGTACTTACTCGTGTGCGCGATTGTACCTGTCTCGTGTGAGCGATTGTACCTGTACTCGTTCGTGTGCGCGACTGTACCTGTCTTATGTGCACGACTGTACCTGTACTCACTCGTGTAGGCGACTGTACCTGTCTCGTGTGAGCGACGTACCTGTCTTGTGTGAGCGACTGTACCTGTACTCGTTCGTGTGCGCGACTGTACCTGTCTTATGTGGATAAATGTACCTGTCTCGTGTGCGCGACTGTACCTACACTCGTTCGTGTGCGTGACTGTACTCGTGTGTTACACGTAACTGTACTCGCGTGTGATTCCTAACTGTACCTGTATTTTGCTACTGTACACGAAGCTAGTTGATTTTGTGCGCGCGATCAGCTGATTAGTTTTTGCATTGCATGCGATGCGAGCCTAGCTAGCTTAGTACGTACGGGCAGGCGGTTGCGTACTCGCGCGAGCGCGCGTTCCGTCGTACGCGCAGCAACACGCGTCAACCGCTCGTTGATTTCCCGGGACGAGACTTCCCTTTGCAAAGGTTTCCCTCTAGGTAGCGATACCCGGGCTCAAGGGGTTGATGAGAAATTAAAAAAAAAGGCGTGATGTTTGGGCTAGGCCTGCTCGCGGGCGGCGCACGTTTCCAAAACGAACTCAGGAGCGTCTTGGTTCCGGTCACGGAGCCGGACTGAAGAGAGAGAGAGAGTCGGAGTCGGGGAGAGGCGAGCGAAGAACCCTAGTAGCCTATTAAAGAATCACAGGCGAAGCTCCCCAGAATCCACCATAGTTCTCGCGCGATTCGCAAGCCAAGTTTGGGGAAGGATTAGTGTTCATCGATTCGCAAGCCGACTATCACGAGACGATTCGATGGCGGCGCTTCGAGTCGCGGCGAGGAGGTTCGTCACTGGCGGCGGCCAGACGCCGGCGGTGGCCGTGGGAGAGGCGCAGCGCGGGATCTTCCCGAGGCTCTTCCAGGTCAACCGGGCAAGGTCTACCACGTCTTCCGCGGCTGCTGCAAGCAGCAATACGGCGGCAGCCAAGGTGCGTTGGGTCACCAAAGTTGATACTTTTGTGCTAGTTGTAATGTGCTAAAGACTCGCTCGATTTTCCACTACATGATTTGTTAAACAGCTAGCACATGTCTAATTTGAATTCAATTTTGTCAAACAGCTGGCACATCTCAGAATTGGATTCAGTTATTTTTTTTCAAAGGGGAATTGGATTCAGTTATTATTTTCAAACAGCTAGTAGATCGTTAACTTCCAAACACCTAGCACGTCTCAATATTGAGTTGAGCTTATAAATCCATTAGAGGAAAACCCTATCTGTAAATTCGTTAAGCCATGGACCAGCTACCGTGATTTCACTGGTATCCTGTTTTTCCGGTTCATTGTCATAGCAACTCATGTTGGCTCCTGCGAAACAGGGTCTCGAAGCTGACGGACAGGAAAGACTCTTGAAGGAAATCAGTTACAGGAGGGAGCAGCTGTACGATCTGACCTTGCAGGTGGGAACAATGTACGACATTCCAGGCAGGGCAGGCAAACAAGTCGCCCGGCTGCGCCAGGAGCTTGCGGCTCAAATTGAGCCTAGACCCAATGACAGGAGGTGGTATGTATGATCATCTCCTCAAACATAATTGTGCTCTCTCTGTCTTTTTTTTTTTTGTAAAAAGCTTCAAGGGGCTAACTCACATGACCAACATGTAGGCGCGTACTACGAGGAATAAGTATATTTGAGCGTTATGGGGGAATTGCGACGTTTATGTTTTCCTTCTATGTGCTGGCGGGCATGGCCAGGGGCTCAATTGTTGAATTGGGGCCAGAAGAACGGCGATTGATCAAGAAGAAACGGAAGGAGGCAAGCAAGGGGAGGAGTGGAGACAATCTCTCTCTTAAATGAGGAGGAAAACAAGCGTGGAAGATGGTTACGTGCTAGCACTTGAATAAAAGGTTGTTAGATGGACGATGAGTGGTCGCTTTGTAAGCGTGGGAGATGGTTACTAAGAACTGGTTTCCACTATCATGATCTTGTTATTTGGTGTTTCCCTGTTTTGTTTGTTCAAGATTTTGAATTAGCCATTGCCTATGTATGCATTTACCGCTCCTTATTTCTGCTTAAGGTTGGCATGTGAAATTTTTCAGCTGTACAAGAACAATGAGTATGATGCAGCGCAGCTGACACAACTGTAATAATTTGCACCACCGTAACTAGCACAAAATATAATTAATAGAGTTGCTTTATGCTAAAAACTCACTACAACACAGAATGTGCAGTGCAAACGCACCCCAAAAAAAGCTTGTCGCGAAAACATGAATTTTCTTCACATAAAAGAATGAGCACAGCTCCAGTGTCTGTTATCGTTTCGTTTTGTCGAAACGCATCGGTCCTGGCCAACCAACTCAGCAACACACAGCTCGCGGGATGGGCCACTATAGTAGCTCCAGCAAAACTGGAAAACAAACCTACAAATTGTTACTGTACTACATTGTAAATCCTAAATATAATCACTCCACGACCAGCAAACTGGTCACAAACCTACAAATACAAACACACTCGAGCAAACCCTCACGTGCTAAACACATGTATCATGCTTCTTGATCTGATTGTTCTTTCAAGAGTCACGATTACTTTTTTCTCGATAAAGAAATCATGGTTACTGATGTCAGCCATTCCCTCTTCACTTGAGTTCCTCCGTGGATGGAAGTTATCCAAGATCCAACTTGTGATGCCATATTGGAGGAAGGTCATCCAAGATTTCGGTGAGAATAGGCAATTAGCTCCATTCAAAAATCATAGTGATCACAGCCAAGTGCGAATCCAAAAGAGATGGGAGTTTATCCAAAAAGAGTGCAACAAATTTTGGGTTGCAATAGAGAATCTCCTTGGGTACCCCGGCCTAGGCGTTGTGGGCACGGTAATACCTCGGCCATTTAAAATTGACACTTGTTAGTTAGCTTGTATCTATCGGTTTTTATATGTGTAGGTGCCCCTAGCTGTAGACTTTTTCAAGCAAGCCCAAAAAAAGTCCTTCACGTTTTGCCATTGTTGGATAGAGATCAAGGCACTACTAGGAAAACACAATATCACTAGTAGTGGCACATCACTATCATGTGGGCCACTGCTAGACCATTGCCAATGGCGCACTAGAATTTGAGGTGCGATACTACTATTTTTCAACATAGTGGACCCCCTTCCCCAGACATACTTGTATGTCTAGGGGGCTTGGATTTTGGGCCCCACTTAGATCACACTTTTTGGTATTGAAGAAAATAAAAATAAAATGATAAAAGTTAATAAAAATAAAATGTTCCGAGATAACCATGTGTTATGTGTTCTAGTTCTTAGGAAAATTAACAAGTATGAATTTCGATATACTATACAAAATAGCATCATTGTTCGGTAAAACGGCTTTTCTAGTTACATAGACCTCCGATGGAAAAAAATTATATAAAAATATATCTACGTAAAAAGTTACATCCGATTTCAATCGCATATGGCCGTTTACCGATTTTTAAGATTCTCAAAATAAAAAATATAAGTTTTTTCAGCTTTTAGATTTCAATGAAAAATTACAAAAAAAAATTAGCTGTGGCGCACCATGTCTTGGTGCACACCACTAACCTTACCTCCTCCGACATTTGAAACAGGTCGTCCACATACCCCACTCTCAACACATTTCTCTTGTCCATATCTCCTCCATCATGTCCTTCTCCTCCTCCTCATCTATCCTCCTTTCCTCCATCCTCCTCTTCTCCTCCTCCTCCTCCTCCTCCTCATTCTCTTCTCAATCCCTTCCTCCCCCCCCCTCTCCGGCCACCTCTCCTCCAACCACTTTGGTGCTCCTCCCTCCTCTCCGGTGATCCTCTCCTCCTCTCCGGCCACGTCTCCTCCAACCACTTAGGTGCTCCTCCATCCTCTCCGGCGATCCTCTCCTCCTCCTCCTCCTCCTCCTCTCCGACCACCTCTCCTCCAACCACTCCTCTCCTCTCCTCCATCCTCTCTCCAACTATCCTCCAACCACTCTGATGCTCCTCCATCCTCTCCGGCGATCCTCTCCTCCTCCTCTCCGGCCACCTCTCCTCCAACCACTCCTCTCCTCTCCTCCATCCTAACTTTAGACTTCTTCAAGCAAGCCCAAAAGAAGTCCTTAATGCTTTGCCATTGTTTGATGGAGATCAAGTCACTACTAGGAAAACAACTAACCGCAATATCGCTAGTAGTGGCGCACGGTGATAATGGTGTGCGACTGGTATATAGCAGTGACACACCACTATCACGTGTGCCACTACTAGCCCATTAACAATGGCGCACCAGAATTTGAGGTGCGGCGCTGCTATTTTCAACATAGTGGACCCCTTCCCAGACATACCAGTGGCGCACCTAGGTGTGGTGTGCCACTTGTATGTCTAGGGGGCAGGGATTTTGGGGCCCCACTTAGGAGTGGCACACTTTTTGGTTCAGAAGAAAATAAAAATTAAATGATAAAAAATTTGAAAAATAAAACCCTTCGAGATGGCCATGTGTTATGTGTTCTACTTCTTAGGAAAATTAACAAGTATGAATTTCGATATATTATACAAAATAGCGTCATGTTTCGGTAAAACGGCTTTTCTACTTGCATACAACCTCCGATGAATTTGAAACAGGTCGTCCACATACCCCACTCTCCATACATTTCTCTTGTCCACCTCTCCTCCATCATGTCCTCCTCCTCTACTCCATCATCCTCTTCTCCACCCTCCTCTTCTTCTCCTCCCCCTCATCTA
>NC_061511.1:213249762-213312560 GCF_022539505.1 Lolium rigidum | reverse complement strand
CACCATGTGCTGCCAGTGAAGGGTAGTCTACTTGGGAGGCCACGTCCTTGATCGGTGATGCGAGACCCACCACCGCCGCACTCGATCGCTTCTTTTCAGCTCACACGAGCCGAATAGCACGGTTCCTAACGGTCTCGGCGCCGGACATATTCTCGACACTCGTTTCTCCGCGCTTCCCGTCATACTTGTGCTAGATCGGCAATGCCGGCCTCCGGAAGCCTCCCGAGTGATACCGCATGTGGAACCGCTCTTCCAACCGCCTAAGTCCGGATTGAGTCTCGGTGGCAGCGATGTGTACCACCCAAAAGCCGATCCTATGAGGGACTGTGTGCGAAGAACCTCACACAAGCTCATCTCGATGCCGAGATCGTGCCCAAGCCGTGTCAAATATCGAGCTCACATGCTCGATGGAGCTGGAACCATCTGATCCATTAAACTTGGAGAAATCGTGGGAGCCGATATTTGGGTGGTACGGATCAATTCGTACTTGTTGTGGCACGGCTTGGAATAGCCGATTGTCCTCCTTTTCGGCACCATGCCGAACTCCGGTCTTTTAAGATGGTACTAATCTGATCCGCGGTGCCGGCTGTAGGAATCGAACTCTAAGATCCGCTCGGAGTGGCATACTTAGCCGGCCATGCTTGCTTTTCCAGCTACTGGAGCCAACCGCAAGAGCTGAGCTCGAGGTTTGGTCGGAGGGCATACTTAGCTAGCCACGCCTCGGCTTCTCAAGATCCGCTCCCAAGTTCCTCCCGCTGTCCCAGTAGGTCCCCGCTGTTGCAGTCCGGGCTCTTGTGAGTGCCCAAGCATCGCAGCCTGGGCACGTATGTGCACGTGTATCCGTGAGGGATCTCCCTAGGCGCCTCATGCAAGAACCGGCAGTCACCTGGGGTCACCATCGATCTTGTAGACGACGTATGCCGGTGAATTCGGCACTCCCGGTGCTGCCAACGCGAATGGCAGCGGTGGTCGGGACTGGAGTGGCATCTCTCCTTGGTGAGTCCCCGGAGCTGGTCCCGACGGAGAGTACCGATGCCTCATGATCTCCTCGGATCACCGAAGAGCGACACGCTCCAAAGTGTTCACCAGAGCTCTCGTAATGGCGGTGTAGCGAATGAGCTACCATGAAGTTAATCTCCCGACGCAGGACCTGGTGCGCTCTTCTGACGGGGCGGACAGGTCCACTCCATCGAGCGCGCTTTCAGGTGAGAACCCTTTCCACCTGATGCCGTGTGAGCGGGTTCTGTGGAAAAGAGCCGATGAGATCGGCTTCGAGGATCGCTTTGACCTCGTCATACTTCTTCTGAGCTCCTCGGCCGATCCTCGTACGTGATCGGAGTGCCTTCCGCCATCTCGATGTAGATGGCGATGCGAGTTGATGTCGAAGATTGTCCCACCGGCGTGCCGAATGTGTTGCGGCCGAAACCCACCGGCGAGCAGCCGACGGGCAACACCGTAGGAGCCGGGAGGCTCCCAGACTGCGGCCGGCCCCGGTCCCTCCGAGCGACGGCCCGCAAAGACTCGGCACGCACGTCCGATGCTGGTGCAGTGGCGTGCCACCTGACCTATACCTGGTCGTGAAGGTGTTGGATGTGCCTCGCTTAGTTTCCTCGCATGGCATACACGTAAACATTAAATACGAGCCTCGATCGGCTCAGGTTGTCCTCGTGAATCGGCTCAAGGAGCCGATCCACCCATGATCCGTACGAGGTGTACGAATCGTATGGTGGTCCCGCTTGATCAAAATAAAGCTAAAACGACCTACTACGATTTAGGGTTTTCACCACATAATCGGAACATCCTACTCGTGATTGAGCCTCGGCGGCCACGCACGATGATCGTAAACCGACCCTAGACAAGGCCTAAAACCAACACGAAGTTGATCCCCTGAACATCCTGTCTAGGGCTAGCAAACTACACCCTACGCGCCACCGGATCCTTCAACCCGTTTGTAAGGCCTAACTATGCAGATATTAAACTAATCCTTGAAGAACAAGGAGCAATCATAACGGATCGGATCTACTAAATAATGATCAAGCGGGTGCCGCCCTTACACCTAAGATAGGTGTAAGGGCGGCTAGATGTCTAAGGGTTGCACGACGACAAGCATATGATACGCATGAACAATGCTAACCCTAACACATCTATGATAACTACGTTGCTCGCCATCAACAAGGCTTCAGCACGAGCAACGCATGAACGACGAATCAACGTATGACTGCCTAGATCGCAAGATGCGATCTAGGCAGCATGATGCTTACCCGGAAGAAACCTCGAGACAAGGGAGTTGGCGATGCGCCTAGATTGGTTTGTGGTGAACGTGATTGTTGTTTATTTCATAAACCCTAGATACATATTTATAGTCCATAGACTTTCTAACGTGGGAATAATCCCAACCGGGCACGAGCCAAACTCTATCTAACCGACACGTATCCTACTATGTTACAGATACACGGGCAAACTAGCCCAAACTTTACATATAAGGCCGATTCATGTATTTCTTCTATGTATATTCTTCAAGCCCATCTTCAATCGCGGCCCACCTCTGATCCGGTCAAATTCTGGTGATAACAAGTACACATGTTGGAAACTAAATTTGTTAATCTCAATCCTATAATCCAACACATGTTTCTCACACTCTGTGATATGGAGGAAGGGGAAAAGAAAGATTTTGTTTTAGAAACTCTTCTTAAAGAATTTGGTGGTGTAGCAAGAGAGGCTAGAAAGGTCTTTATTAAATATAAGATGCTTGGCTCTTATACTAACTTTGCTAGTATCCTTGAAAAGATGGACATGGAGAGAATAAGGTACACTAATAATATTAATGATGGTGGGGAGATTAAGACAACAATACCTTGTAAGCTCCTAGGAATGAATGACGCTCTAGAAAATAACTATGGTTGGCTTGTTCCTGAAAATTTGTTTGACGAGGATAGCAAGCCTAAGAATAATGAAAGGGAGACTCTGAAACTCACATAGATAAGATAAAATGCATAGTTGAGAAAACTCCCAACACCTATGTTGATGCTTCATCTCTTGACAATACTTGATACACACTTTCTGCGCCTAGCTGAAAGGCGTTAAAGAAAAGCGCTTATGGGAGACAACCCATTATTTTACTTCTGCACTTTGTTTTATATTTGAGTCTTGGAAGTTGTTGTTACTGTAGCAACCTCTCCTTATCTTTATTTTTTATTGCATTGTTGTGCCAAGTAAAGTCTTTGATAGTAAAGCCAATACTAGATTTGGATTATGCGCAAGAGAACAGATTTCTTGTCTGA
The DNA here is from genome assembly GCF_022539505.1 of Lolium rigidum. Lineage (NCBI taxonomy): Eukaryota > Viridiplantae > Streptophyta > Magnoliopsida > Poales > Poaceae > Lolium > Lolium rigidum. The sequence goes on along the minus strand of NC_061511.1, from coordinate 213,309,279 downwards.
TCACGAATTTGAGCAGTAGTCTCGTAGAAAATTTTAAAAAATCTTCCAATTTACGTGCGTGATCCTCGATATGTACGCAACTTTCATTCAATTTGGGCATTTTCATCTCGAGCAAAGTCCGGTGCCTCTTTAAAATTCGTCTTTACGAACCGTTCTGTTTTGATAGATTCTGCCTTTTATTTCGCATTGCCTCGTTTTGCTATGTTTGATGGATTCCTTTGTTACATTAACTTTCGCAGCTTTGTGCAATGTCCAAGTGTTAAGAATGATTATGTCACCTCTTAATATATGAATTATGCACCGACCCTCTAATGAGTTTGTTTCGAGTTTGGTGTGGAGGAAGTTTTCAAGGGTCAAGAGAGGAGGATGATACAATATGATCAAGAAGAGTGAAAAGTCTAAGCTTGGGGATGCCCCCGTGGTTCATCCCTACATATTTTAAGAAGACTCAAACATCTAAGCTTGGGGATGCCCAAGGCATCCCTTCTTCATCGACAACTTATCGAGTCACCTCTAGTGAAACTATATTTTTATTCCGTCACATCTTATGTGCTTTACTTGGAGCGTCCGTTTGTTTTTGTTTTTGTTTTTGTTTGAATAAATCGGATCCTAGCATTCTTTTTGGGAGAGAGACACGCTCCATTGTTTCGTATGAACAAATATGTTCTTAGCTTTATCTTTAATGTTCATTGCGAAAGTTGGACTATTTCATTCATTGTTATATGGTTGGAAACGGAAAATGCCGCATGTGGTAAATGGTATAATGTCTTGAATAATTTGATACTTGGCAACTGTTGTGCTCATATAGATCATGTTTAAGCTCTTGCATCATGTACCTTGTACCCATTAATGAATAACTAGAGCTTGTTAAAATTTGGTTTGCATGATTGATCTCTAGAGTCTAGATATTTTCTGGTTGAGGTGTTTGAACAACAAGGAGACAATGTAAAGTCTTACAATAGTTACAATATGTTCATATGTGAGCTTTGATGCACCTTTTATACTTGAGTTTGCTTCAAACAACCTTGCTAGCCTAGCCTTGTATTGAGAGGAATTCTTCTCGTGCATCCAAATCCTTGAGCCAAAAACCATGCCATTTGAGTCCACCATACCTACCTACCACATGGTATTTCTCTACCATTCCAAAGTAAATTACTTGAGTGCTACCTTTAAAATTCTATTCTTTGTCTTTGCAATATATAGCTCATGGGAAAAATAGCCTTAAAAACTATTGTGGTGAAGAATATGTACTTATGTGTCTTATTTCTTAATAAGTTGCTTGTTGAGCGGTAACCATGTTTCTGGGGACGCCATCAACTCTTTTACCTTTGTTGAATATCATTTGAGTTGTTATGCATGTTCGTCTTGTCTGAAGTAAGAGCGATTTTCATGATCATGTGGTTTGAGTATGCATACTGTTAGAGAAGAACATTGGGCCGCTAACTAAAGCCATGATTCATGGTGGAAGTTTCAGTTTGGACAATCAATCCTCAATCTCTAATGAGAATTTTAACTGTTGTTGAATGCTTATGCATTAAAGAGGAGTCCATTATTTGTTGTCTATGTTGTCCCGGTATGGATGTCTAAGTTGAGAATAATCAAAGGCGAGAAATCCAATGCGAGCTTTCTCCTTAGACCTTTGTACAGGCGGCATAGAGGTACCCCTTTGTGACACTTGGTTCAAACATATGCTATGCAATGATAATCCGTGTTAATCCAAGCTAATTAGGACAAGGTGCGAGCACTATTGGTATACTATGCATGAGGCTTATAAAACCTTTTCACCAAGCCAAAACCCTAGCAGCTCCATCGGCAGAGTCTCCAGGGTAAGAACACAAGTACAGCAAGAACAGGAAGAACAACCACTGCTGTTCAACCTGCCTAACTCACCACAACACTGAATCAAGCACTAGAAGATTGCAAGGAGGAGCAGGACAAGCATCATCACCACACTGAAGAAATCCTCTACACCAACACCCATTTTCTAGGAGCTGGAGTGAGGTATACACAAAAGAACCTGAGCAAACACATGCTTTGCTCATCAATAAGCATACACATGCATCACATAATCAAAAAAAAGTAGGAAACCCTGGATATATCATCACTTGGTTGCAAAACCATTTGGTGCCAGCAAATAAAGCAAAGGCTAGAAGGAAAACAACCAAGGGAACACTGGTTGTGTCAACACAGTGACACAACCAGAGAAATCCATCATGGATTTGATCCTAATTAGCCATTCCAAGTCACCAAGCACCTAACAGTCTAGCTACACCATCAGAATGGTAGAAATACAAGTTTCTACCAAGTATTGTCAACATCAAAAGGCTTCCGGCAGTCAAACATGATCAGCCGTAAAGCATTTGTCCATGCACAACAAGCCATAGAAAGGGGAGCTACCCTTGGCAAGCATCCCGAAGCATGCCGTGGCTACCTCAACCCACAGCCCAACACTTAGAACCACCACATCATCACCGTAAAGGTTCAGTAGTGGGCTAGGGTACCCAACCAGTGGTTGGCATCCAGCTAGCCCTAACAAATTCATTGAAATGATCATCACTGAATCAAAGTTCACATCATTCATCCATCTATTAAAGCCAGATAAATAGATAAATGAAACAGACAAGCAATTGATGCACCAGGGTCTTGCAAATGATCAAATGGATCATGGCAGGCATCAATTGATGCTTAAGCAAGCAACAGCACACATCAGGCCAAGCCTGTGTGATGCACATACAACACAGTGAGAGCAATAGTGAGGCACAATTATGAAACAACAACATTGACAAGCAAATGATGATCATGTGATCATCAGCAGCTTGCTAAAAGCATGCCAGTACATGCTAGAGTCAACCTAGCAATAAATCATGGATCATTTGGCTAACACAACACAAATTCATCAACAGTTGCTTCACAGCTAATCACCTAAATAATTTATGATTGTATCCAGAAGCACCTCAAGTGCTTAATGAATCATTAGATCATAATACACCAGCTAAGCATATAAATTCATCACTGTATAACACAGATAAGCCACAATGATAATCAATTGAGCATAATCATCAATCTGAGCACTAGAATAAGCCAAAATGGCTCTGGCACTTGCAAACTTGCAAGAAATTGCACACTGTAGTCAAGCCATGAGCATCACAGCTTGCTCCTGAGCAAGTATAGGGGCAGCACAGAAGAAGAACTCGCAGGAACATGAGCATAAGATTAGCAGCACAAGCATAAGCTAAAGAGAGGAGAGCATCAGTACTAGCACAAGTCTAGAGCGAGGCCATGGCAAGCAGAGCGCAGCAGCAGCACACCCAAGGGCAGGCACAACAACTAGGGCGCATCACATAGCCACAGCAGCATAGCACACCAAGGCATCTCCATGAAGGGAGACAGCCGTAGCTTAGCTAGGAGGAGGAGTAGAGAAAGAAGAAGGAGGGGAGCACTTACAGGCGTAGCGAAGAGAAGCACAGCCATGGCGGCACGGCGGCACACGCTGGGAAAACGGTGGCGCCATGCCAAGCCGAGCCAGGCCACCACCTCGCCGCAACGCCAGCATCACCACGGCGGCGACACGACACCAGGGACGCCGGTGAACGACAGATCTTCACGAATCCATGCGGCCGGGGTGCAACAAGGTTGGGGGCGAGCAGACACGGCGGTGAAAGCCAGATCGACGCGGACCAGACGGTGCGCCGTCGAACGGCGGTTCGTTTGGCACCCATCTCGCCGGCGGGGATGGCCGGTGGAGGCCAGATTAATTCGGCGACGGCGAGGCGACCACGGCGTCGCGAGAGCGAGAGAGAGAGAGAGGTAGGGTTTCGCGAGGAAGAGGAGAAGGGGTCGGTGTGACCGACCGAGCCCAAGTGTGGCTCGGGTTAGGGTTAACCCGCTGGGCCACCCTGACAGGTGGGCCCAGGGGCAAATATGTCTTTTCATAATTTCATTAAATACAAAAAACTTTGAAATTGTATAAAAAATGTTTAATAGCTCTAAAAAAATAATTAAAAATATGAAAATAGATCAGCATAAAATTCTCTATCATAATAAAATACAAGAGAGAATTTTTGAAGACAATTAAGAATAAGTCTTCATTTAATGGAATAAATAAACATTTAAATCACACCTATTATTTTCAATAATAAAAATTAAGTCCATTAATGCATTTGGACTTTAAAAACACCTTGACAACATTTCAAGGTTGTATTTACACTAAATATAGTATCCCAAAATTATTCTTAGTATTAACCTCTTACATGAAATTACAACGATATCGGAAGGGGGGAAACAAACCCTAAAACTGGAATCATGCATAATTGCTTCTTTAACCATTGCCCTTATCGGACAATGATGCTATTTTTCAGAACCAGAGGACAAGGGTCAGTCCACACCATCCAACCGCAAAACTTTGCAGTAGTTCGTGCAAGTTCATCACTTGCTCATGTCATTTGAGTATCTTTATCAAATTACTTGCAAAGTACTATGATTACCACTATTGCATAAAAACCAAAACCACTATTTTCATAACTATGAATATGACTATGTGGTGGGCAATGGAACCATGGATTGTGTTGATATGGTGGAGGTTCCATTGCAAGGGTTTATATCCATCTAGGATTAAACAACAAATGTCGCCGATGATTCTTGTGCCGTAATAACCGTGTTAACCATAAGATCCGGAGTGGGACGGAGTAGTCAAAAGTGTTTCCACCTCTCGTTCATCAACGAATGCGCTTTACCGTAGTACACTTGTAATCCAAGGGGGGCAAGCGGTGAGGCTGGGGAGTCCTAAGTCCCCACGGCATTGTCCGTAGTACACTTGTCGCCCGAAGGAGCAAGCGGTGAGGCTGGGGAACCCTAAGTCCCTACGGTATTGCGGTCTAGGATGGGTTGCAGCTACCGGCGTAGGAATGTATGGTAGAGCCCTGCATTGACGTCGTGGTCGGGGTCCACCCTGAAATCTACGAAAATAATGGGACCGGCGTGGACCCGTGGTCTGGGCATGCAACAAAAGGGTGGGTGTTCGAGGTAGCGGAGGAACATGATTGGATAGACCTTATACCGGGCCTCACACCGAAGGAAGTGTGGACGGGAAAGCTGCCCGGTTGGCACCAAGGTTAAGATCTCTTATGGGTAAAGCAACACACCTCTGCAGAGTGTAAAGAACCGTGACCTGTCACTCCCTGTTCCGGGATATGGAACTACGAACGCTGCCGGAAAGGAACTCCATGAAGTTCTAGTGAACCGGTGAAGGCTGACGGGCATAGCTCTTTGAAATAAAAACAATCTCTTGAAGAAATGTTTATCAAAACCTGCATTGGTATTAGACTTTCTGGTCTAATGTTGTAGCTAGTGCATTAAACACCTATTTCCTATAATGAACTTGTTGAGTACGCTCGTACTCATCCCACTCTTAAATCCCTTGCTTAAATTGTCTGAATCGTCTGGAGGAGGACTACGACAACACTGAGGGAGCCGAGATCATCGGCTACGAAGAACCAGACCTCTCTGGAGGTATTGAAGGCGTAGACTACCTCATAGTCTACGGAACCGGGGAGGCTTCCGGAGGAGATCAAGCCTAGAAGCATCGAGAAGTAGTAGTAGCCGAGCAGCACAAACTCTTAATACTTAGATGCTCGAGAGAATAAATGTATAACTTAATGAGACTTCTATATTGTAAGCTAAGTGGGGTTCGCCTCGAACCCAGGAGTATTCCTCTTTGGACCCAAGAGGAACTCCGAGACGATATGTGTATTATGCTTGTAATAATAAGTGAATGAGTTATGGACCCTACTATGTTCTGTTGTACTACTCTGAGGGATGTAATATTTGCGGAATGGTACTCCGTGAATGTTATATCAACGACTGGCATACTACAACATGCAGTGGTATGCAGGGTCACCACAATAACTGATTTCTTGGAAACAGTAAAACCGTTGGGTGGATCAAGAGAAACAGCTATGCAAAGCGTCCAAGTCCATCTCAGTGGAGCCGCAAGATCATGGATAAAAAAGTTACCAGTAGGATCCATCGACAGCTGGGAAACTTTTGAAGAGTTATTTGTGAAGAATTTCCGTTTCACGTGCAAAAACCCCAAATCCATAGAGTAGCTAAGATGTCAGCCCCATCACTTGATCAAGATGAGATCAAGAATTCAAGATAATAGTATCCTTCCCTCCTCACGGTCGACTCAGTGTGGCATCCAGTTCATATCAAGTTTAAAAAGCCGCAATCTCAAAAAAGCTTAAAATCTTGAGCACTACATGAACTTGATGTATTAATCGATCACTACCCCACCCGACCGACCAGTTACAAGCTACAGATATCCTTACCATGCCGAAGCTGGTTTTTCCGAGGTAATAGAAACAATTTATATTTTAATTAAAGTTGTCAAAACCTAATTTTTAATGTGGCAAGAAGCGTCCAGCTTTAGAAACTGCTACGATAGGAAAATATATTTGCATACACCTGCAACAAATTGTTCCCACACGGAGTAATGCACTTGTTCTGTTTTCTCCAAGATTACTTGGAAAATAATATTAAATGAATTGCTTACCCGGCTTCAGTAGTAGGTCATTCACCACCACTGCAACCTAAATATTACATGGAGATAAGCTCAGTAACAATTAGGGTAAAACCATTCAACCTTTGTTAATTTAGAAACCTTTTATTTAATCAAGCAAAACTTATTGAAATGCCCGTATTTCCTGTTCCTAGGAAAAAATACAACATAGTTAAAATCCTTGAGCCAATCTTGCTTCTCCTTCCTCTGCTTCACATGCAAAAATAAAGGGAAAACTCATAAGGAGTTGTAGCGACCAGTGAGCACATGATAACTGGAAAAAATCCACAAAAGTAGTGTTATCAGTGGGTTCCCCATCGTCATATTTGTGGTCATTTAACATAATTACTGGCACAAGTTGTTGATAAAAGAATCTTACTACGAATGATAAAGTTGGTTGCATTCCTTTTTCAGTTAGGTGTTAATATTTTAGCAACTTAGCCCTCTTAACTATCTATTGTTTGTAATATTTTTTCGCAAGCATCTGCACTACATTTCACAACAATATCTTCTCGAGATATGAGGGCAACCTACATTATTTAATGACAAACATCAGATGTTCAGCTACATGGAAATTTTAAGATATTGTGTAGATACCGGGTTACTTGGACTCCTTGATCAGGCTAGGCGAGTGTAGCAAGCATCTGTCGTGTAGTTGATATAGCTGACTACTCCTTGATCAGGCTAGGCGAGTGTAGCAAGCATCTGTCGTGTAGTTGATATAGCTGACTTCCGATGTGCTCTTGTATGCTTTCCCATACTTTTGGACATGCTATATCAGTAGCTTTCCTTCATGACCAAACACATTAGTAACCCGGTGCACCGGGTAAAGGAGTCACGATGAGCCAGAGTGGTTTTCAGAACTGTGCGTGTACTGCCTGATTTCCATCTTTTTTTCGGGTGTACGCCAACCTGGATTACTTCCTGACAATAATCACAGGATAGGGTGGAACCTTATTTTGTATCACATTATGCAATGGTATGAAGTGGCAGGTACCATAGTTGAACAATTTCCTCTTTGGAAGCAATTTTACACAATATGACACGCCAAAAATCAAGTATGCTGAGTAAGTGACTTTATGCCCAAGAGAAACCACTAAGATAAGTAAAATTACATCCGGCATCAACTCATCATGGTCTAGGTAATCAAGATCAGGTATCAGTAAAGGGGGTACCCACATGGTTCTCAAGAGAGCCTCTCAGTCTGAAAATGAATATGGAAAAATAACAATGTGATTAGAATGTAGGCAAGAGGACAAAGAAAGTAGATCCGACGGTAGAAATACTGTATTACTTCCTGACAATAATCAGCAGAAAGAAATAGCTAACAAAGTAGGCTATATGTCCATAATTTCAGCCTGAGTAGATCACATTTTCAGTTGAAGAACCTGGTATAGAAAAGTGAAACGTAAAAACTTCCAAAGCCAAAAAATTACCGTAAAAACTTCCAAAGCCAAAAGATAACGATGGAGTGCAGAAACATATCACTTATGTTCTGACTAATGAAAGTAGATCATGATAGTATGACGAATCATTGTTCCATGGCTAATTTAATTCATCTCAGAGCAACTTCTGAACATGACATGGGGCGTTGGAGGCCCATCTTAACTACTATATTTTGTGTGTTTTAAGGGGAAATTTAAATGCTAAGATCAGCACCTTCACTTTTCTCTTTTCTCTTGAATCATGTACTGCAGTGGCATTTCCATTGGCATCATAAGACCCAGTTTTCCTAGTTGTACGATATTTGCCACCGCACCCGGCACTTGCTGAAGCAACAATACTAGCTCCTGGGTTCCTAAACCATGATCCCACCTTGGCAGTTCGCACCTTATCCTGAATTAGTGCAAACAAATGATAAAATCATCAAACATAAATAAATCCAAAGCAATAACTGAATCTAACTCAAACCAGATGCAAAGCATCATTACATGATCTACATCCTTGTTCTTCTCCTCTATTTTCCTTTTTTCTTATTCGTCAGGTTCCATGTAAGGATTCATAATTAAAAAACTTTTAGTAACTTTAATTTCTCCTGTAAATGAAGTTAGAAAGTAGGAATAACATGTCTATGCAGAGCACACCACTTCAATCATACCTAAAACATTATGGAACACAATGCTTAAAAGACAAGTGTACCCTGAAGAATGCCAATTTTTACGGGACAAACTAAGTAAAAATGCAGATGTTAAAGGGGATATTCACTTTGGCTCATAGGAGTATTTGCTCCCATTATGTGAATCAATATTTCGAAGTGTCAAAAAATTCTAAACTAAAATTTTTCATGTACATCTACATATTTTATGTTCGTACACAAGTTTTCAAAAAAAATTATAAAAATTTGTGGCTCCAGTAAAAAAGACAAATTTTGATGCTATAACACGACTACGTACATGATATTTTTTTGTCTTTTTTGCACACGCCACATAAAATGTTGTTTCTCTATGAAAACTTGTGCACTAACATAGAATGTCACGATGTACAACAAAAAAAATTATGTCAGAATTTTTTGACATTTTTAAAATTGTTTTTTAATTATTTTGTATAATAGGAGCATTTGCTCCTATGAGCCAAAACGCCACCTCCATGTTAAAGTATCATCCTAACCAATGGGCGGCCAGCATAATCACATAGTCTGTTCAAGGCCCCAGGCTTGAAATCTTCGTTTGATATTACAATTTCACGTCTCTTCTACATTTGATATTACATTACATTTCAGAAATAACCAACTGATTAATGGTCCAATATGATTCTGTCACTCAATACAGTATGTTATACTATATTGATTATCCCAAGGGTAGACCCTTTGTAAAGCAATATGACGGATTTAAACAACACCGAGGGGTGCTACAATCGCATACAAAGCACACACACACACACAACATACCGAATGAAGTGCCTCCAAAAGTAAACCTTGTGGATTACCATTAATCTCAGAGATTTCAGGCTTCCTTCTCTTGAAGTTTCCATCCATATGCGTACCACTATATCAACAGAAGCAATAATATATGGCTTGGCTATTTTAAATTTTATATATACCACCTATTCCTTATGCCTAAGTAAATAAAACAGAGTATACTGTACTTACCTTGATCTTGTCCTAAAGCGCAGTTCTTGTGGGATTTTTCTGTTCTCCTCGGCAAGACTATTGCAATATCTTGACCACATATAATTTGATGATTAATTTCTTGCTTGGCATATGCGGCACTCTCAAGGTGGAGGAATTTAACAAACCTGAAACCACGTAGTTCCGTGTAAGTACACATCATTTTGATCAATGATCATGAAACTACAAAAAAAACTGGCAGTACCTTGAAATTAGTTTTAATAATGGCTAAAAAATACTTGTAAAAAAATCAGAACTAATAGAAAGTCATATGCCAACAGTTTCTATTCTAACAACATTATAAAATGCACAAATTGTAGACACTAAATATAAAAAGGAATTGTAGGCCAAAAAGAGAGAATATGCTAACCAACACTACTGTTCAGAAGAGATAAATGATCCACAATTGACTAAATTCAGGAAATTAACTGCTAACTTATGGGAATGCACTTCATATTAGTCAAGTTGCATAGAATATATATTATTCAGCATCTCATATACTTGTTTCGCATTGTTCAACGGATCACTCATTTACCATGTGTATGACATGCGCTGGTGCTCAAATGTAAAGAAACTTAAGATGAGCTATAATTCCTTGGAACGTACACATCCTTTAACATATGGAAAATAGAGGCTCATTGGTGTCAAAGCTGTAGTAATAAGTTGAAATTCAATACTCTACCTACAGCGGGCTCATGTTGGCTTATTGGTTTCAAGTAGGGCATAATGTACAGAAAACGGGAGATCAGTATAACTGATAATCGATTCAAACTACCCCATATTTCCTAATACAAGTAATCTGACTATAGCAATCTGATAATCAATTCAAACTACCCCACATATGGTCCTTTAAGTCTTTCCTGTAAAATTAGGGTCCTACAATCACACGAACCAAACTATCTCGTGCAATTCCCCCTAAAAACCAACACATCTTGCAATCACATGAACGAGGACACACATATACTCATCAGTACTTACCTAGATTACCTAGATAGTTCACGGCACCAGCGACACGCGTCGATGGAGCATGGAGATGTCCACCAATAGCACTCAGCGTGGATTTCGCTGGGCCCGCGGTGAAGACCAGGCGGTGGCCATCAACCGCACCCAGCGTGGAGGCGGCGACGCCACTGTGAAGGCCCAACGGTTGCAGATCCCTGTGACCGGGAGCAGGGGGGCATGTGGAGGTGGGTGGATATGGTAGGCGGTGAAGTCAGTACCAAATATGTGGAGCTCGGTCTTGAGGTGATGGGGCCTCCATGGCGTGGCGCGGGGATCCCGCTTTTGAGGTCAACGATTAACAACATGGGTGCAAGGGAGCGGTGTGGCGGAGGACGGAACCCTAGCCGACGAGAGAGAGAGAGGGTGGGGGGAGCGACACACTTGTGCGGGAGCCGACGAGATAGGGAGACGGCCGGCGGCAAGTCGATCAAGCGTCGGTTGAAGCAGGACGAACCAGGACGGGGCAGTGGGCAAGGAAGAACCTCCGTGTCGCGGGCTACCATATAGTGGCAGCGCAGATCCCAGAGAACCATCGGAGTTTGCCGGCGACGTGTAACTGCGGGAAGCGGAGGAGGTTCACCGTCGGTAGGCCGCAAGGGGATGGGATGGAGGAGGACGAGAGATTCAGGGGATGCGCCAAGTAGGAAATCTCGTCGGCAGAGAGCATTGTGGGACTGGCCCACTTGTCGGACGTTCGGGAGAGGTGAAGAGACGAAAGTACGATGAAGATTAGTCGTAGTGAGAGGTAGGCAGAATAGGGAATGAATAGGAAATACGTTCCTCCTTTTTAACTAGTGTAGAGTAGATTTGGAAAGAAGTTGATATTGGTTGGTGGCAAATAATTACTAGTAGCCAATACTACCGTATATTGAGGACTAAAATCTTTGCCGATAAAATCAAGCCGCTGATTTGAGGCTAGTAATTACGAGTAAATCTAGGAATTTATTTGTTGGCAATAAAATCGGCAAGACAATAATTCGTAGGGGAAACAAATTCCAAATGAGTTGCGATTTTTCAGGTTTTATTATGAAACCGTCCATCCAATGCATGATTGACGCGTGTCGACGGATCCATCTTATGACTCAGCGTCCATATAAACAAACAATGACGCCTTGTAGCTGCTACCCACATCTTGAAAAGTCTAGTCTGCTATTCCCCTCCTCCTCGATCTCACTCAACCCTCCCATGGCGATTGCTGCATCGATCCAGCTCGATGTCGAGCATAGCCTTGAGGGCTATCGCAAGGAGGCACCTCCATGGAAGAGGAGGACCAATACCTTAGCCATGGCTCATGCTGTTGGTTCTTGTCGGCAAGGTCGTGATGGGATCTTGGTTCATTGTTCTTTGCGCAAGTATTTGATTCCACTTGTTTTGCTTCGGATTTCTGCACAAGGAGTTTACATGGGATTCATTAGTATTGGAATCGAATGGTTTCTCTTGGAATTTTTATTACACGAGGACATGAGGATTCATGGAATTTGTTCTTGTTTTGTTCCAAGTTTCTCCCTATTCGTATGTCCAAACATCTGTCTATGTTAGATTCTTCATCTTCATTGTGCAAGTATTGGAATCAGCTTGTTTTGCTTCGAATTTCTACACAAAGGTCTTGGGAGTTCATTGGATTTAATTCTCGTTTGCTTGGAATTCCCCCTCAGATGCTTGCAATCTTTGCTCCTTCTTGTTTGTGCTTCAGTGTCTTACACGAGACGAGAAGAAGAAGACATATATTGGACTTCATCCTATTTTGCTTCAGATTCTCCCTATTAACATTTGCAAGTACCTGCTGTCCATCTTGTCTCACTCTTGATTGTGCAAGTATATGGAAATCACTCGTGCCGCTTCAATTTGTTACATGAGGGCATAAGAATACATTGGGTTTTATCTTTGTTTTGTTTCAAGTTGTATCTCTCACACCCACCAGTGTGCTAACAAAGCTTGTCTTTCTTGGCTCATTCATCTTCGTCCAAACTATATGAATTCACTCCTTTTTTTTTGCTTGTAATCTAAATCTTACAACATGCTGGTTTTGTTTCGATTTCTCGTACGTGTAAACACCATTTTCATATATTGTTATCCAATGTATATCTAAAAAAATCATTTCAGGTGCAGATACAACTTTGCAAAGGAAGAATCCCCTCCCCACGGCCACGGTACACAGCGGGTGGAGCCTCGAGTCGAGTCTACGCGCTCGGTCTTAACTGGAACCATCATCTTGGACCCGAACCCCCGGCTACTAAACCCATTCTTCCCCAAGCCGGCGAAACCAGAAACCCTAACCCTCGTCGCCCGTAAACCTCTCCGCCACCGCCGCCCACGCGCCCCCGATCGCGCCTCCGCTGCCGCCGATCGTGACGACGCAAGATGGCTCCCATGTAAGCAGATGATTCCTCACCATCTCGTACTCTTTAATCTAGATCCGTTCTTAAGCTGCTTGTCGTTTTGGATCTTCGCAGAGGAGACGATGGCGGTGACTCGCCCCGCAAGGCCTCGGCCGGCGAGCTGACGCGAGGCGACGGCAAGCCTTCCCTCGGCGAGGAGGAGAAGCTTACCCCCGTCCAGATCAAGTGCTCCGCCGGCGAGGAGGAGAAGGTCACCTTCGTCCAGATCGAGCGCTCCGCCGGCGAGGATGACAAGCTTACCCCCGTACAGATCAAGCCCGTCGGCGGCGAGGAGAAGCTTGCCCACGTCCACATCAAGCCCGTCGGCGGCGAGGAGAAACGTACCCACGTCCAGATCAAGCCCGCCGACGGTGAGGAGAAGCTTACCCAAGTCCAGATCAAGTCCGCCGACGGCGAGGTGATCAAGCCCTCCTCCGCCCAGGAATCCACGGAGGTCAAGCGTGGCTCCTCACCGAAAAGGGGGTGAGTGTACTCCAGACACTGATACCTCTTCAGTTCACCATTTCTGACAGCCCTGTTTTATTTTGGAACATAAGTGGATATCTTCTGCACATGGTAGATTCTGGTGTTCGATGCATGAATTTTAGTTTATAATCAAAGGAATCTTGACAGGATTAAATGCTGGTACAGTAATTCTAGTGCTAGGTGGTTTCCTATTGAAGTCCATTTTGCTTATAGTAGTTTAGTCTGATGTGATGCAATGCTTTCTGCTGCTTGTGGCATTCCATCCAAGGAATGCACTGGAAGAGGTGCTGTTTGTTTGGTAGTGTGAATTTCTTGGTCTTGCCTAAACTCTCTGATGCTGCATGTGGTTGAAACCTTACTTTCCTATGATAAGTAACATGCTTGCTGTTTAGGCTTCAGTAATTCTTTTGTTCTTCAGGGTGTGGAGAGTTAAATCCCTCTTGTATTTCTGCACATCCGTAGGTTCTGGTATTGCTTTGCGTGTTACAACAGTATATATGCTAATTATATGTTCTCTGATTTCCTGGATCCAGTTAGAACATTCAGAACTTGTTTGATGCATGCGTTTTTAGTGTATGCAATGAATCTTGACTGGCTAAATGTTGGTAGAGTTGCTAGGTGGTTTCATATTGTTGTCCATTTTGCCCGGAGTAGTTTAGTTGGATTGGATGTGAAGCAAAGCTTTTGTGCCTGCAATTTGTTTAATTATCTTGTGAACTGCTAGGCTTTGTGCTAGTTAGGAGTTGTGTTTGCAGTTTGTGTCCTCTCAGAGGACAACCTAACTTCCGGTTCTTTCAATACCTGCTGTGTAACTTTAATAATAGACATATTAGGTTTGATGCTAATGTTGCTAAATTGGTGTGTCAGAACAATAAACTGCCCTGTTATTTCTTGCCATATAACATGAAGTCATTCTTCAGGGAACAGAGTTAAATCCCTTGTGTATTTTTAGCGATGCTTTTTGCTAACAGCTAGTTCTTCTATTAATTACAAGATGCAATTCAAACATTCATTTTATGTATTCTCTCTTTCTGATCTCTAAATGGGTGTATTCTAATCCAGGTTAACTGAGTTAGAGGGCACTGATGCTTCTGAAGGAGATGTGAAACGTCCAAGGTCCTCTCGTCCGTCCTTCTTTTTTATACTAGATTTGCTTTCCTCATGCTCTTTATGCCATACCTGTACTCGAGCAATAAAAAAACGTACATACATACAGCGGCGGACCTACAGGGTATGCCGTATATGCCACGGCATACCCTGCGGCCTAGCCAACCGACTGTAAGTGTATCCTTGTTTTAACAGCTGCTGATTTAATTAAGATGGGCTACTACACGCAGCATGCGACCTTAGCTTTGGTGCTCAGCCGGACCGAGGGACACCCGGTTTACTCCATGTCTCATTCAGCGGCTAATGCATCATGCGACCATGCATGTCTCATTCATGCATTGGATTTGGCCACTGATCTACTTGTTTATCAAGCGTTAGTCTTGTGTGCAAGCATGCTGGCTAGCTATAGTCATGCACCATGCATGCAGGTAGCCATTCCGGTAATGGATGATTAGCTATGGTGACTAATCACAGGGAATATTTAGGTACTGGAACGAGTATACACTGGCAATATGGGCTAGCTGTGTGTACCATCAGTTGATAATTTAGTCAAATAATAAATAGTCTAGGTTAGTCAAGTACTATGACATATTTGTATATGTTCTGTTGTACTCATTTTGCAACAAATTTTGACACATTTTGTTGTTTATTTTAGTACAATCTGACTGTTTCTTATAGTTTTGCCAAAACTAATATCTGGAGGTGGAATAATTGGAATATTAGGGTCAGCAATGGTGAGAATTTAGTTTAAAAAATGGAAGGCTCGGTCGACTGTGCATGTGTCCACCAATTTAAATTTTTAATTATAATGTAAAATCTTTCTAATTTAATTAATTTGTCATATTTCATAATCATCATTTCTTCTGTATATTCTAAGCAATTTTTTTGGGTGTGGCATACCCTTTGCTAACATCCTAGGTCCGCCACTGCATACATATAAAAGATACATCATGCACATGTGTGTAAGTAAGGACGTAGTTGCTTGCAAAGGTCCTGGTAGTAGAGTTTCGCATGTTGAAGTATGAACACCAAATGAACTGTTGCATAGTAAAAAAATAATTCTGATGGAATAATCAATTTCTTTACCCGTGGATCAGGTCTTGCAAGGTTCCTGAGCTATTAACTGACTCTGAGTTCAAGGCAGAGAAAAATAATGACCAGGGCCCAGATGATTTTGGCTGTCTGCAATTGCTTAATCAAGACGTCATGACTCTAAAAAGGAATCTGTGAGTAGTTACACTTTGTCTTCATCTTTTCAGTGTCTGGTTGCTGAATATAGGACTGTTTTCTGCATCTTTTTTGTGTTCGATTCCTGATTATAAGTTTTTATTTCAACGTTCAGTGCCCTTGACCTGGGGAAGGATGACCTTGTCAACAAGGTTGTGGCTAAACGACCAAGGTTAGGATCAATTGTGAATTGTATTCTTTTGCGCTCCATTCAGATTCTTTTTTCTTTATCCATTTGTTACTTTATTAATAGCTCCTGCAAACATTGATGGTGCTGTGTGATTGCCTTTGTCTGTCTGTTTACAATAGTTGAACTGTTTTTCATGTTTTCAGTTAGTTTCTATGTTTTTTCTGTGTTACTTATTAGGATGCATTCTTTGTGCAGGAAAACTGAAGAAGTTGTCGCACAATCACCTAGGGAGGCCTTCACGATAAAGACACTCAAAAGTCTTGTGAAGTTTACTGAAAAGCGCCTGAGTGTTGCAGAAGGGCGTTTTGAGGGTCGTGAGATCACTGCTCTAGCTCGTGATCTTCGCCAGGACGACCGGGATGTTCGCCAGGACAAACGTGATGTTCTCCAGGACAATCGTGATGTTCTCCAGGACAAGACTCGAATGACCTTGGCTGAGACCAAGCGACAACTTGATGCCAGTTTCGAAAAATACTCTACATGGAAAGCTGCCTGTGAGCAGCAGAACATGGAGGAGCAGCAGAAGCAGAACATGGAGGAGCAGCAGAAGCAGAACACGGAGGAGCAGCAGAAGCAGAACACGGTGGAGCAGCAGAAGCAGGACACGGAGGAGAAGCAGCCGCAGACCACAGAGGAGCAGGAGAACACGGAGGAGCAGCAGAAGCAGAACACGGAGGAGCAGCAGAAGCAGAACACGAAGGAGAAGCAGCAGCAGACCAGGGAGGAGCAGCAGAACCTGGAGGAGAAGCATGAGCAGAACATGGAGGAGAAGCAGAATGTTGCGTCCTTTGTTACACAAGGTCTCGACAGAGCTGAGTCAGCTGTCAATGTAAGATTTCATCCACTTTAAAGCCCCATCCTGACTTATTGCTGTTCTTTCATCCACTTTTAAGCCCCATCCTGACTTATTGCTGTTCTGGTCACCACTGATTGCCATTGCTCTTCTGACTGGACTTTCTTTCTCAGCTGGGTGAGAGGGTTGTCAACCTGGGGGAGAAGGCTTCAAACGTTGCTACTAGGGCTGGGAATCTGTCGAGGCCCGGTGATAATTCTAGGATACTGCAAACTTTCCTTGGCGCGGTTGTGGCATGCGCATCGGCTGTTGCAAGGCAGGCCTTGCAGGATTTGAAGGATATGGTTGCTGGTGGAGAAGATTCAAGTGACAGTCATCCGACTGGCGATGATTCAAGTGACGATCATCCGACTGATTGATGTCTCAGGGTGAGAATTTTTGGGCAAGAATGTTGCTAGCCCGGCCTGAGAATGTTGGTTGTGGCAAACCTGGCCAGCTGTTATGATCATTGTTGCTTATATGTCTGTAGGGAGAGTCGGATGAAAATGTTTACATAGTTTGCACCTTATTCTGGAGGAATTTTGCATCTTGTCTTACGGTTTGTCCAAGGAATCAGTAGGCTATGCTGATTTTTAGTTCACCTAAACCGAGCCGAGATTCGGAGTGTCTACCCAGTCTCACTAATTTTTGGCCCTGTAAAAGAGTTAGTGAAGCCGAAAGTGTGTTTTGTCTGCAAGCTCCCATTTGCAAGGAAGAAGCACCCAACAGTACGCTCGGTGACTTGGACGGTGTGCTGGCTACGCTACTATCGGACGCACAGACTCGCACTGCAACGTCGCCGCATGATGTTCTTCGTTCATCACCAAATTTGATGGGGTTCGTCGTGATGCTTTGTGCCGATGCGGCCTCATCAAATTCACCATCGCCAAACGAGAGGGATCGGAGGAGGAGGGCAGGCTTCATGGACGAGAAGGACTATCCCTTCGACCGTCCACAACCGCCTCGTCCTCGAAGACAGCAGGCGGCGACGCGTGCGCACCAGGCACCTACGCGTGCGCAGGACGACGATGACGATGATGTTGACGACTACATCGAGACGCTGACGTACCAGAACGAGGAGGTCAAGGATGACAGCGACGACTACGTCGCGCTTGTCTTCCAGGAATGGCAGCTGGCCATGGCGAAGGGCCGCGAGTTCGAGTTCCCGGACGACGAGATGGCGAAGCTCGGCCTCCTCGTCTCCGAGAACGACCGACCTGTGCAGCCGCCGCTGCCCCGGTACGCCACCGGCTTCATGCCGCTGGGCCTGTCGGAGGATGAAGCCCTACGATTGGCGCTACAGGACTCGGCCGCACCACAACCGCCGCCGTACAACCCCTGGGCGCCTCCACCGTCGCCACAACCACATCCCTGGGCGCCTCCACCGCCGCCACAGCCCTGGGCGCCTCCACCGCAGCCACAGCCACAACCCCGGGCGCCTCGACCGCCCCACAACACTGGCGGCCTCCACCTCCGCCACAGTCAGAGCCCTGGGCGGCTCCACCTCCAGCACCGTCGGCGCGCCCGGCGTACGTTCCACCGGTTTCCAACTGGTCGTGGGTGATACCGGAGCTCATCGTGCTCGACAGCGACGAGGAGCAGCAGTAGGCGTAGGCTTTTAGGGTTTATTTTCATGTGTAAATTATGTTTTCATGTTATAAAAAATGCTTCTCGCAAAAAATGCGTCGTGCCGCTGGAGCCACCCTCCCGACGCAACGGACACGCGGTCGATTTCGACCATTTCAGACAACGCAAATAGACGCGCGCGGACATTTTCGGACGCTGAAATGCGTCGCGCCGCTGGAGATTCCCTTACGGGCTTGTGAAGGGCTCGTGACGCGGAGAAGGCTTTCGGCCTCTTCTTCACTGAAATTCAACAACATCACTGTCCTTGCCCGAATGAGTTCACTCTTGGCAGCTACTGAGACCCCTCTTGGTTTGGCGTATTTTAGTCAATACCTTTCAAATTTTTTTTATCCAATGCACACCTTTTATTTGTACAAACAGTACAAACGCAGACGATCATATACACACGTATACACTCACCAATATAAACGCGCACACACACATTATACTTCTATGAGCACCTCCGAAAGATTGAGCCGGCAGAACAAATTTTTAAATTAACAGTCATCATAAACGCCTCGCTGTCAACGGGAACATCACCTTCCACTAGCTTGATCATCTTTAAACTCAGGAAGTTCATATTAGGTCCTTTTACAGATTTTCTATGTTGCTAAGTTTGGGCAGGTGCCTATTCCTTCTGCCATATCCAGACCCCCCCCCCCTCCCGACACCCACAACCTTGCTCTATAAGGTAGTTTTGTATGCCTCTTCTTCACCCCTGATACAACTCATTTTTTCAGCCGGGTTTGTAACCCCTTTCCATTTTCATAACAAAAATGGAAATACAATGTTCGACACACAAACTGACATGACAGAAAGGGCTAGGAGGTAAGGGCATATCCAACGCGGCGACCCAAATGGATGTGTTGGGCCGTTCAGTTTGGGTCGTTTGGGTGGCCGCGCGGACATCGGATATCACCCCGCGTCCGCATGCCCGTGTGGGTCGCACGCTGCGCCCAACGCAGCGGCCACCCGTATGGTCTATTTCTTTGGAAAATATGCCATTTGGCCACACATATTTATAAATAATATCTAAAAATAGAATAATATCAAATAAAATGTATCTTTGACCAGGAAACGAAATGTGTCATAGTTTGAACAAAGAACAAATATAAAAATTACAAATTGAGATTGTCAACTCAATTTTTGCGGTTTAGGATTTTCTTCTGCCTCTTCTCGAACCAAGATCTCTTCATATCGTTCATGGCTGTCAAGTCGGCTGTCATGATCATGTGGTCATCGGCTTGGCATTTCATCTCAACTACCCTCTCCTTCAGCTCCACCTCTTTGGCCCTTGCCGCTGCAATGAGCTCCAATTCTTTCTCTTTGAGCTCCACTTCCTAGCCCTCGTCTTGGCCTTGACCTCTTCAATCTCAAGCTTCCTCTCTTGGACATCGAAGTAGGTCTTCATGTCCTCTTCCTGCTCCCGGCGCTTCCTCTCATCACTCTTGCCCGTGGACACCTCTTTGTGAGCATACATCTCCTTCAAGGTGCCGACCAAATGCATGGTTGAAGCATCACACTTCATGTCGGCCTTGGTTTCCTTGTGGCCTCGTGGACGGCTTGCACGAGAAGCGGAGCTACCGCAAGGTTGGCCACCATCAAGGTCAATGATCGTGGCATCTTTGGCAGTCTTGCTGCCAATCAAGCTCACCATGTACCCCTCGTACCTCTCGCTGAACTTGGGGGTGCCCTAGAGTTCCTTCCAACAATAAGAGAAGCCAAAGGTCCTTCCTTCATTCGCCGTTTTGAAGTAATCCAAAGCTTCCCACACCTAGAGCAAAGCACGACAACAATGGCAAACGTATGTGCAAAGAACGAAAGAACAAGTTGAGGTTAAGAACTATACCAAGTCCTTCATGCCGATGCCGCTAAGGGGAACCCGCCTCACATGATCATACGCCGCCTGGAACTTGTTGCATTCCGTTTGAATTGCTCCCCACCTCTTTTGGAGGGAGCACTCGTTGCGGTAACTGTCAAATCACTCGTCCCCGTACCGGCGATCTTCATGGAAGTAGTCATGGACCCGACGCCAGAATGCGGTCCCCTTCTGCTCGGCACCTGTCAATGGATCTTTCCCAATGGCCAACCATACCTCGAGGATCATTCTATCCTCCAGCTTCGTGCAGTTGCTGGTTCTTTCGCTGACCCGGCGACCTCGACCTTGTGCATATGCGGCTTGTGTGAGCTCGTGAACGAACAACGGCTCCTCGTCGATGTTCATAGTGTCGGCATGTCCATTGTTGCCCTCCTCTATGTCAATGGGAGGTGGTGAGGGAGCCTGCTCGGTCGACGGATATTGCATGGTGGTCGGCATTGTCGGTGGGTAAGATGGAGGGGCCTGCATCATGGTCGTTGCTGATACGTCTCCGACGTATCGATAATTTCTTATGTTCCATGCCACATTATTGGTGATTTCTACATGTTATATGCACACTTTATGTCATATTCGTGCATTTTCTGGAACTAACCTATTAACAAGATGCCGAAGTGCCGGTTCTCGTTTTCTCGCTGTTTTTGGTTTCGAAATCCTAGTAACGAAATATTCTCGGAATCGGACGAAATCAAGACCCAGGTTCCTATTTTTCCACGAAGCTTCCAGAACACCCGGGAAGGACCAGAGGGGGGCCACAGGGGCCCCAGATGATAGGCCGGCGCGGCCCAGGCCCTGGCCGCGCCGCCTTATGGTGCCACCGCCTCGTCGCCCCTCCGACTCCGCCTCTTCGCCTATTTAAAGCCTCCGTCGCGAAAACCCTATTACGAAGGACGAAATCCACAGAAACCTTCCAGAGCCGCCGCCATCGCGAAGCCAAGATCTGGGGGACAGGAGTCTCGTTCCGGCACCCCGCCGGAGCGGGGAAGTGCCCCCGGAAGGCTTCTCCATCGACACCGCTGCCATCTCCACCGCCATCTTCATCACCGATGCTCGCTCCCATGAGGAGGGAGTAGTTCTCCATCGAGGCTCGGGGCTGTACCGGTAGCTATGTGGTTCATCTCTCTCCTATGTACTTCAATACAATAATCTCATGAGCTGCCTTACATGATTGAGATTCATATGATGATGCTTGTAATCTAGATGTCATTGTGCTAGTCAAGTGAGTTTTACTTATGTGATCTCCGGAGACTCCTTGTCCCACGTGTGTAAAGGTGACAGAGTGTGTGCACCGTGTGGGTATCTTAGGCTATATTTCACAGAATACTTACTCACTGTTATGAATGGCGTAGTGAAGTGCTTATTTATATCTCTTTATGATTGCAATGTGTTTTGTATCACAATTTATCTAGAGAGTGCATTTGCTGCCCACGGGGGTAGCTACGCATGCGTCCATCGCCATCTGATGTGCGTGGAGATTACATCCTGATATCGGCGCGCGTTGACCGTGTCTTCAGCTGGTAGCTAATCAATGGTGGTTAAAACAACCAAAAACACCGGATAAGATCCACCTAACCCACTAGGCCAGACCGACTTCATCTCCTACCTCCGCCTCCCACCGCCAGCGGCGCCGCACATCGTCCCTGGTACACCGGCGAGAGAACGCCGGCCTACAGCAGCATGCCTTCTCCATGTCCCGCCACGCCTTCTCCCCGTGAGCATCCGCGCCGCGCCTACTGCTCCAAACGCTGGCGACCCCATCGCCGCCAAGCCTTTGGTCACCGCGGCGTACTCTCCGGCCGGCCAAAAATTAGAGCGCCGCCGCCCTGTAAACGCCGCTGCTGACCGGTCCTCTCTCGAGAGTTGTTGCCGGCCTTATCCTTAACCGTGTCTCTATCTCCCATGGCAAGGCCCTGCCGAGCTTCAACCCGTCTCTTCCCCCGAAGAGCTCCATGGCTACCTGCGCGGCGACGACCAGAAGGAGGTGGTCGAGGTTGGGAAGGAAGCCGTCGGGCCAGAGCTCCGCGTCGCCGGACTGCACGTTGCTGGGAGACTATTTTTCTCGTGGGACTGTTATTTCGATTTGGGATCTGCAGCTGATTTGGCGGCCGCTGCCGGACTGCGCGTTGCTGGGAGACTGCAGGGCCAGCTACGGAGCCGCCCTTGCCCATCAGCTCCAGCGACCGAGCTGCCATTGCCATGCTTCCGAGCCTGTGCGCTGTGTAGCGCACTGGCCCAACTGCCTCCCGTGTCCCAATCTTGGAGTTCGATATGGAGACGGAGGACTTGGAGCTCGAGACTGAGGATTCTTGGGGGGATTTTCCGCCGCCGGCGCTAGAGAAATAGGAGTCAGAGGGATGTCGTGGCCTTGGTTCTTCAATCGGAGAACAGTGGTGGCAGCAAATCCGCCGGGATCCAGGGCGGCGCTCTGAGTGGGTTCGTCTCCTACCTCCGCCTCCACGCCATGGCCCTCCACCGTCGCTCGTTCCTCTTGGGTGTGTCGCGCGCCATCGGCGCTCTACTCCAAAAACGCTAGCGAGGACCAGGCTCAAATCGATTCAGCGGAGCCGGACGAAACAATTATTAGCGCTAGCTAATGACATTCGCTTAATGTGTTGATTATGCCCGGCGTGGTAAATGTGGTTTGACCAAGTGGGTACGTGTCGGCTGGGAGAGGGGTGTGCAGCTACCCCCGTGGGTAGCGCGGTTCATCCGATTTATCTATGTGCTACTCTAGCAATGTTATTAAAGTAGTTTTATTCCTCCTGCACGGTGTAATGGTGACAGTGTGTGCATCCGTGTTAGTACTTGGCGTATGCTATGATCATGATCTCTTGTAGATTGTGAAGTTAACTATTGCTATGATAGTATTGATGTGATCTATTCCTCCTACATAGCGTGAAGGTGACGAGTGTGCATGCTGTGTTAGTACTTGGTTTAGTCGTGTTGATCTTTCTTGCACTCTAAGGTTATTTAAATATGAACATTGAATTGTGGAGCTTGTTAACTCCGGCATTGAGGGTTCGTGTAATCCTACGCAATGTGTTCATCATCCAACAAGAGTGTAGAGTATGCATTTATCTATTCTCGTTATGTGATCAAAGTTGAGAGTGTCCACTAGCGAAAGTCTATTCCCTAGGCCTTGTTCCTAAATATCGCTATCGCTGCTTGTTTACTCGTTTTACTTGCGTTACTATCGTTGCGTTACTACTGCTACCATATTACCACCATCAACTACACGCCGTTACTATCTGCTCATATATATTCATACCACTCGTATTTCACTATCTCTTCGCCGAACTAGTGCACCTATTAGGTGTGTTGGGGACACAAGAGACTTCTTGCTTTGTGGTTGCAGGGTTGCATGAGAGGGATATATTTGACCTCTTCCTCCCTGAGATCGATAAACCTTGGGTGATCCACTTAAGGGAAACTTGCTGCTCGTTCTACAAACCTCTCGCTCTTGGAGGCCCAACACTCGTCTACAAGAATAGAAGCTCCCGTAGACATCAAGCACTTTTCCGGCGCCGTTGTCGGGGAGGAAAGGTAAAAGGCACTCATACTCCGGTTCCGGGTAATAGTACTTTTCCGGCGCCATTGTGTTTGTGCTCGAAGCTATTTCCTTTAGATCCCGCAATTGCATCTTTTTGTTTCTTGTTTACACTAGTTTGGCATAATGGACAACAATGAGCTTCTTATTCTATTTCCTGATTTAAAACATGGATTGTTTGATGCGAAAATTAAAAAACCTATGAAATCTTATTTGCATGCTTGGTAGTAATATTAGTATGAACGCTTTGAACACCATTGTTGATAATAATGTAGAAAGTTCTAAGCTTGGGGAAGCTGGTTTTCATGATATTTTTAGTCCCCCAAGCATTGATGAGAAAATTTTCTTTGATGATACTTTGCCTCCCATATATGATGATTATAATGATAGTGGTCTTTTGGTGCCACCTACTATGGAGAGTAAATTTTGTTGTGATTATACTATGCCTCCTACACTTGATGAGAATAATAACGATAGCTACTTTGTTGAATTTGCTCCCACTTCAACTAATAAAATTGATTATGCCTATGTGGAGAGTAATAATTTTATGCATGAGACTCATGATAAGAATGCTTTATGTGATAGTTATATTGTTGAGTTTGCTCATGATGCTACTGAAAGTTATTATGAGAGAGGAAAATATGGTTGTAGAAATTTTCATGTTACTAAAACACCTCTCTATATGCTGAAATTTTTGAAGTTATACTTGTTTTATCTTCCTATGCTTGTTACTTTGCTCTTCATGAACTTGTTTATTTACAAGATTCCTATGCATAGGAAGCATGTTAGACTTAAATGTGTTTTGAATTTGCCTCTTGATACTCTCTTTTGCTTCAACTACTATTTCTTGCGAGTGCATCATTAAAACTGCTGGAGCCCATCTTAATGGCTATAAAGAAAGAACTTCTTGGGAGATAACCCATGTGTTATTTTGCTACAGTACTTTGTTTTATATTTGTGTATTGGAAGTTGTTTACTACTGTAGAAACCTCTCCTTATCTTAGTTTTGTGTTTTGTTATGCCAAGTAAAGTCGTTGATAGAAAGGTTGATACTAGATTTGGATTACTGCGCAGTTCCAGATTTCTTTGCTGTCACGGATCTGGGTCTAATTCTCTGTAGGCAACTCAGAAAATTATGCCAATTTACGTGAGTGATCCTCAGATATGTACGCAACTTTCATTCAATTTGGGCATTTTCATTTGAGCAAGTCTGGTGGCCTAATAAAATCCATCTTTACGGACTGTTCTGTTTTGACAGATTCTGCCTTTTGTTTCGCATTGCCTCTTTTGCTATGTTGGATGAATTTCTTTGATCCATTAATGTCCAGTAGCTTTATGCAATGTCCAGAAGTGTTAAGAATGATTGTGTCACCTCTGAACATGTGAATTTTTATTATGCACTAACCCTCTAATGAGTTGTTTCGAGTTTGGTGTGGAGGAAGTTTTCAAGGATCAAGAGAGGAGTATGATGCAGTATGATTAAGGAGAGTGAAAGCTCTAAGCTTGGGGATGCCCCGGTGGTTCACCCCTGCATATTATAAGAAGACTCAAGCGTCTAATCTTGGGTATGCCCAAGGCATCCCCTTCTTCATCGACAACATTATCAGGTTCCTCCCCGAAACTATATTTTTATTCCGTCACATCTTATGCACTTTGCTTGGAGCGTCGGTTTGTTTTTGTTTTTGTTTTGTTTGAATAAAATGGATCCTAGCATTCACTTTATGGGAGAGAGACACGCTCCGCTGTAGCATATGGACAAGTATGTCCTTAGGCTCTACTCATAGTATTCATGGCGATGTTTCTTCTTCGTTAAATTGTTATATGGTTGGAATTGGAAAATACTACATGTAGTAACTCTAAAATGTCTTGGATAATTTGATACTTGGCAATTGTTGTGCTCATGTTTAAGCTCTTGCATCATATACTTTGCACCCATTAATGAAGAAACACTTAGAGCTTGCTAATTTGGTTTGCATATTTGGTTTCTCTAGAGTCTAGATAATATCTAGTATTGAGTTTTGAACAACAAGGAAGACGGTGTAGAGTCTTATAATGTTTACAATATGTCTTTTATGTGAGTTTTGCTGCACCGTTCATCCTTGTGTTTGTTTCAAATAACCTTGCTAGCCTAAACCTTGTATCGAGAGGGAATACTTCTCATGCATCCAAAATACTTGAGCCAACCACTATGCCATTTGTGTCCACCATACCTACCTACTACATGGTATTTCTCCGCCATTCCAAAGTAAATTGCTTGAGTGCTACCTTTAAAATTCCATCATTCACCTTTACAATATATAGCTCATGGGACAAATAGCTTAAAAACTATTGTGGTATTGAATATGTACTTATGCACTTTATCTCTTATTAAGTTGCTTGTTGTGCCATAACCATGTTTCTGAGGACGCCATCAACTACTCTTTGTTGAATATCATGTGAGTTGCTATGCATGTCCGTCTTGTCTGAAGTAAGAGAGATCTACCACCTTAATGGTTGGAGCATGCATATTGTTAGAGAAGAACATTGGGCCGCTAACTAAAGCCATGATTCATGGTGGAAGTTTCGAGCTTTGGACATATATCCTCAATCTCATATGAGAATAATAATTGTTGTCACATGCTTATGCATTAAAGAGGAGTCCATTATCCGTTGTCCATGTTGTCCCGGTATGGATGTCTAAGTTGAGAATAATCAAAAGCGAGAAATCCAAAATGCGAGCTTTCTCCTTAGACCTTTGTACAGGCGGCATGGAGGTACCCCATTGTGACACTTGGTTAAAACATGTGCATTGCAAAGATCCGGTAGTCCAAGCTAATTAGGACAAGGTGCGGGCACTATTAGTATACTATGCATGAGGCTTGCAACTTGTAAGATATAATTTACATAACTCATATGCTTTATTACTACCGTTGACAAAATTGTTTCATGTTTTCAAAATAAAAGCTCTAGCACAAATATAGCAATCGATGCTTTCCTCTTTGAAGGACCATTCTCTTTACTTTTATGTTGAGTCGGTTCACCTATCTCTCTCCACCTCAAGAAGCAAACACTTGTGTGAACTGTGCATTGATTCCTACATACTTGCATATTGCACTTGTTATATTACTCTATGTTGACAATTATCCATGAGATATACATGTTATAAGTTGAAAGCAACCGCTGAAACTTAATCTTCCTTTGGGTTGTTTCAATACCTTTACTTTGATTTATTGCTTTATGAGTTAACTCTTATGCAAGACTTATTGATGCTTGTCTTGAAGTACTATTCATGAAAAGTCTTTGCTTTATGATTCACTTGTTTACTCATGTCATTACCATTGTTTTGATCGCTGCATTCATTACATATGTTTACAAATAGTATGATCAAGGTTATGATGGCATGTCACTTCAGAAATTATCTTTGTTATCGTTTTACCCGCTCGGGACGAGCAGAACTAAGCTTGGGGATGCTGATACGTCTCCGACGTATCGATAATTTCTTATGTTCCATGCCACATTATTGATGATTTCTACATGTTATATGCACACTTTATGTCATATTCGTGCATTTTCTCGGAACTAACCTATTAACAAGATGCCGAAGTGCCGGTTCTCGTTTTCTCGCTGTTTTGGTTTCAGAAATCCTATTAACGAAATATTCTCGGAATCGGACGAAATCAAGACCCGGGTTCCTATTTTTCCACGAAGCTTCCGAACACCCGGGAAGGACCGGAGGGGGCCACAGGGGCCCCGGATGATAGGCCGGCGCGGCCCGTGCCCCGGCCGCGCCGCCTTATGGTGCCACCGCCTCGTCGCCCCTCCGACTCCGCCTCTTCGCCTATTTAAAGCCTCCGTCGCGAAAACCCTATGACGAAGGACGAAATCCACAGAAACCTTTCAGAGCCGCCGCCATCGCGAAGCCAAGATCTGGGGGACAGGAGTCTCTGTTCCGGCACCCTGCCGGAGCGGGGAAGTGCCCCCGGAAGGCTTCTCCATCGACACCGCTGCCATCTCCACCGCCATCTTCATCACCGCTGCTGCTCCCATGAGGAGGGGAGTAGTTCTCCATCGAGGCTCGGGGCTGTACCTGGTAGCTATGTGGTTCATCTCTCTCCTATGTACTTCAATACAATAATCTCATGAGCTGCCTTACATGATTGAGATTCATATGATGATGCTTGTAATCTAGATGTCATTGTGCTAGTCAAGTGAGTTTTACTTATGTGATCTCCGGAGACTCCTTGTCCCACGTGTGTAAAGGTGACGAGTGTGTGCACCGTGTGGGTCTCTTAGCCTATATTTCACAGAATACTTACTCACTGTTATGAATGGCGTAGTGAAGTGCTTATTTATATCTCTTTATGATTGCAATGTGTTTTGTATCACAATTTATCTATGTGCTACTCTATCAATGTTATTAAAGTAGTTTTATTCCTCCTGCACGGTGTAATGGTGACAGTGTGTGCATCCGTGTTAGTACTTGGCGTATGCTATGATCATGATCTCTTGTAGATTGTGAAGTTAACTATTGCTATGATAGTATTGATGTGATCTATTCCTCCTACATAGCGTGAAGGTGACAGAGTGTGCATGCTCGTGTTAGTACTTGGTTTAGTCGTGTTGATCTTTCTTGCACTCTAAGGTTATTTAAATATGAACATTGAATTGTGGAGCTTGTTAACTCCGGCATTGAGGGTTCGTGTAATCCTACGCAATGTGTTCATCATCCAACAAGAGTGTAGAGTATGCATTTATCTATTCCGTTATGTGATCAAAGTTGAGAGTGTCCACTAGCGAAAGTCTATTCCCTAGGCCTTGTTCCTAAATATCGCTATCGCTGCTTGTTTACTCGTTTCTACTGCGTTACTCATTGCTGCGTTACTACTGCTACCATATTACCACCATCAACTACACGCCGTTACTACTCGCTCATATATATTCATACCACTCGTATTTCACTATCTCTTCGCCGAACTAGTGCACCTATTAGGTGTGTTGGGGACACAAGAGACTTCTTGCTTTGTGGTTGCGGGGTTGCATGAGAGGGATATCTTTGACCTCTTCCTCCCCGAGATCGATAAACCTTGGGTGATCCACTTAAGGGAAACTTGCTGCTGTTCTACAAACCTCTGCTCTTGGAGGCCCAACACTGTCTACAAGAATAGAAGCTCCCGTAGACATCAGTTGCCTGCATAGATGGCGGCG
The DNA here is from genome assembly GCF_022539505.1 of Lolium rigidum. Lineage (NCBI taxonomy): Eukaryota > Viridiplantae > Streptophyta > Magnoliopsida > Poales > Poaceae > Lolium > Lolium rigidum. The sequence goes on along the minus strand of NC_061511.1, from coordinate 213,280,162 downwards.
CACACTCACCCGACAAATAGTCGAACAGGGTGCGGGCACCTATCATCGCAGTTGCGGGCAGCTGCTTGGGGGCCTTGGAGTGCGCCGCCGACGCACGGTTGAGGTAAATGGACGAAGGCGACGACCTTGTCATGGACTCGCCCACCTCCGGTGACCCATCCCGTGGCAGGTACAAGTACCACCCCGATGGCGCAATCATTTGGTGCGCGCCGGGCGTGTACCCAAAGGGGGCAGTCGCGGGGCTGTTGACCGGGGAGGAAGGGGCCGGTCACGGACGAGGCAGAGCTTCCTGCCGAGGCTCAGCCGTCGCCCGGGACAGCCAGGTGCGCGAGCACAGCGTGGCCGTAAAAGAGCATGGCCTGCTCTTGCATGGCCCTCGCGTGCGCCTTCGTTTGGAGGAGTTGGAACTACTCGGCCGCCCTTTGCCGCTCCTCCAAGGCAGCGGCATCCCTCTTCCATTGTTTGAGCGCACTACGCCGGTTGGCCTGCTTCTTGCTCTCGATCGCCCTCTGTTCCGCGGTGGGGCTCGGGCTTCCACCTTCTTCGTTGCCGCCGCAGGATGCTCGACCACCGGAGTATCCACGACAGGAGCCTCCTCCACGGCAGGAGCGACAACGGCTGCGAGCTCAATCTCGTCTCCGATGGTGGCGGTGGCGGGAGCTTCGTCAGCCATCTCTAGGTTTGTTTTGGGAGTGGGGTGGATGTGTTTTGGTAGGCAGACATGCGGGCCAGGGGAGGACAAGGGGAGGACGCGAGCGATCAACGCTCGGCGTCCTCGGCTACGCAAACAAGGCCCAAATTTGGCCGGATTCGGGTCGTCCCGGACGCCGCGGCCATCCGTTTTGGGGATGGGTCCGCGTGCTGGGCCACGTTTTTGTCTGGTTTGACCCATCCGGACGCGTGGGTGTGGGATAGGTCGCCCCGTTGAAGATGGCCTAAGGGAAGCGAGCTGGGGCATGATACGTCTCCAACGTATCGATAATTTCTTGTGTTCCATGCCACATTATTGATGTTATCTACATGTTATATGCACACTTTATGTCATATTCGTGCATTTTCTGGAACTAACCTATTAACACGATGTCGAAGTGCCAGTTCCTGTTTTCTACTCGTTTTTGGTTTCGTAAATCCTAGTAACGAAATATTCTCGGAATCGGACGAAATCAACGCCAAAGTTCCTATTTTCATCGGAAGCATCCAGAACACCCGAGAACCGCCAGAGAAGGGGGGCAGGGCCACCACACCACACCCCGGCGCGGCCAAGGGGGGGGGGCGCGCCCCCCTAGGGTGTGGGCCCCCCAGAGACCCTCCGGCGCCGCCTCTCCGCCTATATAAAGCCCCTGGATCAGAAAACCCTTACGCGTTCGACGAAACCCACGTAAACCTTCCCGCAGCCGCCGCCATCGCGAAGCCAAGATCCGGGGGACAGGATCTCCGTTCCGGCACCCCGCCGGAGCGGGGAAGTGCCCCGGAAGGCTTCTCCATCGACACCGCTGCCATCTCCACCGCCATCTTCATCACCGCTCGCTGCTCCCATGAGGAGGGAGTAGTTCTCCATCGAGGCTCGGGGCTGTACCGGTAGCTATGTGGTTCATCTCTCTCCTATGTGTTTCAATACAATAATCTCATGAGCTGCCTTACATGATTGAGATTCATATGATGATGCTTGTAATCTAGATGTCATTATGCTAGTCAAGTGAGTTTTACTTATGTGATCTCCGGAGACTCCTCGTCCCACGTGTGTAAAGGTGACAAGTGTGTGCACCGTGTGGGTCTCTTAGGCTAGATTTCACGAATACTTATTCACCGTTGAATGGCATAGTGAGGTGCTTATTTATATCTCTTTATGATTGCAACATGTTGTATCACAATTTATCTATGTGCTACTCTAGTGATGTGTTATTAAAGTAGTTCTATTCCTCCCTGCACGTGTGTAATGGTGACAGTGCGTGCGCCGTGTTAGTACTTGGTTTGTGCTATGATCATGATCTCTTGTAGATTATGGAGTTAACTATTGCTATGATAATATTGATGTGATCTATTCCTCCTACATATGCATGAAGGTGACAGTAGTGCATGCTATGCTAGTACTTGGTTTAGTCTCGTTGATCTATCTTACACTAAAGGTTACTTAAACATGAGCATTATTGTGGAGCTTGTTAACTCCGGCATTGAGGGTTCGTGTAATCCTACGCAATGTGTTCATCATCCAACAAAAGTGTAGAGTATGCATTTATCTATTCCGTTATGTGATCAATGTTGAGAGTGTCCACTAGTGAAAGTGTAATCCCTAGGCCTTGTTCCTAAATACCGCTGAGTTATTACTCGCTTGTTTACTACCGTCGCGTTACTACCGCTGCGTTACTACCGCTTGTTTACCGTCCCGGGCGGAGCACTTTTCTCGCCGTTGCTACTACTTATTCATACCACCCGTATTTCACTATCTCTTCGCCGAACTAGTGCACCTATTAGGTGTGTTGGGGACACAAGAGACTTCTTGCTTTGTGGTTGCAGTGGTTGCATGAGAGGGATATCTTTGACCTCTTCCTCCCCGAGTTCGATAAACCTTGGGTATCCACTTAAGGGAAACTTGCTGCTGTTCTACAAACCTCTGCTCTTGGAGGCCCAACACTGTCTACAAGAATAGAAGCTCCCGTAGACATCAAGCACTTTTCTGGCGCCGTTGCCGGGGAGGAAAGGTAAAAGGCTCTCATACACCGGTCCCAGGTAAAGTATTTTTCTGGCGCCGTCGTGTGTGTGCTCAAAGCTATTTCCTTTAGATCCTGCAATTGCATCTTGTTGTCTCTTGTTTACACTAGTTTGGCATAATGTACACGAGTGAGCTTCTTATTCTATTTCCCGATTTAAAACATGGATTGTTTGATGCGAAAATTAAAAAACCTATGAAATCTTCTTTGCATGCTGGTAGTAATATTAGTATGAACGCTTTGGACACCATTGTTGACAATAATATAGAAAGTTCTAAGCTTGGGGAATCTGGTTTGCATGATATTTTTAGTCCCCCAAGCATTGAGGAGAAAATTTTCTTTGATGATACTTTGCCTCCTATTTCTGATGATGATAATGATAGTGTACTTTTGGTGCCACCTACTATGGAGAGTAAATTTTATTGTGATTATACTATGCCTCCTACACTTGATGAGAATAATAATGATAGCTACTTTGTTGAATTTGCTCCCACTACAACTAATAAATTTGATTATGCCTATGTGGAGAGTAATAATTTTATGCATGAGACTCATGATAAGAATGCTTTATGTGATAGTTATATTGTTGAGTTTGCTCATGATGCTACTGAAAGTTATTATGAGAGAGGAAAATATGGTTGTAGAAATTTTCATGTTACTAAAACACCTCTCTATGTGCTGAAATTTTTGAAGCTACACTTGTTTTATCTTCCTATGCTTGATACTTTGCTCTTCATGAACTTGTTTATTTACAAGATTCCTATGCATAGGAAGCATGTTAGACTTAAATGTGTTTTGAATTTGCCTCTTGATGCTCTCTTTGCTTCAAATACTATTTCTTGCGAGTGCATCATTAAAATTGCTCGAGCCCATCTTAATGGCTAAAAAGAAAGAACTTCTTGGGAGATAACCCATGTGTTTATTTTGCTACAGTACTTTGTTTTATATTTGTGTCTTGGAAGTTGTTTACTACTGTAGCAACCTCTCCTTATCTTAGTTTTATGTTTTGTTGTGCCAAGTAAAGTCTTTGATAGTAAAGTAAGTACTAGATTTGGATTACTGCGCAGAAACAGATTTCTTTGCTGTCACGAATCTGGGTCTAATTCTCTCGTAGGTAACTCAGAAAATTATGCCAATTTACGTGAGTGATCCTCAGATATGTACGCAACTTTCATTCAATTTGAGCATTTTCGTTTGAGCAAGTCTGGTGGCCTAATAAAATCCATCTTTACGGACTGTTCCGTTTTGACAGATTCTGCCTTTTATTTCGCATTGCCTCTTTTGCTATGTTGGATGAATTTCTTTGATCCATTAATGTCCAAGTAGCTTTATGCAATGTCCGAAGTGTTAAGAATGATTGTGTCACCTCTGAACATGTTAATTTTTATTGTCCACTAACCCTCTAATGAGTTGTTTCGAGTTTGGTGTGGAGGAAGTTTTCAAGGGTCAAGAGAGGAGGATGATATACTACGATCAAGAAGAGTGAAAAGTCTAAGCTTGGGGATGCCCCGGTGGTTCATCCCTGCATATATCAAGAAGACTCAAGCGTCTAAGCTTGGGGATGCCCAAGGCATCCCCTTCTTCATCGACAACATTATCGGGTTCCTCCCCTGAAACTATATTTTTATTCGGCCACATCTTATGTACTTTGCTTGGAGCGTCTGTGTGCTTTTGTTTTTGTTTTTGTTTGCATAAATTGGATTACATCATGCTTGTGTGGGAGAGAGACACGCTCCGCTAGTTCGTATGAACACATGTGTTCTTAGCTCATAATATTCATGGCGAAGTTTCCTCTTCGTTAAATTGTTATATGGTTGGAATTGGAAAATGATACATGTAGTAATTGCTATAATGTCTTGGGTAATGTGATACTTGGCAATTGTTGTGCTCATGTTTAAGCTCTTGCATCATATACTTTGCACCTATTAGTGAAGAATACATAGAGCATGCTAAAATTTGGTTTGCATAATTGGTCTCTCTAAAGTCTAGATAATTTCTAGTATTGAGTTTTGAACAACAAGGAAGACGGTGTAGAGTCTTATAATGTTTACAATATGTCTTTTATGTGAGTTTTGCTGCACCGGTTCATCCTTGTGTTTGTTTCAAATAACCTTGCTAGCCTAAACCTTGTATCGAGAGGGAATACTTCTCATGCATCCAAATACTTGAGCCAACCACTATGCCATTTGTGTCCACCATACCTACCTACTACATGGTATTTCCTGCCATTTCAAAGTAAATTGCTTGAGTGCTACCTTTAAACAATTCAAAATTTATCACCTCTGATTTGTGTCAATGTTTTATAGCTCATGAGGAAGTATGTGGTGTTTATCTTTCAATCTTGTTGGGCAACTTTCACCAATGGACTAGTGGCTTCATCCGCTTATCCAATAATTTTGCAAAAAGAGCCGGCAATGGGATTCCCAGTCCCAAATTAATTAACAAAAATAGACACTCCTCCATGGTATGTGATTGTTGGACGGCACCCGAAGGATTCGGTTAGCCATGGCTTGTGTAAGCAAAGGTTGGGAGGAGTGTCATCATAATAAAACTAAAATAAAAAGGCACTCCTTCATGGTATGAGATTGTTGGCGTGCACCCGAGGATTCGGTTAGCCATGGTTTGTGAAAGAAAGGTTGGAAGGAGTGCCATCCAAAAATAAAATAAAATGGGAGCCGCTCTTTGAAGGTTTGTCCGGCAAGGGGTTAGAGTACCCGCTACCATTCGTTGACAACAACATACACCTCTCAAAACTTTATTTTTATGCTCTCTTTATGTTTTCAAAATCAAAGCTCTAGCACAAATATAGCAATCGATGCTTTCCTCTTTGAAGGACCATTCTTTTACTTTCATTGTTGAGTCAGTTCACCTATTTCTCTCCATCTCAAGAAGCAAACACTTGTGTGAACTGTGCATTGATTCTTACATATTTGCATATTGCATTTGTTATATTGCTTTGCACTGACAATTATCCATGAGATATACATGCTACAAGTTGAAAGCAACCGCTGAAACTTAATCTTCTTTTGTGTTGATTCAATACCTTTACTTTGAATTATTGCTTTATGAGTTAACTCTTATGCAAGACTTATTGATGCTTGTCTTGAAGTGCTATTCATGAAAAGTCTTTGCTTTATGATTCACTTGTTTACTCATGTCATACACATTGTTTTGATCGCTGCATTCACTACATATGCTGTACAAATAGTATGATCAAGGTTATGATGGCATGTCACTCCGTAAATTATCTTTGTTATCGTTTTACCCGCTCGGGACGAGCAGAACTAAGCTTGGGGATGCCGATACGTCTCCAACGTATCGATAATTTCTTGTGTTCCATGCCACATTATTGATGTTATCTACATGTTATATGCACACTTTATGTCATATTCGTGCATTTTCCGGAACTAACCTATTAACAAGATGCCGAAGTGCCGGCTCTCGTTTTCTCGCTGTTTTTGGTTTCAGAAATCCTAGTAACGAAATATTCTCGGAATCGGACGAAATCAACGCCAAAGTTCCTATTTTCATCGGAAGCATCCAGAACACCCGAGAACCGCCAAAGAAGGGGGGCAGGGCCACCACACCACACCCCGGCGCGGCCAAGGGGGGCGCCCCCCTAGGGTGTGGGCCCCCCAGAGACCCTCTGGCGCCGCCTCTCCGCCTATATAAAGCCCCTGGATCAGAAAACCCTTACGCGTTCGACGAAACCCACAGAAACCTTCCAGAGCCGCCGCCATCGTGAAGCCAAGATCTGGGGGACAGGATCTCTGTTCCGGCACCCTGCCGGAGCGGGGAAGTGCCCCCGGAGGCTTCTCCATCGACACCGCTGCCATCTCCACCGCCATCTTCATCACCGCCGCTGCTCCCATGAGGAGGGAGTAGTTCTCCATCGAGGCTCGGGGCTGTACCGGTAGCTATGTGGTTCATCTCTCTCCTATGTGTTTCAATACAATAATCTCATGAGCTGCCTTACATGATTGAGATTCATATGATGATGCTTGTAATCTAGATGTCATTATGCTAGTCAAGTGAGTTTTACTTATGTGATCTCCGGAGACTCCTCGTCCCACGTGTGTAAAGGTGACAGTGTGTGCACCGTGTGGGTCTCTTAGGCTAGATTTCACAGAATACTTATTCACTGTTGAATGGCATAGTGAGGTGCTTATTTATATCTCTTTATGATTGCAACATGTTGTATCACAATTTATCTATGTGCTACTCTAGTGATGTGTTATTAAAGTAGTTCTATTCCTCCTGCACGTGTGTAATGGTGACAGTGCGTGCGCCGTGTTAGTACTTGGTTTGTGCTATGATCATGATCTCTTGTAGATTATGGAGTTAACTATTGCTATGATAATATTGATGTGATCTATTCCTCCTACATATGCATGAAGGTGACAAGTGTGCATGCTATGCTAGTACTTGGTTTAGTCTGTTGATCTATCTTACACTAAAGGTTACTTAAACATGAGCATTATTGTGGAGCTTGTTAACTCCGGCATTGAGGGTTCGTGTAATCCTACGCAATGTGTTCATCATCCAACAAAAGTGTAGAGTATGCATTTATCTATTCTGTTATGTGATCAATGTTGAGAGTGTCCACTAGTGAAAGTGTAATCCCTAGGCCTTGTTCCTAAATACTGCTGAGTTATTACTGCTTGTTTACTACTCGCTGCGTTACTACTGCCGCGTTACTACTGCTTGTTTATCGTCCCAGGCGAGCACTTTTCTCGCCGTTGCTACTACTTATTCATACCACCTGTATTTCACTATCTCTTCGCCGAACTAGTGCACCTATTAGGTGTGTTGGGGACACAAGAGACTTCTTGCTTTGTGGTTGCGGGGTTGCATGAGAGGGATATCTTTGACCTCTTCCTCCCCGAGTTCGATAAACCTTGGGTATCCACTTAAGGGAAACTTGCTGCTGTTCTACAAACCTCTGCTCTTGGAGGCCCAACACTGTCTACAAGAATAGAAGCTCCCGTAGACATCAGGGCACTAACAGGAAACCCACTATGACATCTTATCTTCGAAGTCGAGAGATGTCACTATGGGGCAAAAACCTATTACCACCTTTTTTCGAAATGGGGTGTGCCCCGGCCTCTGCATCGGTTGATGCACACAACCTTTTATTAATAAAATTAATCATTCAAAGTTTACAATTCAAAAGATCAACGAGCATCGAAACAAAAATCAACCATCGAAACAAAGAGAAGACTGCTAAGCAGATTCTGCATCATGTAATCTCCTAACATGCGGCAAGCGGATACCTCAACGACATCGGGTTCTTCGAGCGAGAACTCCTGAACGCCCTTACAGACGACGATGAAGAGCACGAGGAGGTCGACGACCACGAGAATGATTACATCGATGACGACTAGTGGGGATGCGTCGACTTCTAGCTTCACGAGTTGGCGTTGGCGCTGGGGATGTCGGTGACCACTCCGGTGAATCCAGAGCGTGAGGCGCACAACCCGTCTGCTGCTCGCCCCGTGGCGAGGGATACATGGCCAAAGTCGGCGGCGACTACCCTTCGTCCTCCTCATGCGGCGCATGTATACTATGTGCCGCCACCGCTGCCGCACAGGCCATGGGAGATGACGGAGGTCATCGGCCTCACCAGCGATGACTAGACGGAAGTAGATTTCGCTGTGTTTACTAGATTTCATATGTTTTTTACCAACTATGCATCTCTATCTCATCAATGAAAAATAACAACAAAAAATGAGTCAAAACGCTGGGTCCGGAAACCATTTTCACATCAAAAACACTACGCAAACGGGCGCACCTAGTCGCATTTAACATCCAAAATGTGCCGGTGCCTGGTGGAGATGGTCCGAAAGAAATTTAGGGGCGCGTTTGGTAGCCTGCTGCTGTCCACAACTAGCGCGTGGTTGACGTGGGAGGTAGAAATCTCTGTGGTGTAGCTTTTCTTCGTTCCCCGGCAACGGCGCCAGAAAATAGCTTGATGTCTACGCACGCTTCTATTCCTGTAGACAATGTTGGGCCTCCAAGAGCAGAGGTTTGTAGAACGGCGAGCAAGTTTCCCTTAAGTGAATCACCCAAGGTTTATCGAACTCCGGGAGGAAGAGGTCAAAGATATCCCTCTCAAGCAACCCTGCAATTACGATACAAGAAGTCTCTTGTGTCCCCAGCACACCTAATACACTTGTCAGATGTATAGGTGCACTAGTTCGGCGAAGAGATAGTGAGATGCAAGTGATATGGATGAATATGAGTGGTAATAGCAATCTGAAATAAAGATGGCAGCAAGTAAATATGTAATAGAACAGTAAATAAACGGAGTTTCAGTGGTTAGAAACAAGGCCTAGGGATCATACTTTTACTAGTGGACACTCTCAACATTGATCACATAACTGAATAAACAAATACTACTTTCTCTACACTCTCTTGTTGGATGACAAACACCATTCATTGTGTAGGGCTACAAGAGCTCCCTCAAGCCGGAGTTAACAAGCTCCACAACATTCGGTGTTCATATTTAAGTAACCTTAGAGTGCATAATAGATCATTGCAATTATACCGAGTACTAACATAGCATGCACACTCGTCACCGTCGAGCTATGAAAGGGGAAATAGATCGCATCAATACTATCATAGTAATAGTTAACTTCATAATCTACAAGAGATCACAATCATAGCTTATACCAAGTACTACATGATGCACACACCGTCACCTTTACATCATGAAGGAGGAATAGACTACTTTAATAACATCACTAGAGTAGCACATAGATGGAATTCAACTAGATCACAAAGCTCATGATCACATAAAGATCACATGAGAGAGAGAGAGATGAACCACATAGCTACGGTACAGCCCTTAGCCTCGGGGGAGAACTACTCCCTCCTCATCATAGGAGACAGCAGCGGCGATGAAGATGGCGGTGGTGTCGATGGAGATGCCTTCCGGGGCACCTCCCGTCCCGGCGGCGTGCCGGAACAGAGACTTCTGTCCCCCGAATCTTGGCTTCGCGATGGCGGCGGCTCTGGAACTTTTCTCGTATCGTGGCTTATTCTTTTAGGGTTTTCGCGACGGAGGCTTTATATAGGCGAAAGGGCAGCCTCGGAGGGGTCCTGGGGAGCCCAGACCATAGGGGGGCGCCCCCCCTTGGCCGCGCCGCCTTGTGGGGTGGGGCCCCCTGGCTCCCCTCTGGCCCCTCTTCGGTGCTCTGGAAGCTTCCGGGAAAAATAAGATACTGGGCGTTGATTTCGTCCAATTCCGAGAATATTTCCTTTCTAGGATTTCGAAACCAAAAACAGCAGAAAACGAGAACCGGCACTTCGGCATCTTGTTAATAGGTTAGTTCCGGAAAACGCATCAAAACGATATAAAGTGTGAACAAAACATGTAGGTATTGTCATAAAACTAGCATGGAACATAAGAAATTATAGATACGTTGGAGACGTATCACCTGCATCCCCCTTGGCTCGCATCGGGCCAGCAATTTTTGGCCTGTTTGGATGCCTGGGCCGAGTCGCGTTCTTGCATGAACCGGGTTTTAAAGCACCCCCGGGACAGGCTCTGGAGGAACGCCCAGAACGGTAGTTTCTCCGGGGCCAGGCCCGTTGCGGCCAAAAGGCTGCACACATGGGGAAGGGAGGCGGTGACGCCGCGTCCCTTTGGGAACACGCGCCATAATTAGCCTCACCGCTCCCCTCTCCTTCCTCTCACTCACGACCACACTCTCACCTCCCCCAAACTGTCAGATCACCCAGCGGTTCCCCTCCCGCCGACCAATCCGCCGGACCGATGCACGGAGGAGCACCGCTACCGGAGGAGGAGACCTTGACGAGCAGCACCGCGACATCGGCCGCAATATGCTCCGCAGTCTTCATCGGCATCTCGACTTCGCCTGTGACCTCGAGCTCGTCCTCGGCTGGAACAATGGCGGTAACGACCTCTCCTTCTTACCTTCGTACTTGTTCTGACAGAACATGCCATTCTCGGGCATTTCCGATGACATGCACATTAGATCTGCTAGGGTTTCCGTTAGGATAGCGGTCGGATTGAAGTTTTGCAAGGTGTTCGTCCCCATTTCTTGCTGTTCTTGTCCAGCTCTTGCATTTCACGGTCTCGATTTGCTTAGATCTGTTACTATAGTGTCGGATTGCGGTAGATCCTTCCTACACCGGGCTTTGGATTGCTGAAACTGGCAGATCTTACTGTGCATGCATAGAGGCAAAGGTTTTATTGTGTTCGGGTTTACCATGTTGTCATTGTTGTGCGAAAGGTTGAGCTGAGTCGCGCTAGTTTATTCAGGCGTAAGAGGAGTGGGAGGACTTGAAGAAGGAAGTTGCAATGCTCAAGAATATGCAGAGAACACAAGCACAAGTGATGAGGGCTAAGAAACAGGAATGGGAGGCAGAAAAACAGGCTTTGGAGGCTGAGAAGAGAAAGCTAGAGTATGACATATACGATCTGCTTCAAGTGAACTTTGCAATCAAGGACAAGCTCAAGAGGACCAGGGCTACTTGTGACGAGTGATGAATGTGATGTAGATGTACTGTATGAGAATTTGTAATGTGGCCTAAGTACAATTTGTAATGTACCCTAAGTACCACTTGTAATGTACTCAATTTGAAGTGCTAATTGTGTTGTTTCTTGATTGAACTAGGCCAATGATTATAACCTGGGATCATAGTATGAGGAGATGATTGATCAGAACCTATGGCATGACTTAACATGACCATGACATTAGTTTTGTTCAAACATCTCCTACATATGTCCTTATTGTATGAGGCCTCTGATACCCTGCTTTGGATGTTTTTGCTTCTTCAGTTCTGCATTGGTCAATGATTCAACTATGGCACAACGGCAGACATGGTGCTGCCCTCAAACTTAGTCATGTGTGCCATATTACTGACACACTAGACTTAGTTTGGGGACAATCCCTTTGCCTGCAGTGTGATCCTACATATGAGGCCTCGATTTTGTATGTCTGGTGCATTGGCCAATGATTCAACAAAGGCACAATGGAAGGCTAGGTGGTGGCCTCAAACTTAGTCATGTGTGCCACTGTCCTAGAACACTACACTTAGTTTGTGGCCACTCCCTATGCCTGCCGTGTGAGCAAATGTATGAGGCCTTACTAATGTTATCAATGTCCGTTTTCATCTACACTACTTGTGAGGAGGAACACCTCTAATTGCTTGTGTTTTCTGGCAAACTGAGAAGATCATGCTTGGGTCACCTGCTGAGGTTCCTGACGAGGGACCGGCGAAGAAGCGTCGTGGAAGGCCGGCTAAGGTCGGCCACTTCCACGACGAGCCAAGGCCGGACCACTTCCTCAAAATCATCTTCAAGCCCAACTTCGGTTGGCTCATGATCCCTAAAGCTTTCGTCAAGTGGTTCGGAGAAATCCCTTCCAACATCATCGACACCACTAACACATGATGCAACTGGAGGATGACTACAAGGAGAGAAGGCGATGACACATTCATCAACCAGGGATGGATGGCCTTCGCCGTCGCCCATAAGCTCAAGATAGGCCAGTTCGTTACCTTCAGAAGGGTGTCCTCCTTGGAGTACAATCTGGTCATCTTTGACCACACCTGCACTGAGGTGGTGAGAAGGTGACCGTACCATGGCGATGGCACCAGGTGCGTCGTCTATGAGCACCATGTCTGAAGCTAACCTGGTACCATGTCGTGTCTAGTTGCTGGTTCTGTCTAGTGTTGAACTATGATCCTGTCTACCGTGTCCAGAACTATGATCGTGTCTGCAAAATATTGTGCCGTGAATTTGTGTCGTCTATGATCACTGCTAAGTTATCTGTCCTCTATGATTATGTCTTACTTATGCTGTTGATCGCTGGTAATCTCACCACTGAAAGGAAGAGGTTAGCAGAACCGGATTATAGGTTGCAACCAAACAGCAGGGGCGCCGTTCTGGGCTGCTACAAGGCCTGAAAACTGTCCTACCAAACGGCTAGAGCCTAAATCTCCTCGGGGCCAAAAAATCGCTGTGCAAGTCACCACACAAAATCGCTTTTATGGTCCATGGGGCCCGTCTTATACGCGTAGGAAACTACTTCCCGCTGCGTCAATGATGCAGGGCCCAAGCAACAAAACGCGCCCTAGAACTAGCCGTGACACTGACAGGAGCTGGCACGAGGTGAGCTGGTTGCTGGTTCACATGGGACGAGCTCACTTCACAGCACTAACTCAGCTAAGAAAAAAATAGCTTCTTGTTTACAGTGCGCGTTAGAGCATATCCAACCGCGTTTCCTAAAGCGTCCTCCAAAGCAATTTGGGCGCGTCGGAACAAAAAACCGTTTCAGCCGCGTCCCCTAAAGCCTATTTCTTGTCCGGTGCGGCCTGATATGGTGTCCGACGTCCCGAGCCCGTCCCCGTCCCACAAAGGATGTTCCGGGCACGCCGGACACAACGAAAAGCGAGGCGAACCGACGCGGGCCCGACGCGTCAGCGGCTCGGAAGGCTAAAATCCCGTCGCCTACCTTTGGTCAAGCGACGTTAATGGCGTCCATGTTTTCCCAGGCGACGCAGGGACGCGTCTCGTCGTGCATGGCCGCGTGGCCGTCCGCGCCGGTGTTATTGCGTGCAACCACCCGTCGTCGCCGCTATTTTAAGACGCCCTGCAGCTTCTCACCGCTCCCAAACCTTCTCGTCGCCGCCGCCTCCCCCTCCCGCATCTTCTCCTCGCCGCTCCAAAAATGTCGAGCTCGTCCTCCCGCAAGATCGCCGCGGCGAACGGCTTCGGTCGCGGCAGCCTCACCGTGCCGGAGGCGTGGGCGCTGTACCACGCCCGGTATCCAGTCCCGCTGAACATGCGGCTGCCAAGCAGTGGCGGCTGGAAGATGGCTGTGAACGGCATCGGCGTCCCGCCGCCACCGAAGCCGGGCACGGAGCAATGGAGGGACGCCATGAAGGCCCGGCGGGCTCAACTCACCGCCGAGGAGCGGCAGGATCCGACGTGGGCGGCCAACAACAACGACGCCTGGTGGACGACGTACTTCAAGGCGAAGTACGACGTCGAGATGTACAACACCGACGGGCTCATCGGCGGGCCCAACAGCTGGAACAAGGACGGCCGCGCCCTGTTCTGGGGCGTTCCGGGGCGCACCCTCGAGAACGTCATCCGCGGCATCCGCAACGGCGCTCCAAGGTTGGAGACGCCGTCGTCACCGCCACCATCTGCTCGAGGAGCACCACCGCAATGGCAGCCGAGGAGGACGACGTACTCGTCCTCCTCACACTCTTCTTCCTCAGGACCGGCGCGATCGACGCCGTCCTTGTCGTACCGCTCGGCGCCCTACACCGTCCCCAAACGGGAGGTGAAGGAGGAGCCGGCGACGGCCGTCAACACGAGGCGTGGCGGCAGCGGCAGCCGACGGCAGCAAGGGAGGCGCGGCAGCGCCCTCCTCATCCCGAAGCCGGAGGTGAAGGAGGAGCCGGAGGAAGCATCGCGGCAGCGGCGCCGCCGGCGGAGTACGAGCGGCAGCAGCGGCTCATCGCCGGCAGCAACGACCCCGAGGACTCGCCCGTGGCTGCGGGCGGCGTTCTTGGCGTCCATGAACGACAAGGACGCCTGGAGGGGCGACCTCGACATGGCGATCGCCATGTCCATCCGCGACTCCGGCAAGCCGCTGGTGGACCTCACCGACGACGGCGAGGCATGACCAAGCGGCTTGGTGAAGGACGAGCCCGTCGACGAGTGCGTCAAGCAGAAGGTCGTCACCGACGACATGTACAACTTCCAGCAGTACTACGACGCCTCTGGCCGCCGCAAGTACTTCTAGATTAGGTTTAGTTTAAATTTAGTCAAATTTCGTTCGAATCTATGTAAGTTTGGACGAATCTAATCGAATCTCATTAAGTTTAAAATTTCCGAAATTTTGTTTTGGGGACGTGATTGGGGAGCGACGTCCCCCAAACGCGGCACGAACGAAACACGTCCCCCAAACGCTCAATCCGGCGCGTTTTGGGGGACGTTTTGGGGACGCGGCTGGAGATGCTCTTATACTAGTCGTTTTCTGAATTTCCCCCCTTTGTGTACTGCATTTGGAAAGAAGTTGATATTGGTTGGTGGCAAATAATTACTAGTAGCCAATACTACCGTATATTGAGGACTAAAATCTTTGCCGATAAAATCAAGCCGCTGATTTGAGGCTAGTAATTACGAGTAAATCTAGGAATTTATTTGTTGGCAATAAAATCGGCAAGACAATAATTCGTAGGGGAAACAAATTCCAAATGAGTTGCGATTTTTCAGGTTTTATTATGAAACCGTCCATCCAATGCATGATTGACGCGTGTCGACGGATCCATCTTATGACTCAGCGTCCATATAAACAAACAATGACGCCTTGTAGCTGCTACCCACATCTTGAAAAGTCTAGTCTGCTATTCCCCTCCTCCTCGATCTCACTCAACCCTCCCATGGCGATTGCTGCATCGATCCAGCTCGATGTCGAGCATAGCCTTGAGGGCTATCGCAAGGAGGCACCTCCATGGAAGAGGAGGACCAATACCTTAGCCATGGCTCATGCTGTTGGTTCTTGTCGGCAAGGTCGTGATGGGATCTTGGTTCATTGTTCTTTGCGCAAGTATTTGATTCCACTTGTTTTGCTTCGGATTTCTGCACAAGGAGTTTACATGGGATTCATTAGTATTGGAATCGAATGGTTTCTCTTGGAATTTTTATTACACGAGGACATGAGGATTCATGGAATTTGTTCTTGTTTTGTTCCAAGTTTCTCCCTATTCGTATGTCCAAACATCTGTCTATGTTAGATTCTTCATCTTCATTGTGCAAGTATTGGAATCAGCTTGTTTTGCTTCGAATTTCTACACAAAGGTCTTGGGAGTTCATTGGATTTAATTCTCGTTTGCTTGGAATTCCCCCTCAGATGCTTGCAATCTTTGCTCCTTCTTGTTTGTGCTTCAGTGTCTTACACGAGACGAGAAGAAGAAGACATATATTGGACTTCATCCTATTTTGCTTCAGATTCTCCCTATTAACATTTGCAAGTACCTGCTGTCCATCTTGTCTCACTCTTGATTGTGCAAGTATATGGAAATCACTCGTGCCGCTTCAATTTGTTACATGAGGGCATAAGAATACATTGGGTTTTATCTTTGTTTTGTTTCAAGTTGTATCTCTCACACCCACCAGTGTGCTAACAAAGCTTGTCTTTCTTGGCTCATTCATCTTCGTCCAAACTATATGAATTCACTCCTTTTTTTTTGCTTGTAATCTAAATCTTACAACATGCTGGTTTTGTTTCGATTTCTCGTACGTGTAAACACCATTTTCATATATTGTTATCCAATGTATATCTAAAAAAATCATTTCAGGTGCAGATACAACTTTGCAAAGGAAGAATCCCCTCCCCACGGCCACGGTACACAGCGGGTGGAGCCTCGAGTCGAGTCTACGCGCTCGGTCTTAACTGGAACCATCATCTTGGACCCGAACCCCCGGCTACTAAACCCATTCTTCCCCAAGCCGGCGAAACCAGAAACCCTAACCCTCGTCGCCCGTAAACCTCTCCGCCACCGCCGCCCACGCGCCCCCGATCGCGCCTCCGCTGCCGCCGATCGTGACGACGCAAGATGGCTCCCATGTAAGCAGATGATTCCTCACCATCTCGTACTCTTTAATCTAGATCCGTTCTTAAGCTGCTTGTCGTTTTGGATCTTCGCAGAGGAGACGATGGCGGTGACTCGCCCCGCAAGGCCTCGGCCGGCGAGCTGACGCGAGGCGACGGCAAGCCTTCCCTCGGCGAGGAGGAGAAGCTTACCCCCGTCCAGATCAAGTGCTCCGCCGGCGAGGAGGAGAAGGTCACCTTCGTCCAGATCGAGCGCTCCGCCGGCGAGGATGACAAGCTTACCCCCGTACAGATCAAGCCCGTCGGCGGCGAGGAGAAGCTTGCCCACGTCCACATCAAGCCCGTCGGCGGCGAGGAGAAACGTACCCACGTCCAGATCAAGCCCGCCGACGGTGAGGAGAAGCTTACCCAAGTCCAGATCAAGTCCGCCGACGGCGAGGTGATCAAGCCCTCCTCCGCCCAGGAATCCACGGAGGTCAAGCGTGGCTCCTCACCGAAAAGGGGGTGAGTGTACTCCAGACACTGATACCTCTTCAGTTCACCATTTCTGACAGCCCTGTTTTATTTTGGAACATAAGTGGATATCTTCTGCACATGGTAGATTCTGGTGTTCGATGCATGAATTTTAGTTTATAATCAAAGGAATCTTGACAGGATTAAATGCTGGTACAGTAATTCTAGTGCTAGGTGGTTTCCTATTGAAGTCCATTTTGCTTATAGTAGTTTAGTCTGATGTGATGCAATGCTTTCTGCTGCTTGTGGCATTCCATCCAAGGAATGCACTGGAAGAGGTGCTGTTTGTTTGGTAGTGTGAATTTCTTGGTCTTGCCTAAACTCTCTGATGCTGCATGTGGTTGAAACCTTACTTTCCTATGATAAGTAACATGCTTGCTGTTTAGGCTTCAGTAATTCTTTTGTTCTTCAGGGTGTGGAGAGTTAAATCCCTCTTGTATTTCTGCACATCCGTAGGTTCTGGTATTGCTTTGCGTGTTACAACAGTATATATGCTAATTATATGTTCTCTGATTTCCTGGATCCAGTTAGAACATTCAGAACTTGTTTGATGCATGCGTTTTTAGTGTATGCAATGAATCTTGACTGGCTAAATGTTGGTAGAGTTGCTAGGTGGTTTCATATTGTTGTCCATTTTGCCCGGAGTAGTTTAGTTGGATTGGATGTGAAGCAAAGCTTTTGTGCCTGCAATTTGTTTAATTATCTTGTGAACTGCTAGGCTTTGTGCTAGTTAGGAGTTGTGTTTGCAGTTTGTGTCCTCTCAGAGGACAACCTAACTTCCGGTTCTTTCAATACCTGCTGTGTAACTTTAATAATAGACATATTAGGTTTGATGCTAATGTTGCTAAATTGGTGTGTCAGAACAATAAACTGCCCTGTTATTTCTTGCCATATAACATGAAGTCATTCTTCAGGGAACAGAGTTAAATCCCTTGTGTATTTTTAGCGATGCTTTTTGCTAACAGCTAGTTCTTCTATTAATTACAAGATGCAATTCAAACATTCATTTTATGTATTCTCTCTTTCTGATCTCTAAATGGGTGTATTCTAATCCAGGTTAACTGAGTTAGAGGGCACTGGTGCTTCTGAAGGAGATGTGAAACGTCCAAGGTCCTCTCGTCCGTCCTTCTTTTTTATACTAGATTTGCTTTCCTCATGCTCTTTATGCCATACCTGTACTCGAGCAATAAAAACGTACATACATACAGCGGCGGACCTACAGGGTATGCCGTATATGCCACGGCATACCCTGCGGCCTAGCCAACCGACTGTAAGTGTATCCTTGTTTTAACAGCTGCTGATTTAATTAAGATGGGCTACTACACGCAGCATGCGACCTTAGCTTTGGTGTTCAGCCGGACCGAGGGACACCCGGTTTACTCCATGTCTCATTCAGCGGCTAATGCATCATGCGACCATGCATGTCTCATTCATGCATTGGATTTGGCCACTGATCTACTTGTTTATCAAGCGTTAGTCTTGTGTGCAAGCATGCTGGCTAGCTATAGTCATGCACCATGCATGCAGGTAGCCATTCCGGTAATGGATGATTAGCTATGGTGACTAATCACAGGGAATATTTAGGTACTGGAACGAGTATACACTGGCAATATGGGCTAGCTGTGTGTACCATCAGTTGATAATTTAGTCAAATAATAAATAGTCTAGGTTAGTCAAGTACTATGACATATTTGTATATGTTCTGTTGTACTCATTTTGCAACAAATTTTGACACATTTTGTTGTTTATTTTAGTACAATCTGACTGTTTCTTACAATTGTGCCAAAACTAATATCTGGAGGTGGAATAATTGGAATATTAGGGTCAGCAATGGTGAGAATTTAGTTTAAAAAATGGAAGGCTCGGTCGACTGTGCATGTGTCCACCAATTTAAATTTTTAATTATAATGTAAAATCTTTCTAATTTAATTAATTTATCATATTTCATAATCATCATTTCTTCTGTATATTCTAAGCAATTTTTTTGGGTGTGGCATACCCTTTGCTAACATCCTAGGTCCGCCACTGCATACATAGAAAAGATACATCATGCACATGCGTCTAAGTAAGGACGTAGTTGCTTGCAAAGGTCCTGGTAGCATGCATTTAGTAGAATTTCGCATGTCGAAGTATGAACAGCAAATGAACTGTTGCATAGTAAAATAAAATCTGATGGAATAACCAATTTCTTTACCCGTGGATCAGGTCTTGCAAGGTACCTGAGCTATTAACTGACACTGAGTTCAAGGCAGAGAAAAATAATGACCAGGGCCCAGATGATTTTGGCTGTCTGCAATTGCTTAATCAAGACGTCATAACTCTAAAAAGGAATCTGTGAGTAGTAACACTTTGTCTTCATCTTTTCAGTGTCTGGTTGCTGAATATAGGACTGTTTTCTGCATCTTTTTTGTGTTCGATTCCTGATTATAAGTTTTTATTTCAACGTTCAGTGCCCTTGACCTGGGGAAGGATGACCTTGTCAACAAGGTTGTGGCTAAACGACCAAGGTTAGGATCAATTGTGAATTGTATTCTTTTGCGCTCCATTCAGATTCTTTTTTCTTTATCCATTTGTTACTTTATTAATAGCTCCTGCAAACATTGATGGTGCTGTGTGATTGCCTTTGTCTGTCTGTTTACAATAGTTGAACTGTTTTTCATGTTTTCAGTTAGTTTCTATGTTTTTTCTGTGTTACTTATTAGGATGCATTCTTTGTGCAGGAAAACTGAAGAAGTTGTCGCACAATCACCTAGGGAGGCCTTCACGATAAAGACACTCAAAAGTCTTGTGAAGTTTACTGAAAAGCGCCTGAGTGTTGCAGAAGGGCGTTTTGAGGGTCGTGAGATCACTGCTCTAGCTCGTGATCTTCGCCAGGACGACCGGGATGTTCGCCAGGACAAACGTGATGTTCTCCAGGACAATCGTGATGTTCTCCAGGACAAGACTCGAATGACCTTGGCTGAGACCAAGCGACAACTTGATGCCAGTTTCGAAAAATACTCTACATGGAAAGCTGCCTGTGAGCAGCAGAACATGGAGGAGCAGCAGAAGCAGAACATGGAGGAGCAGCAGAAGCAGAACACGGAGGAGCAGCAGAAGCAGAACACGGTGGAGCAGCAGAAGCAGGACACGGAGGAGAAGCAGCCGCAGACCACAGAGGAGCAGGAGAACACGGAGGAGCAGCAGAAGCAGAACACGGAGGAGCAGCAGAAGCAGAACACGAAGGAGAAGCAGCAGCAGACCAGGGAGGAGCAGCAGAACCTGGAGGAGAAGCATGAGCAGAACATGGAGGAGAAGCAGAATGTTGCGTCCTTTGTTACACAAGGTCTCGACAGAGCTGAGTCAGCTGTCAATGTAAGATTTCATCCACTTTAAAGCCCCATCCTGACTTATTGCTGTTCTTTCATCCACTTTTAAGCCCCATCCTGACTTATTGCTGTTCTGGTCACCACTGATTGCCATTGCTCTTCTGACTGGACTTTCTTTCTCAGCTGGGTGAGAGGGTTGTCAACCTGGGGGAGAAGGCTTCAAACGTTGCTACTAGGGCTGGGAATCTGTCGAGGCCCGGTGATAATTCTAGGATACTGCAAACTTTCCTTGGCGCGGTTGTGGCATGCGCATCGGCTGTTGCAAGGCAGGCCTTGCAGGATTTGAAGGATATGGTTGCTGGTGGAGAAGATTCAAGTGACAGTCATCCGACTGGCGATGATTCAAGTGACGATCATCCGACTGATTGATGTCTCAGGGTGAGAATTTTTGGGCAAGAATGTTGCTAGCCCGGCCTGAGAATGTTGGTTGTGGCAAACCTGGCCAGCTGTTATGATCATTGTTGCTTATATGTCTGTAGGGAGAGTCGGATGAAAATGTTTACATAGTTTGCACCTTATTCTGGAGGAATTTTGCATCTTGTCTTACGGTTTGTCCAAGGAATCAGTAGGCTATGCTGATTTTTAGTTCACCTAAACCGAGCCGAGATTCGGAGTGTCTACCCAGTCTCACTAATTTTTGGCCCTGTAAAAGAGTTAGTGAAGCCGAAAGTGTGTTTTGTCTGCAAGCTCCCATTTGCAAGGAAGAAGCACCCAACAGTACGCTCGGTGACTTGGACGGTGTGCTGGCTACGCTACTATCGGACGCACAGACTCGCACTGCAACGTCGCCGCATGATGTTCTTCGTTCATCACCAAATTTGATGGGGTTCGTCGTGATGCTTTGTGCCGATGCGGCCTCATCAAATTCACCATCGCCAAACGAGTACACGTTCGCTCCCTGCATGTGCAGACATTTCCTGGAGAGCAGAGAGCTCACGCGCTGCCGGTGGCTTGGCTTCTGCGCCATCTCGCATCGTATCCCGCGCGCGGCCGGCCTTAAAAGTGGATCGGCATAGTTCTTGCCCTCGCCTACACCTCCACTCCCATCTCCACCACCGCGCCGCCGCAGCACCATGGGAAAGAAGAAGAACGACTTCGAGGCGAAGAAGGCGGTACCTACCTCCGCACCGATCCGGCGTACGCCATCGACTCCGACAGCTGGCGCAGGTATCTCGTGTCCGAGAGGGATCGGAGGAGGAGGGCGGGCTTCATGGGCGACAGGGACTATCCCTTCGACCGTCCACAACCGCCTCGTCCTCGAAGACAGCAGGCGGCGACGCGTGCGCACCAGGCACCGACGCGTGCGCAGGACGACGACGACGATGACGACGATGTTGACGACTACATCGAGGCGCTGGCATCCCAGAACGAGGAGGTCAAGGATGACAACGATGACTACGTCGCGCTCGTCTTCTAGGAATGGCAGCTGGCCATGGCGAAGGACCGCGAGTTCGACTTCCCGCACAACATGACAGACGGCGAGATGGCGAAGCTCGGCCTCCTCGTCTCCGAGAATGACCGACCTGTGCAGCCGCCGCTGCCCCGGTACGCCACCGGCTTCATGCCGCCGGGCCTGTCGGAGGATGAAGCCCTACGACTGGCGCTACAGGACTCGGCCGCGCCACAACCGCCGCCGTACAACCCCTGGGCGCCTCCACCGCCGCCACAGCCACATCCCTGGGCGCCTCCACCGCCGCCACAGCCACAGCCCTGGGCGCCTCCACCGCAGCCACAGCCAGAACCCTGGGCACCTCCACCACCGCCACAGTCACAACACTGGCTGCCTCCACCTACGCCACAGCCAGAGCCATAGGCGGCTCCACCTCCAGCACCGTCGGCGCGCCCGGCGTACGTTCCGCCAGTTTCCAACTGGCCGTGGGTGATACCGGAGCTCATCGTGCTCGACAGCGACGAGGAGCAGCAGTAGGCGTAGGCGTTTAGGGTTTATTTTCATGTGTAAATTATGTTTTCATGTTATAAAAAATGCTTCTCGCAAAAAATACGTCGTGCCGCTGGAGCCACCCCCGATGCAACGGAGGAGCGGGAGGCATGCGCGAGAGGAGAAGAAGAAGTCCAGGCCGGCCCAGCACCCGGTCAGACCGGCCGCCACGCCGGCTCGCCCGGTCCCTGGTGAAAGGACACGGATGTCGCCTAGAGGGGGGGGGGTGAATAGGCAGTTTAAAACTTTTACGAGATGGGCTTAACAAATGCGGAATAAAACTAGCGTTTACTTTGTCAAGCCCAAAGCCTATATACTATGGTTCACCTATGTGCACCAACAACTTATTCTAAGCAATACAAGCAACTATGTGATAGCAAGATATATAAACTTATGTTAAGCAATACAAGCAACTATGTGATAGCAAGATATATAAACTTATGCTAAGCAATACAAGCAACTATGTGATAGCAAGATATATAACTTCAAGCACGATGGCTATCACAAGGTAAGGTGCATAAGTAAAGGCTCGGGTATAGAGATAACCGAGGCACGCAGGAGACGATGATTTATCCCGGAGTTCACACTCTTGCGAGTGCTAATCTCCGGTGGAGAGTGCGGTGGCTTAGTGCTCCCGAACGCCACAAGAGGCTCACCTTGAGGTGTGGTTGCTCGATGCACACCAACGCCACAAAGGCCTCACCCCAAGATTCGGTACTCACACCACACACCGAGCGCCACGAAGGCGCCTCACCTAAATCTCCGGTGACCCTCACCACCAAGGCCTAGGTCACGGTTCCACTAAGGGATTTCCTTCGAGGCGGAAACCGGGCCTTACACAAAGGTTGGGGCACACATCCACAACTTAATTGGAGGATCCCAACAAATCACCACAAAGTTCTAGAATCCATCTAGGGTTCCAAGAACCCAAGAGTAACAACCTTCTTGCTTTCACCACCATGAATCACCGTGGAGAACTCAAACCGATGCACCAAATTCAATGGCAAGAACACCACAAAGATGCTCAAGTCCTTCTCTCTCAAATTCCAACAAAGCTACAAAAGCTATTGGGCGAATAAGAGAGGAAGAACAAATAAGAGGAGGAACACCAAATTTCTCCAAGATCTAGATCTAGTGGATTCCCCTCACAAAGAGAGGGATTTGATTGGTAGGAATGTAGATCTAGATCTCCTCTTCCTTTTCCCTCAAAAAGATTCAAGAAGCATAGGAGGAGTAGAGGAAAAGGGAAGCTCTCAAGGTCAACAATGGTGGAGAGCACTTGGGGAAGAGGTAGCTGCCCAAGGAGGAAGAAGGGGGCTTAAATACCCCTCCCATCGAAATATGACCGTTTGGGTGTGCTCAGGCCGGATTTTCCGGGCCGGATATTTGCAAAATATCCGGGGCCCAAAAAACGGCTAAGGACATGAGAAAACTGCTCGCAGTAAGGGGGCCGGATATTTGGCCGAATTTTCCCAAAAACCGGATTTTTTTTGGGGGGGGGGGGGGGGGATTATCCGCCCCAAACTTGGTCCGGAATATCCGCCCCCCTGAAAACTGGCAAAAACATCAAACTGAAACGGGCATAACTTTAGCATCCAGACTCCGATTTTGATGATCTTGGGCTTGTTTTAAAGCTACGAACAAGCTCTACAAGATCATGCACGGAACCATCATAATCCAACAATGTAGGATAGAAAAAATGATGAAAGGTTTGACCTATCTAAAAAAGACATACCGGTGAAAACCTCCAACCTTGAAAATGCAACATGTTGTCTATGCGAAACTGCTTTCGATGAACTAGAGCTTGTCATGAGAATAAGCACAAGCTCTAAAACATCACATGGATAAGATACAAATAACAACCAAGAAAGATGATGCAAGGATGCAAAGGTTTGAGCTCTCCGAAGGATACGATCGAGTTACTCACCCGAGAGCCCTCTTGATAGTACGGCAACTAAACGTTAAACCGGTCTCCAACTACACTATGAGACCGGTAAGAAAGAAACCCTATCAAGAGCAAACCTTATACTTGCGCATTCCACTTGAGCTCGATGATAACGATCTTGACCGCAACAAGATGGAACGCCTTTCTTGATTGTGCTTGCTTGACGAAGTCTTGTGGATTGCTCCCCCATAATCCATCATGGGAGAGCTTCTTCTTTGACGCATCTTCACATATCCATGAACACCATATGGAGAGCATGCTTCAAGCAAATGATCTCTTTGAGATGGCTCACCTTGAACTTGCACTTCATTTCTTCATGGCAAGCTTCAAGCATATGATCGCTTCGAGTTGGCTCATCTTGAACTCGCACTTGATTTCTTCATGGCAAGCTTCAAGCATATGATCTCTTCGAGTTGGCTCATCTTGAACTTGCACTTCATTTCTTCATGTTGATGTCTTGAACTAACTTGAGGGCTCACTTCATCTTCATCTTCAAGACATACTTGACACTTGATATCCTTCATCAATTTCTTCTTATTGCAACCTTTAAGCCAACATATGGTTCAAGCATTGCCTATGGACAACACCTACAAATATAACTCAATGCAAACATTAGTCCATAGGGATTGTCATTAATTACCAAAACCACACATGGGGCTCCATGCACTTTCACCTGGCCCGGTCCAACCGGGCGCCAGACCGGATCCACCCCGGCGCCGACCGGGCGCTCCGCTTACTGCGACCGGGCGGGTTACTGCGCCACAATTCCCGCGCCCGCTGACCCGGTCCCTGGCCCGGTTTGAACCGGCCAGCCAAGTCCCATGCTCGGTCGACCGGCCCCCAGACCGGCCGTGTCCGAGTCTGTCTCGACCAGATCTATTTTGGGTCGGTTATTCTCGTAGTTTTTCAACCAGAAGTCGTCCTGGACGCCTATATAAGTCCATAGGACGCCCCCTAGCTGCTTGAGACCATGTTTAAGATAAACCCTAGTTCTTAGTTGTTTGCTATGCAAAACTATTGAATTTCCTACACCATATTGCTTGATATTGTGTAGATCCTGTTAAAGTCTTGTGTGATCGCCGTATCGTTGTTCCATTGGGAATTAGACGGTTGCAACTTACCGCTTCGTGGT
Source organism: Lolium rigidum (assembly GCF_022539505.1). NCBI lineage: Eukaryota > Viridiplantae > Streptophyta > Magnoliopsida > Poales > Poaceae > Lolium > Lolium rigidum. Next base: position 213,254,959 of record NC_061511.1, on the reverse strand, counting down.
CGGCGGCTACGTGCGCAAGTGTGTGGAGTTGCGAATATCTTGCAGGGTTGAGAGGCAGTTGCATTGGCGACATGGACCAATCGAGAGATCTCGTTGCGTCATACAAGTTATCATCCACTACATCGTCGTGTTCCTCTGCTGCTATCACCCCGTGATCATCATCACTACTGTTGCTTACTGAGAAGATCGGGCCACCCCATATCAATAGATGGCGGCGCACACTCACCCGACAAATAGTCGAACAGGGTGCGGGCACCTATCATCGCTGCTGCGGGCAGCTGCTTGGGGGCCTTGGAGTGCGCCACTGATGCACGGTTGAGGTAAATGGACGAAGGCGACGACCTTGTCATGGACTCGTCCACCTCCGGTGACCCATCCCGTGGCAGGTACAAGTACCACCCCGATGGCGCAATCATTTCGTGCGCGCCGGGCGTGTACCCAAAGGGGGCAGTCGGCGGGGCTGTTGACCGGGGAGGAAGGGGCCGGTCACGGACGAGGCAGAGCTTCCGCCGAGGCTGAGCCGGCGCCCGGGACAGCCAGGTGCGCGAGCACAGCGTGGCCGTAAAAGAGCATGGCCTGCTCTTGCATGGCCCTCGCGTGCTTCGTCACGTGCATCACGTCGATTGAAGAGCGGACCTCTAGGAATTTCCAATAGGGTAGATCCCAAAATATAGATTTTTTCTTTCACATGGGTGCGTGTCCAGTAACGACGTCATTCGGAAGCAGTTGACCGCCAGTACCCTTTCCAAAGGTTAATTTTATGTCCTTGACCATATCAAGTAAATCATCACCGGTACGGAGTTCAGGCTTCTCCCGGTGATCTGCCTCACCTCCGAAATGATTGTCTTTCTTTCTGACGAGGTGCCTCTTTGGAAGAAATCGACGATGCCCCAGGTACACAACCTTCTTACATTTATTCAAATATGCACCTTCAGTCTCATCTAAACAGTGCGTGCATGCATTGTATCCCTTGTTTGTCTATCCTGAAAGGTTACTAAGAGCAGGCCAATCATTGATGGTCACGAAAAGCAACGCTCGTAGGTTAAATGACTCCTGTTTGTACTCATCCCATGCATGTACACCTGGTTTGGTCCACAACTGTAAGAGTTCTTCAAATAACGGTCGTAGGTACACATCAATGTTGTTGCCGGGTTGCTTTGGGCCTTGGATGAGCACTGGCATCATAATGAACTTCCGCTTCATGCACAACCTAGGCGGAAGGTTATAGATACATAGAGTTACATGCCAGGTGCTATGACTGCAGCTCTGCTCCCCAAAAGGATTCATTCCATCTGTACTTAGACCAAACCTTAAGTTCCTCGCGTCATCTGCAAAGTCCGGGAACTCTCTATCGATTGTCCTCCACTGCGACCCATCGGCGGGGTGTCTCGAGCATCTCGTCTTTCTTACGGTCTTCTTTGTGCCATCGCAACAACCTGGCATGCTCTTTATTTCTGAACAGACGTTTCAACCGTGGTATTATAGGAGCATACCACATAACCTTGGCAGGAACCCTCTTCCTGGGGGGCTCGCCCTCAACATCACCAGGGTCATCTCACCTGATCTTATACCGCAATGCAGTGCATACCAGGCATTTTTCTAAATTTTCAATTATGCAAAGCAACAAGATGCAATGCAATAAAGGCACATGCTTAAGTACAAAGCAAAGACATAACAAAATTCCCTTAAACCCTCCAAACTTCTCCCCCATTGGCACCAATTGCCGAAATGGGTGACAAATTTAGAAGGGCAAAATAGTGAGAGTTCCTCCATAGTGTGTGCATTTCTCATAATTTGAGTGAAATCAAATGCACGTATCCAATAACGAATATTCGGAAGGAATCACACCATAGATAGGATCAAAGATTGCAAAAAGATAACAAAGTCAAGAAGCTTCAACAAATGAAGCAAGCAACCAAATGAACCACAAAGAAGATACCAAAAGAAAGATAGATATTATTATAAGATCAAGAAGATTGCTCTAAATAATATGAGAAAGCTCCCCAAGGTTCGTGCACAAAACTAGACAATTTGCATTGAAGTATAAAGTGCACAAACATGGAATCATCACTCCCATAATATCATTCAAAACAAAAGATACCAAGTGAATCAAACTCTAATGATCACCACAAAATAGTGCCTTAAATAGAATGAGGAAGCTCCCCAAGGTACATGCATAAATTAAAATGTTGCATTTGAATACAATATGCATAACATGGAATCCTTACTCCCTCATTACCATTTAAAACACAAACATTTGCAATAGATCATAGATAGAAAATTAAGCTTAACACTTGTAACAAACAAATGGTTGAGCAACAAGTAAGAGGCACCATAATAAAAGGCTCAACCGAGAGGATATGTGAAAGGCATGATAAAGCATATTATAAGACTATTACAAGGATGAGCAAAAAGCATCATCATAGTGTTCAATGAATTATATTGCTTAGCATGACCAATCAACATGCAACAAATAAATAAGATATCAAATGGAGATGTATCATATCTTAAGTGTATAAGTTTCTCTAAGTGAGCAATATCACAAAGATATTTATCCACAAAGAAACATGCACACACAAAATGGATACGCAAGAAATATAGTATGATATCCCAAAATAAAGTCATGCAATATACCAATAAGAATATTTGCTTAATAGCATGGCCAAAGGCTCAATTTTATCTTATTGTACATTCATGAACTTAAACCACAAACATCTAAAATACATCAAAAATAACAACAAGGGATAGAAGATAGTTGGGATGCATTTAGAAAGGCAACAAGTATCACAAACGAGGATACCAAAAGAAATAACTAAATTTGCACTTTCATCTATATTACACACGTGAGAGCCTTGAGGAATTGATATGCAATAAAATTGCTAGATAGGCATAGATGGGATGGGTGAATCATGAGCATGATTTTATATACTTCCCAAAATATGTACTCATCTCAAATTACTCACATTCGCAATAAAGAGGTTTCGTTAAGACTTTAGCAAGAAGCACAACATTTGCAAATCAAGAGATTCATGCCAAGATGCAACCACATGGTTGGATGCTAGAAAAATATGCATGAGAAGATACTTGTTACCGAGATAGCATTGGTGTGGATGTAGTAGATATGTGTTCATTGACCATCCTAGCTTGCCTCAAGTTACCATTGAGTCACCACTTCTCCCCAAGAGTGAGACAAGCATCCAATGCATATCCATTGTACCTAACACAAAGGTAAGTACAAAAAGGTCCCCAAACTAATTGGGTCTGAAGTAGTTAGACACACTACAACATATAGGACAAACTCCACAATACTATGTGCATATAGATATGAAATTAAATTTCATGCACATCTTAGCCAAATTAGGATTTGATGGAGTTTACCATATATATTGGATCAAAGAAAGTAACACATGCCATAAGATATACATATATTAAATATACATGCACAATACTTTCAAGAACCAAAGGAAGATACAATTTGGACAAAACACCAAATAAATCAAGAGACAATGGTTGTCCAACTTATATCAAAGAATCAAATCAACACAAGATTGACTCCAAAGACTTATCTCATTATAAGAAGCTAATTAAACCTAAACACAAAGGAATGAGATAACCAACTCCTAAGAGAGCAAGGTTCCAACAAATAAACCAAACCCTCCAAACTTTTTACGATGGCATAAAGTACCAAAAAAGAAAATTTATGTCTCCCAAAACCAAATTTTTTGATAATGAACAAGAGATGTTAAGCATTCTAACAAATATAGGAGAGCTCCCGCAAGATTAGTGCATTATCTAGGATTTTGCATATGAATACAAAATGCACGAAACTAGGATCATCACGCTACCTATATCTACTAAAATGCTAAGAAAGTTTGAATAGACAAATTAGATCCATAAGATGGAAGGAAGACACATGGGAGTCAAAGCACAACACATTCATGGCAATAAATAAGACAATTTAAACACAAGAGCTAATTTAAATATGATCAATAAATTTCTACCTCATAATATATTGCCAATTGTCCTAGGACAAGAGGTATTAGGAAATATTTCCCGGTGGTAGTTTGTAAGTATATGTAAGATCATATTTACACCAAATAAAGCATATGGTAAAATATAAGAGTTAACCATCATGCAAAGAGAGTTTCTTGATAGCTTCAATTAGTCATACCAACATGCAAAGCAATTAATAGTATTCATACCAACATGCAAAGCAATTAATAGCATTCATACCAACATGCAAATCAATTAATAGTATGACTTGAAGCACATGGTTTTCCAAAAATGTATTGAGGGACACATTGTGAAAAACCATGCCAAGAAAAACTTTCACAAATAAGATCCACAAAGATATTAGCAATGAAGCCATTTAAGCAAATTGGAACTTGTTTGAGCAAACTTGCCACATATGAGAGAGATAATTTATAATATCAATTCTATGTGACACAACCTCAAATGTTCACATTTTCTAGGCTTGTAATATACACAAAGCTTATTACTCCCCCACAATGTGATAAGGAATTTAATTTCACAAGAGGAAAATAAGATCCAACTAGAGATATTAATGGACATTCGAATTTTAATTTCTCATGAAGATGAAATACCACATAGAGACTAGATAATCTTGCAATATCAATTCTAAGTGATATTCCTCATGTACACACATTGTTAGGATCATGAAATTTCCAAAGGAATATCACTCCCCCAAAATGGGATAGTCCATTAATCGCTCATAAGAGCCATATAAGATACAACAAGATGCAAAGTGGCTCCAACACAAACACAAATACATGGTGTGCAACCCAACATGCATAGATTTGATTTCTCAAGAAAAGCAAGTAGGAGGCACAACATATACAAACACATGTTAGGAACAAAACTAACACATGCTAAGGGGCGAGTAACTTTCAATATAAATGAGTTGAGCACAAGTTACCGCAAGGAGGAACATTGGATATATGATAGAAGCAAGATAATCAAAAGACTTGGCTTGAGATAATATAAATGATGAAGATCCCTTAATTCTTCATGATGTAGCCAAGTCTCCAATGCCCTCTAACAAGCACCTATTGATCAAGTTTTGGATTGTTGGTCCCCAACTAAGTTGGGTCCTAAGAGGTTACTCACAATAGGCTTGGCAACCCAAATGGTTCTTTTCTTGACACCACTTTGAGCACCAACATATTTGGCAAACACA
>NC_061511.1:213126690-213249662 GCF_022539505.1 Lolium rigidum | reverse complement strand
TCGATGATGCGGGCGTGAGTCTGGTTGGCGTACTCACGGGAGTGGTCGAGATCCTGCGAGTGTGGTACGGCATGAAGTCGAGATGCTCCACATGGTGCTTCAGCTCCGGGTGGGATGGCATGTCCATGGGCTCTCCAGCGAGAGTTACGCCTCGCGAGGTGAGAAAAGCGAGGGTGGTTGAGTGCCTCCCCGCTCATCCCGCACAAGCGTGCGAGTCCTTCCCGAAGGGCGCGGGCAAGTCCGTCCAGCCGGTTGCTCTCCATGAAGGAGAAGAGGATCCTCTCGAAGTGGGAGGCTCCATCTTGCCCCTCAAATCCGCGGTGATTATCCACCGCAGTTCGCCTCCCGGCTGGTTCGCGATCCGGGCTCCGTGGAACTCCGGGTGCGGGCGACCAAGGTGGTCGGACAGGGCGTTGAGGTCGTGCTCGAAGATCAAGCTTCCCCCATTCCCGAGCTGGTAAAACTTCGTGTTCACGGGCTCCATCTGAAAGTGAAGTGAAGGATTAAGTTAGAGAAGTGAACAGGTGTGGCAAAATTTTAAGTATATTTCTAAAGAAGAACATGACTTCTCTTTTTCCAAAGAACTTAAAGAGAAGACGAAGATTTAAAATTTCAGAAATACTTCATTCATTTTTGAAACTAGATTTTCGTAACGTCCATTTCTAACTAGGGTCTCCTAAGGTCAAACAATGGCTCTGATACCAACTTGTCAACACCCGGATTTTTAAGTCCGAATGCCTATTATGTCATACATCGCAATCCCAGGAAATTGTTGTTGCGAGGCATAACAGTTAAGTATCACAGTCATCATTCATTACAAACCATAATGTCTTACAACTTGGAATCACATGATCCATATTACACGAATAGTTGATCTATTGATCAACGAACAAACACAAGTTCATAGCGGAAGCGTAAGATACAAGGACTCTCTAGTCCACGAGCCAACGCTTGACGTTAGAAGCTCCTAGTTGTGGTAGACGTCCTGCTGATCGTCATCCTCGTACTGCTGCTCGGCTTCATATTCTGGCCATTTGAATAGCCAGGGACAAAGCCGTGAGTACTTTAAGTACTCGCAATCTAATACTAATGTAAGTACTAAACTTGCTATTGAAGTGTTCTAAGCTCTAAGGTTATTTGCATAAAGCCAATTTTATTTGAATAGACATTTTCGTAAACAACTCCTCATGTGCTAACTAACTCAAGTGGGAACATTAGTGTCATTCCCACAACTCAGTTGTGATTCAAATTCCAAGTCACCGTTCAAGTTCAAAAAGATGTAAATTCTGATGACGGAAATAAAATGGCCTTTCCAACTGTCCATGACCGCGGACGCGTCTATTCGAATAGGTTTACACTCTGCAGAGGTTGCACACTTGTGCCACAACATTTGATTACATCCGTCAGGGATAAAACCCCGAATAATCGTAACTCAATACGCGGATCATCAACCATAACCTTTCACTTACATATCCTAGTATAGGCACCTCTCCCCATGAGCTTGGCCTCCCGGTGAAAACCAACTGTTAACCCGGGAACTGCACAGGGCTTGGGCCGGACATTCACCTCGTTCCACGTCATTTCTCATCGTTTCTTTTGTTGTAGAGGCAGCCTTTAGCCTAACCCCGATGACGCTTGTTTAGAGGGAACCCATACTAAGATACATAAATTTCCAGCTAAGCCTTACCCATAATCAGGATTGTGGGGTACTCAAAATTGGAATGGTATCGCATCCAACTCAATCATCAGTTTTTAGCCAAAATCACCAAGTCAAATCCAGGTCATATTCACCTTCAAAATCTTTCAATGGAAATGACTCATCATTCCAAGGTTTTCACCATCATCATTTCAAAAACACATGTTCCCATCTAGAGTAGTCATTTTTAATATAGCACTAGCATCTATGAATGAGGGGTGCTAAGTATTTTGCTTTGCTTCTAGGCTAAACTTGATACTCTTGTACTAATCCAATACTAACCAAGTGAATCATGAATCAAAAAGTACTTTGATAAAACAAAAGTAAATAAAGCTTGTAAAGTAAAACTGGGAAATAGGATCATAAGCATAAAGTAAAATGGGGTAATGCCTTGCTCATGGTGAGCTTTGCACTTTGCAAGAGTATTATCTTGCCTTGGTTGGGAAACTGGTCAAAGTGGTCTTCTTCTTCTTGGAAGTAGACCTCCTCCTCCTCCTGGTACTCCTCGGTACTAGCGTCTAAAATACGAATACGGGGTACACAATCATCACACCAAACTTATCTAATTAAACTAAGCACAAACATGGTTCACACACTTAAACTAGCATCACACATTACTATTAAGTTGGTGGATGTGTTTTTCTTATTAATTAAGAAAAATAATTTCCTCTCATACTAACTTAGATGTTATTTTCAATTACTTAGAGAAATAATTTCCTCTCATTATCTTCTTAAGATTTAATTTCTCCTATGCATAATATGTGACCTAGGTTGACCCAAGTCAACCTCTTCACACTTATCATTTGGAGAAAATGATTTCAATGAGGTGAGCACCTCATACCATTTAATTCTAGCATATCAAAGATTTAATATCATCAACAATTCATATGAGACCTAAATGACCAGAGTCTCTACCTCATTTTGAATTGTTCATGACAAGATTTAAATGAGAGAAACACTCCCATAAGATTTCTTAATAGTTTTGGACAATATCTTTTACTAGAAAAAGCCATAAAGTCATTTAAATCAACTAAACCATGATCATTCAAAGTAAGCATGGCATATTTTTGCAGAAACAATTAGTATAAGTGAAATGTGAATTATTGGAGGTGGAATTAACTGAAAAGCATTTATGGTTGATTTTTAAGAATTTTTATAAGGCAGAAAAGTCCCTGCTTTGTTTATTTTGTCATTTTAATTCTACAAAATATCTAGGGTTCTATCCAGTGGCATTGTGTAGAAAAAATCCTAAGGTTTCCAAAAATATAAAGTTTACAAATTTTGGACTAGTAGATTTGTCCCTATTGAAATTCAAAGTTTGCATCAGATTTGGGTTATTTCTCTATTTTTCCTATTTGAATTTGAAACGTGGGCTGGCGGGAGAATTAACGGGCTTGGCAGAGAGAGAGGGAGTTGGGCCGGCCCAGCTTCGCAGCGGGCCAGCTGACAACGTGGGGTCCACGTTTCAGCGTGACTCACACGCCGAAACGGTACGCTGAATGGGAGCCGTGCGATTAGAAGGAGATCGCACGGTCGAGGGAGGCCTTCGTCTCCGGCGAGAGGGGACTCACTGGCGGCGGCGGTAGGGGGTCAGCGAGCTCGTCGGAGCTCCGGCGGTCGTCGGCGATGTGCGCAGCGACGTTGGAGTGGATGAGGAAGCGCCTGGAAGCAGTTGCGTCTCCAATGGTGGCCTCCTGCTCCGGCGACTCCGTGTACTGGTGGCGGCGGCGAGCTTGCGATTGGGGCGATGGAGTGGCTAACTCGGTGAAATTGAGCGGTCGAGGAGAGCTGTGAGGATGAGTGGAAGCGATTGGTGTGCTCGGATTGAGAGGAGGCGTCCTCCTTTTATAGCGGCGAGAGGTGGCTGTGGCGCCCGGCTAGGGTCGTCGTCGTCGTCGTTCCAGGTCGGCGAAGAGGCAAGGGATGGGCGCAGCGTGTTGCTGGTGCACTGGCGAGGCTGACGCGCGTGATGGCGGTGAAGACGAGGCTCTACAGCGGCGGTGAGCTTGACGGGAGCTCGCAGGCAGTGGCGGATGGTCGTCGACGCGTTCATCACCTGCGGTGTTCCCGCGGGCCAGGGAGCGTGTCCAGGCGCATCAGAGTGAGAAGAGGCGTCGACTGGCGGTGAGCGTGAGGGCTGAGGTGATGCGAGGACGCGGGGCTCGTCACGCTCTGGCGCGTCCAGAGGGAGTGCCATGCGCGCTCTGGCGCGGCATGGGCAAGTCCTGGGCGCGTCTGGGCGCTCGTGTGCTGACGCGTGCGAGCTCGGTCTCGGTCAAGGGATGGCATGAGCGTGTCCAGGGAGGTGAGAGGAAGCCAGTGGACATGAGGGTTCGGGCCAGAGGTGGCCAGAGGTGAGAGGAGCATGGTGGTGGCATGTCATGCCACGGCATGGCCAGATTTTGATGATTTGATCACACAAAGCTTAATGCAAGTGGTGCTACTGGTGCTGAGGGGTGAGAGGGGGCGCCAGGGCATCTGAGGAGGGCCAGAGCTTGGACTTGGTCCTCTCCAAGACCAGCATGGGCTCAATTTTTACTGCTGTCAGCAAGGTGTTCGATGTAATGCCCGCAAGAAAATAATTTTTGAAATTTGAAAAGATTTTTGGTGGAGTGTAAACATATAATAAGTGGAGCCTTTTGGTGGTGGTGGTGGTCAAAATGGAATTGAGATGTAAAATCACATTTTGCATATGATCTTACATATGTGAAAAAGTTCCAACTTTGCTTGCTTCTCATTTGAATTTGGTGATGAATTTGGGGTGGTGGCTTTGGGCAAAGTTGAAGTGCTTGATGTTGTCTTGGATGAGGTGCAAAGAGTTGACAAAGTGTAGATGTGAAAGGTAAAAATCCAGGGGCTCAAAGTGTGCATCAGGGTAAAAATGACACATATGACCATAATCATATGTGAGCTCCTATTTGCTTCAAATTTGATTTGAAAAGTGTTTGATGGTTTCCAAAGTTGTTAAAAAGTGTTTAGTATCCATTTACACCCAATGGTGCAAACCAAAATGGTCTATAACAAAGATTTGTAAAAATGGCCTAAGCCTTATGTGTGTGTGAAGTTGATTTTTAATATTTCTTTTCTATTTTCTTTTTATTTGACTTTGGATGATCAAGTGATCATTGCTAGGGTTTTAGAGTGAGAGAGAACACATAAGCAAGCATCATGGCAATTGCACACTCAAAATAATTAATAAGGTGATCTACATGCATAAACCTATATGATGAGAAAAAGTTTTTGTTAACTCTGATTTTTGGATTCTTGAATTTCTCTCTTGTTCATTTTATGGAAATTTGGGATGTTACAATTTATCCCGGAGTTCACACTCTTGCGAGTGCTAATCTCCGGTGGAGAGGTGCGGTGGCTTAGTGCTCCCGAACTCCACAAGAGGCTCACCTTGAGGTGCGGTTGCTCGATGCACACCAACGCCACAAAGGCCTCACCCCAAGATGCGGTACTCACACCACACACCGAGCGCCACAAAGGCGCCTCACCTAAATCTCCGGTGACCCTCGCCACGAAGGCCTAGGTCACGGTTCCACTAAGGGATTTCCTTCGAGGCGAAAACCGGGCCTTACACAAAGGTTGGGGCACACATCCACAACTTAATTGGAGGCTCCCAACAAATCACCACAAAGGTCTAGAATCCGTCTAGGGTTCCAAGAACCCAAGAGTAACAACCTTCTTGCTTTCACCACCACGAATCACCGTGGAGAACTCAAACCGATGCACCAAATGCAATGGCAAGAACACCACAAACATGCTCAAGTCCTTCTCTCTCAAATTCCAACAAAGTTACAAAAGCTATTGGGGGAATAAGAGAGGAAGAACAAATAAGAGGAGGAACACCAAATTTCTCCAAGATCTAGATCTAGTGGATTCCCCTCACAAAGAGAGGGATTTGATTGGTAGGAATGTAGATCTAGATCTCCTATTCCTTTTCCCTCAAAAAGATTCAAGAAGCATAGGAGGAGTAGAGGGAAAGGGAAGCTCTCAAGGTCAACAATGGTGGAGAGCACTTGGGGAAGAGGTAGCTGCCCAAGGAGGAAGAAGGGGGGCTTAAATACCCCCTCCCATCGAAATATGACCGTTTGGGTGTGCTCAGGCCGGATTTTCCGGGCCGGATATTTGGCCGGATTTTGGGGGGGGGGGGGGATTATCCACCCCAAACTTGGGCCGGAATATCTGCCCCCCTGAAAACTAGCAGAAACATCAAAATGAAACGGGCATAAGTTTAGCATCCGGACTCCGATTTTGATGATATTGGGCTTGTTTTAAAGCTAGGAACAAGCTCTACAAGATCATGCAGGGAACCATCATAATCCAACAATGTAGGATAGAAACAAATGATGAAAGGATTGACCTATCTAAAAAAGACATACCGGTGAAAACCTTCAACCTTGAAAATGCAACAAGTTGTCTATGCGAAATCCGTTTTCGATGAACTAGAGCTTGTCATGAGAATAAGCACAAGCTCTAAAACATCACATGGATAAGATACAAATAACAACCAAGAAAGATGATGCAAGGATGCAAAGGTTTGAGCTCTCCGAAGGATACGATCGAGTTACTCACCCGAGAGCCCTCTTGATAGCACGACAACTAAACTATAAACCGGTCTCCAACTACACTATGAGACCGGTAAGAAAGAAACCCTATCAAGAGCAAACCTTATACTTGCGCATTCCACTTGAGCTCGATGATAACGATCTTGACCGCAACAAGATGGAACGCCTTTCTTGATTGTGCTTGCTTGACGAAGTCTTGTGGATTGCTCCCCCATAATCCATCATGGGAGAGCTTCTTCTTCGGCGCATCTTCACATATCCATGAACACCATATGGAGAGCATGCTTCAAGCAAATGATCTCTTTGAGATGGCTCACCTTGAACTTGCACTTCATTTCTTCATGGCAAGCTTCAAGCATATGATCTCTTCGAGTTGGCTCATCTTGAACTTGCACTTGATTTCTTCATGGCAAGCTTCAAGCATATGATCTCTTCGAGTTGGCTCATCTTGAACTTGCACTTCATTTCTTCATGTTGATGTCTTGAACTAACTTGAGGGCTCACTTCATCTTCATCTTCAAGACATACTTGACACTTGATATCCTTCATCAATTTCTTCTTATTGCAACCTTGAAGCCAACATATGGTTCAAGCATTGCCTATGGACAACACCTACAAATATAACTCAATGCAAACATTAGTCCATAGGGATTGTCATTAATTACCAAAACCACACATGGGGCTCCATGCACTTTCACCTGGCCCGGTCCAACCGGGCGCCAGACCGGATCCACCCCGGCGCCGACCGGGCGCTCCGCTTACTGCGACCGGGCGGGTTACTGCGCCACAATTCCCGCGCCCGGTCAGCACCCGGTCCCTGGCCCGGTTTGAACCGGCCAGCCAAGTCCCAGGCTCGGTCGACCGGCCCCCAGACCGGCCGTGTCCGAGTCTGTCTCGACCAGATCTATTTTGGGTCGGTTATTCTCGTAGTTTTTCAACCAGAAGTCGTCCTGGACGCCTATATAAGTCCATAGGACGCCCCCTAGCTGCTTGAGACCACGTTTAAGATAAACCCTAGTTCTTAGTTGTTTGCTATGCAAAACTATTGAATTTCCTACACCATATTGCTTGATATTGTGTAGATCCTGTTAAAGTCTTGTGTGATCTGCTGTTTCATTGGGAATTAGACGGTTGCAACTTACCGCTTCGTGGTCGGCGGCTACGTGCGCAAGTGTGTGGGGTTGCGAATATCTTGCAGGGTTGAGAGCTGTTGCATTGGCGACATGGACCAATCGAGAGATCTCGTTGCGTCATACAAGTTATCATCCACTACATCGTCGTGTTCCTCCGCTGCTATCACCCCGTGATCATCATCACTACCGTTGCTTACTGGGAAGATCGGGCCACCCCATATCAATAGATGGCGGCGCACACTCACCCGACAAATAGTCGAACAGGGTGCGGGCACCTATCATCGCTGCTGCGGGCAGCTGCTTGGGGGCCTTGGAGTGCACCACTGATGCACGGTTGAGGTAAATGGACGAAGGCGATGACCTTGTCATGGACTCGCCCACCTCCGGTGACCCATCCCGTGGCAGGTACAAGTACCACCCCGACGGTGCAATCATTTCGTGCGCGCCGGGCGTGTACCCAAAGGGGGCAGTCGGCGGGGCTGTTGACCGGGGAGGAAGGGGCCGGTCACGGACGAGGCATAGATTCCGCCGAGGCTGAGCCGGCGCCCGGGACAGCCAGGTGCGCGAGCACAGCGTGGCCGTAAAAGAGCATGGCCTGCTCTTGCATGGCCCTCGCGTGCTTCGTCACGTGCATCACGTTGATTGAAGAGCGGACCTCTAGGAATTTCCAATAGGGTAGATCCCAAAATATAGATTTTTTCTTTCACATGGGTGCGTGTCCGGTAACGACGTCATTCGGAACAGATTGACCGCCAGTACCCTTTCCAAAGGTTAATTTTATGTCCTTGACCATATCAAGTAAATCATCACCGGTACGGAGTTCAGGCTTCTCCCGGTGATCTGCCTCACCTCCGAAATGATTGCCTTTCTTTCTGACGAGGTGCCTCTTTGGAAGAAATCGATGATGCCCCAGGTAAACAACCTTCTTACATTTATTCAAATATGCACCTTCGGTCTCATCTAAACAGTGCGTGCATGCATTTTATCCCTTGTTTGTCTATCCTGAAAGGTTACTAAGAGCAGGCCAATCATTGATGGTCACGAAAAGCAACGCTCGTAGGTTAAATGACTCCTGTTTGTACTCATCCCATGCATGTACACCTGGTTTGGTCCACAACTGTAAGAGTTCTTCAAATAACGGCCGTAGGTACACATCAATGTTGTTGCCGGGTTGCTTTGGGCCTTGGATGAGCACTGGCATCATAATGAACTTCCGCTTCATGCACAACCAAGGCGGAAGGTTATAGATACATAGAGTTACAGGCCAGGTGCTATGACTACAGCTCTGCTCCCCAAAAGGATTCATTCCATCTGTACTTAGACCAAACCTTAAGTTCCTCGCGTCATCTGCAAAGTCCGGGAACTCTCTATCGATTGTCCTCCACTGCGACCCATCAGCGGGGTGTCTCAGCATCTCGTCTTTCTTACGGTCTTCTTTGTGCCATCACAACAACCTGGCATGCTCTTTATTTCTGAACAGACGTTTCAACCATGGTATTATAGGAGCATACCACATAACCTTGGCAGGAACCCTCTTCCTGGGGGGCTCGCCCTCAACATCACCAGGGTCATCTCGCCTGATCTTATACCGCAGTGCAGTGTACGTGCATTTTTCTAAATTTTCGTATTCAGCGTGGTAGAGGATGCAGTTGTTAATGCATGCATGTATCTTCAGCACTTCTAATCCTAGAGGACAGAGAACCTTTTTTTGCTTCGTACCTACTGTCAGGCAATTCCTTATCCTTTGGAAACCTCCTCTTCATTATTTTCAGTAACTTCTCAAATGACTTATCACATATACCAGCCTCTGCCTTCCATTGCAGCAACTCCAGTGTGGCACCGAGCTTTGTGTTGCCATCTTCGCAATTTGGGTATAACTTTTTTTTGTGATCATCTAACATGCCCTTTAACTTTCGCTTCTCGTTTTCAGTTTCTGCTTCTCTGTGTGCATCAGCGATGGCCCGACGAAGATCATCATCAATGGGCTCATCTGATGCCTCTTCATCTTCACCTCCTCCTGCCTCTTCATCTTCATCATGCCCCGTTGCAGTATTACCGTAGTTAGGGTACATATCATGATCCTCTTCTTCTTCTTCTTCGTTGTCTTCCATCATAACTCCTCTTTCTCCATGCTTAGTCCAACAATTAATTATAGCTGGGCATGAAACCTTTCCAAAGCAGGTGAGAGTGAATGACTTGCCAATCAGGGTATTGCGTTAAGTTCCGGCAATTAACACATGGACAACATATAAAACCATCCGCATGTGGGTTTTCCGTAGCCACACAGATAAAATAATCCAAGCCCGAAGTAAACTCGGGTAGGCGTCGGTCAACGTACATCCATTGCCGCCGGTTCATCTACATCAAATAATTAAGTTTATCAAAAAACAATTACAAAACTTTATAATATATATAAATAGTGGAAATTAGCACCGTACAAATGAAAGGGTAAAGTTGCTTAACCTTGATCGAGGAGGAAAGAAAGAGGAGAAAGCTTAAGTGTCGCTCCGGCACCTCATATCATATTTGTTTTGTGTAAAATCAAGCGGCATCATTCTCTCAGACATTTCATCGAACACCTTATGTGCATGGCAAAGAAAAGCAAGCAAGCACTCAACACACACCTCCCTCCAAGAAAAAATGAAGTGAGTGTTGGCTGGTTGGGGGTGAGCTCAATATATAGGCAAAGGGACCTTTAGTACCGGTTCGTGTTACGAACCGGTGTAAAAGATAGCCCATTTGCACAGGCGACGAACCTTTAGCACCAGTTCGTGTTACGAACCGGCGCAAAAGATAGCACATTTGCACCGGTTCGTAACATGAACCGGTGCTAAAGGTCCCTGGAATGGCTGGACCGCACGAACCGGTGCTAATGACCCCCTTTAGCACCGGTTCGTGCCAAATCCGGTGCAAAAACTCTTTGGGGCAAAAAACCAAAGCCCTTGTTTCTACTAGTGTCAATTGCTCCAATGCTAGTACATGCCATGGGTGTAGATCCACTCGGCTTGAGGGAGTTCGCGGCCATAGCTGACGAGCAGGGGATAACGCAGACGGCCACTCCACTCCTTGCCACCGCCACAAGGCACCACCGACCAAAGCTTGGTCGGCGGCCGCGGGGATCTTTTCGTCTTCTCACCAATGGCTTTGGCGTTGGCCGGTGCCCTTGGGCTTGGGTGTAGCGTGCCCATCGGGCACCACGGCGGCGCGACGCGATGTTCCTAGAAACGGATCGCCATGGCAGCAGGAGGTGGGTCGGGCAGCCGGAGGCCTCAGCGGGAGGCGGGGGCAACCTCGTGCTCGGCAGATCTATTGCGCTAGGTGGCGCGGTAATGATTGGTGGTGGTCGGCGGATCCCTAGTGCTCCTTCCGGCGGTTTCACGATGAGAGAATTCGTTGTTTAACACTACTTATAAATACGATTCTATATTTGGCTCTCGAAATGTCTGTCTTCATATTTGACACTATGTTCAACTTTTTGTTGGTATAACAAATTTTTCGTCTGCTGGAAATTATTTTTCCTATTTGCCCGGACAGGCAAAAAAAGACTAAATGACAAATTGAAAAGTAAAACATTTTAAGGCTAAATGGAACGTCACACCTTTAAGCAGTGCCAAATTTTTAAATCTATTTCAGGACCAATATAGGATAGATCATCTAGCGATCAGCTGTGGAACTTGAATTGGGTACTTCCCAAAGAAAATACAAGGAAGAGCGCCAGGGACAACGGTTTTGCCCAATCCTCAGCTCAGCAGCGTCTTGCGCGGTTGCACCTGTGGCGTGAGGGATTGAAGCCCGGGCACTGCCAAATCGCCAGCGCCGGTTTCCTGCTCGGCAGCGTCTTGTGCCTCAAGCGCGTGGAGTTCAAGCCCGGGCACGTGCCCGGGGAACAGGGACCTTGCGTCCGCCCATGCACATAGGGGCACCGCTCCCGCCGACGACCGCCTCCTACTCGAGCTAGGCATGGAGCCTACAGCCCGCCGCCACGTCCACCGTGTTGCCAGACGCCTTTTAGGGTGCCGGTGGAGATGCCATGATTAGTGAATATCTTCATTAGTTATTTAGAAAAAAAATATCATGAAACGTGCTCACTCGAGCTAATACACGTATATACAAGTAGTGGCACTGCCACATATCCATGGGGTGGGGACACCGCTCGACCCCTGGATTTGCCTCTGCTCGCTCATCCGCTCTCTCCAGAGACGCATTTATTGGCCTTTAGCAATTAATCAACCAGATCTGCTCCTATTAGCTTTCTACACCTCGTTTGTAAGTATCTCATGTAGTTCCTCTAGTCATCGGTCTCAGGTCTGCCCTATCTCCTCAAACCGATTCAATGGCCCCCTCCCTCGCTCTCGTTCATGTTCCATAGGAAGCCCTCCGCCGACCTAGGCACTAGCAACTCTCTGACGAAACTCTGGAGGATAGGGAGGGGGTGGTGGTGGTGTAATCGCCTCGTTGCTACACCTAAGGACATGTCCAACGGCGGTGGTGGTCTCGCAGTACAAACCGTTGGACGACGATAGTGGTGCAGTCGCCTGACTTGGTTTAGAAGAAGTTCCTGAAACAAAGTTGTTGCTCAAGAGGATTTAGGAAGGATCGACTATGTGTGATGAATTTGGCCGAATCGATTTCCTTGAACTCTGAAGGAGTAAACACGGACTTTGAAAACTAGGGTTAATGAAACATGGTGTCTAGATAATATCCATCCGAGTTTAGCTAAATTAGCGACATATTTTTCGGGGTGAAGGAAGTAGTGGGTTGTGGATATACCTGGGCATTTCTTGGGCCGGGCTGGGTTTCGGGTCAGACCCGAAAAAGGCCGAACTTAAATTTCCAGGCCCAAGCACGGCCCGGCCCGAGCTTCGGGCTTATAAACCTGGCCTATACAGACAAAAGGCTGGCCCGACCTAACAAGCCCGGCCGAACTAAGCCTAAATCCTGTTTTCTGCAAGCCTATGCTCGGCCCGGCCCGATGTTTAGGCTTCAATATCAGGCTCGAACCCAGCCCGATATGCAAGTCCTTGTGAAAACGGATCAGGACATGTAGGTAGTAGTATATTTTCGCGAACATGACGGTGAACTTTGGATTCACTGTGCGAGCCGGCGCGATAGGTCCTGTCGCGCTGCGCAGCGCAGCGCCAGCGCACGCGGATCCTCCGGCGGCATCTTAAAATACCGACACTACCCTCCGCGGGGCGTACCATTTCTCGGATCTGCCATCCCTCTTTCTTCCCCCCACAAGAGAGAGGCCTCCTCCTCCCAGTCCGGACGAACCGCACGCAACCCAACCCCTCGCAAAACCCCCACCCACTCCGCCACCATCCTCCTCCTGCTCTCCGCGGCGCGGCGAGAATGTTCTACTCGCACCAGCTCCTCGCGCGGAAGGCGCCGCTCGGCCAGATATGGTGCGCCTCCTCCCCTCCTCCATCCTCCGGCCGCGCCCCTCGCCGCGGCGGCCGCTGATTTCCCTTTTCTCCGAGTTTGATTCCGTGATTTTCGGCCAAATGTTTGGTTCCGGGTTTTTTTTTCTGTGTGTGTGTGCGGATGTTTCGCTCGATCCGCTCCAACGCGGGGTCCCGCTCGTCCGCCGCCGCCGCCGCTCCGATCCGGCCACCCACTGACTCCCGCTTGTTCCCCGTCCGTCTCGCAGGATGGCGGCGACGCTCCACGCGAAGATCAACCGCAAGCGGCTCGACAAGCTCGACATCATCAAAATCTGGTGAGCTAGCAACCCGACCCAACTGCTTTCCCTCGCGCGCGCCCCCGTCCTTGATTTTAACTAACTCGCGTCTATGTGCCGTGCAGCGAGGAGATCCTCAACCCGTCGGTGCCCATGGCGCTCAGGCTCTCCGGGATCCTCATGGGTGAGTCGCTCCCTTCCTCCTCCGCTTTCCCCCCTCCCCTCCTCGGAACCGTTCGCGTAACGCGCGCGCGCGTGTGTGTGTCGTGAGCAGGTGGCGTGGTGATCGTGTACCAGAGGAAGGTGAAGCTCCTCTTCGGTCAGTCACTCCCCTCCCGCCTTCCCTTCACTGTTTTTTTTTGTTGCTGTTGGAATGTTCTCATCGCCTCAATTTCGTGTGCACGGTCTCTTGCTTGCTCGCAGATGATGTGTCCCGGCTCCTGGTAACCTCCCAATCTCTCCGCGTGCTGCTTGTATCCTTGCCGATTCGGGTCCAGTTACGGTCGCACTAATTTCTCTCTCTCGCGCGCTCGCGCAGGTTGAGATCAACCAGGCGTGGAAGATCAGGCCGGCCGTGGACCGCACGGTGCTCCCCAAGGGGAAGTCGCAGGCCAAGTAAGCGCTCTCCCCCTCCCCATGCCGTGCTGCAACTGTCTGTCTATGCTCCTGCTCGCTCGGGTTCATCAAGCCCTTCTATCTGAGAGAGATCTGGCTTCCTGTGGTGATAATGCAGATTTGATGCCCCTTTCTCGCTGGAGAAGGAATTTTTTATTTTTGTGTTCAAACTGTGGTGCTAGTCTGGTTGTTGAGATTGCTGTCTATCGCAAGGAAAATTAACTCAACTCTGTGTGTTTATGGAATTTCTTAGAGGTTTGATGTTTGGTAGCAGTGTCAGTATTTCAGCTTCCTTGGTACCAATTGCTATGTGCTGCATTGTCCAGTACTGATTTTACGATGATATGATCACTATAGTTTTTACTTGCAAGTTTCCTTATGTTGCCATATCACTGGTTGTTCCAAATTGCATTTACATTTGAGCCGAGCGATATCTCGGCCGTGTGTGGTCAGAACCCAAAGTTTGCGTCCATTTCTCCCATGGAAATAGAGTTCTCTTTGTGTGTTTAGACCGTGTGGTGTTAGTCTGATAGTTTTGGTTAGAGGCTATTGCGAGGTGCCAAGATGCTCGCACGGAAAACTGAAATTTCTGTGCTTATGAAATTTCTTAAAGACTTGATAACACTGCCAGTCTCTCAGCTTTAGCTTCAGTGCTGCATTGTGCACTACTGATTTTAGGATGAGCTTGCAGTGATACTACATTGTGGTGATTTCTAGGTGCTGATGCAGGGGTTCATGCAGGTATTATATGTCTCTGCATTTGCCGATTTTGATGTCTCGGTTAGTTCATTTTAATCAGCTCCAGGTTGCAAGGTGGTTCTTCGGGACAACGTATCTGTGTGTGTGTGTGTGTGTGTGTGTGCTGTGTATTTTATGGAAGTCTTCTTACATTTGTTACTCCATTTTTTAGGAACCAGTTTGTCCATTTTCTATCTTAACAATTTTAATAGCGGGGTGGCTGGCTGGCACAGGGAGAAATAAATTAGTTTTGGGCTGTTCAGTGCTCACTTATTATTTTTGGTATCTGTTCGTGTTTGATTGCTTAAGTATCAATTGATTTCTTCAGACTAGACGATGTAACTGTAGCAGATCCGAGATTCCGAGGGAAGTGTGGTACTTGGGAAATAGCGCTATCTTCAGAGTGGATTTTATCACCTTTGAAAAATCTTAACATTTCTTCACATTCTGTCATGTTCAAAGGACAGACACTCATGTCACTGTGCACCTTTTCCTTCACCATTTAGAGTTGGTTAGCGCTCCATATGTGCTATGTAATCTCTTGCTACTGTACCATTTCCATTGAGTTGTTTCAAGTGTTTGGCCCTCTCTTTGTTAGATCTTTCATACCTGGACCGCCTTTTCACTTTACGTCAGTATACAATGGGTACAAAATGGTGGGTTAGAGAATGATATGTCGTAAGATTAAGAAAACAGTGTGCCATTTTTATTTAAAACTGGTGCTTGCTGTAGATACGAAGCAGTGACACTGCCAGAGAACGTGATTGAAATGGAGGTGGAGCAGCCCATGCTTTTCACGAATTCTGACACCGCCAAGTTCCGGGGAATGGTAATACTTTCCATTTTTGGATTCTGGAAGTTGATACTCTGATCAAATACATAATAAGTGGTGCTAAATCATGTTATAAGCTATCACCACATGAATTGGCTTTTCTGTCTCCTGACTTATGTCTTCTGTGTGAATTGTCTCCTCTCTCATCTGACTGAAATATTCATGTGCAGCGTCTGGAGGATTTGGATGAACAGTATTTTAATGTCAACCTAGATGATGATAACTTATCCCGCGCCGAGCGTCATCACCAAGGTATTTCTTTCTGCTCTTAGGAATTGCACTTTGTGATTTCTTAAGGGCTATTTTTTTTCTAACTCTAGGTTATTTATGATCTTATCTCAGCTGATCCAGTCAACATTACCCTTGTCGATAACTTTGAGTCTGGGCTTGCTGAAACTGATATCTTCAATCGTTTTGAGAGGTAAAGCAAAGTTAGATTTCCCTACTAGAATTATTTAAGTTATGTTCCTTATTTTAGTTTACTATTCTTGTGTGGTTGATGTTGTGTGCTTCTTTTAATTTGGAGGTGAGTACCAATATTCATTGTGCAATTGTACCTTGTCACCAGGTTTGACATCGCAGATGATGACACGACAGTCCATATTTCGCCCGAGGAACACCCACAGGCTCCAAGTACACTAATTCCCTCTCCACCAAGACAGGAAGAACCTCCTCAACAACAGGAACAGTTTCATGCTGCCCCTTCCCCCTTCCGTGAAGAACCTCAACAAGGTGAAAACAAGCACATGATTTAGTATATTTTATGATGCTATCATGGGAAATGGTTTATCAGCTGTAAAATTAGAAATCATCTCGGTTTGATGCCCACTGGACACCAATTATCATCTCAGTTTTGAGTACGCAACACATTCACCATGTTATTTCAATTCAGGGAAACTTCCATCCAGACTTTTTTCATTGCATAGGTCTTTTTGTAGTATGTTTCTTCATGGATAGTACAAATTTATGGTTATTGTGACAGCTAAAGATTTGCACTGGTTCTTACCGTATTGTGTGCTATGACTATTTGGTCAAGTAGCTAAAAGATTATCTTCACCCAATATCTCTCATCACCCTTCTAAATGGGCAAATCAACGATGTAGGACTATATTGTGGATTAAGTGGACATGTACTCTTGATTGCAGCCAAGTCTGCTATATAAGTTTTGGTAATCTGATAGCACCATTCACTCTTTATGACTGATTGTTACGACCAACGTTATAATACTGAGTTTGAACCTTTCCTACTTGATAAACAAAACTTTCATGTAGTTCCCCGCTTATGATAATTTCCTGTATTTTGCCTGATTGGTATATTAGAAGTCGTACCACTGGTCTCAGTTTGAGTACATCTACAGTACAGGGCAAGTATCTTGTTTTAATCTATGATGATTCTTCTGCAGGGGATTTATTGAACGAGCAAAAGGAGCAGAAGCTGAAGGTCCGTAAGATTTATCTGACAAATAGTTAGCTTTATGTGAAACTCTAATAAGGTAAAGGAGTTTGGTGTTGTTTACATGAGAATGCTTTTCACAAAGCAGGGAAAACAACCAGCTAGATCATCAAAGAGAAAAGCACGCGTGCTGGGCCCTGAAGTGACTGTGGATACCCAGACAATGATCTCAGGAAATATATATCAGACATGGTTGAAGGACCCGTCAAGCCTTGTCTCTAAAAGGCGCCGAGTCAGCAGTGTATGTCAATGTGTTATTGCTCGGGACTACCTATTTTCCAAGATGTCTGAACTGATGCATTTTACTTACAGAATTGATGGTTGTCTGTTTACTGTTTACAGAAAATTAATTTTATTCAGGAAACCAAGATAGGCAACCGCATGAACTTGCCCCCGGTTGGCTTAATGTCTTGCTCAGAGAACTCACCAGGATTCTATTACCCTAAGCAGCTTATGCAGCTCTGGAAGGAATGCACTGAAGACAAGTCCTCAAAGCCCTCTTCTTCAGGTCACTCTAAAACTTGATTTCGTGTCACCTTTTTGACTGCAATAAATGCATTTTTTAACCTGAGGTGCTAATTCCGAGCTGAACGCTGTTTCATACAGGAGAGAAAACATCATCATCACAAGAGCAGCAGCCAAGAAACTCGCCACCTCAGGTTGTCCCAGATCTAGTTTTTGGAAAAAATTCTGACATGTTTCCATACTGCTTACTTGCATCAACATTTATCTCAAAAGTGGTTCAACTTGCAGCCTCAAGAAGAACATCAGAATGAAATGGGAGCTCAACCAATGGACTTCACAGATGGCATTGAAAAGATCAGAGTAAACAAGACTGGAGAATTTGAAAACGGTTTTGATTCTGTGCATGGTGGCCATAGTGTTACACCGGGAAGTCCTGGTAAGTTGGGAATCTTTGTTTTCAAAGTTGTTCTTCTTTAGCCAGTAGATGACATCAGCTCTGCTGTAGGATTAAGTCACAGGTCCGCGTCAAGCTCTGGTGGCTCTAGAAGGGGGGGATTTCTTCCATTGGATCCAGAAATACCTTTGCAACCTGGAAGTGGAAGGTAACTGATGATATGGTCTTTATAGTTGCATGAATAATGGAATATTGTGATCTTGTTGTTCTGAAAATCCTCGATCATTAAGTCTTTTTTCTCTCCTTATACTGGGGTTTTCCTTTTGTTTCTATGCTCCAACATCTAGAAACTGTTGGGAGCTGTCTCATTGATGGTCAATTTGACATAAAGGAAAATGCCTGATCGTTGATGTTAAACATCATATGGTTCTTCATTGTGTTGCTTAGTTCCTCAGTGTAACTGTGTGAGGACTATTGAACAGGTCCAAGAGGAGGCAGCTTTCATCTGGAAGAAGCTTGGGAAACCTTGATCCAGTTGAAGAGGAATTCCCGCTGGAGCAAGAATTGAGGGACTTCAAGCTGAGAAGGCTTTCAAACATTGGACCAACTCCTGGTTAGTTTAATTTCTGCCTTTCTTTACTTAGTTTAAACTGCTGTAATACGGATAATGTGTACTTCGTCATATTTTCTCCATGAAAATAGCAGTTAAAAAATAAATTTCGTTTCAGATCTTCTGGAAGAAACTGAACCAACCCAAACTCCGAATCAGAAGAAATCCAGTCCTCCTGACGAGATCACCGAATCGATACACTCGTAAGTGTCCTGGGCACATTGCTGATATTTCCAGGGCGGCTTATGGTTGACTCACGGCTTACAAGTTTGTACATCATGTGACGCTAGATTTGAATTCATGCAGGCACTTGAAGCTACACTTTGATGGCCCAAGTGCCCCGCAGTCCGAATCCCTAAGCCATCTGACTGTTGGGATGAATACAGCACAGGCTGCCCGGCTGTTCTATCAAGCATGTGGTATGCGATAGTTTGCCAATTCTCCTGGTTAACTGTGCAAGTACTAGCTGTCTTAATCCATGATGATATATTTCCTTTCCTGCTTGTTGCCCATTCATAGTTTCCATGTGCCATAACTGTAAGTACATGCTGCTTCACAGGCCATGATTGCTTGCTCTGTTATGCTGGTTTATTTATAGGATCTTGATAAGTTTTTAACTTGGATGTGGTTTTAACTGAAGATACATCAATGCCATGCATGAAAACTGGGAAACACTGAGTTTGCACGAGCATTTGAAACACTGGAGACATAACTGCTACTAGGACGTGCACCGCAAATTTCCATTTGACTGTGTATTGCTGAATGTAGCTTGCTGCTTACTGCGGTTTCTATATCGTGCAGTTTTGGCAACTCTGGATCGCGTCAAGGTCACGCAGGTGGAGCCGTACGGCCCCATCCTGATCTCGAGAGGGCCAAACATGTGATCTCCCCTCCTAATGTTAACACCTGGAAGAATCAGAACCTCGTGTTTTATATATCTATAGTAGTGTTTTATTTATATATCTATAGTAGTGTTTTTTGGTTTGCACATAAAGTCCTGTAGGTGGGGTTACGTCTGCTGGTGGGAAGCAAGTGATGGTGCTGTGTTAAGTTGGTAGTTTTGTTCAGGTCGCAGGGAAGTTTTGTAAGCTAAGTTATGCTCAACTGAGAGGTTTGAGATTTCGTGTAGGTCAGTTTTGCGTGTTATGTTTATCAGGAGATAACTTGTACTGAAGCCTTGTTGGGATAGCTTGCACTGGAGCCTTGTTGGCTTTGTTGAATCCTTATGTTTTATCCCACTTTACATCACTTGATTGAAATGCGTTTTTTGATTACTGATTATTCAAAAATTTTGTAGACATACATTGCCATATAATATTTGTTTGAACTCAACCAGGCTTCAATGCAGACACAATGTTGCAGTACATGCAGTCTGGTGATTTCAATCGCCTGAGAAAGGAAACGCCACCGCTGTTTCTCCATATTTGTCTGTTGAAATTCAAATTTAACAAATGGAGTAGCAAAGTAACCGAGTAAGGTAATACGCGAGACATTTAACGGCACAAGTGTAAACGCCATAGTTCTTGAAACATTTGAACAGAAGAGGTCTCAAAAACAGTTTTGCCACTCGCGTCCAAAACCAAACACATCAGAAAAAAAAAGAAAAAAAAAGCAAACACATGGTGGCTCGCTTCCTTCCACGCGTGAAGCCGCTCCGCGCAGGCCCTGTTCGACGCCGCGACGAGGCCCTGTTCGACGCCGCGCTCCTCGCCGGCCATGCCGCGGCGGGGACTTCGGCGGCGCGATGGCGCTCTTCGTCCCCAGCCTCGCCTTCAAGGCATGCGCTGCCGCGGCAGCGGACGCCACGTCCCTTCACGCGTTCGCCTCCGTCTACGTCGCCACCGCGCTGGCCGACGCCTACGCCAAGGCCGGCCGCCTCGCGTTCGCGCTCAGGGTGTTTGACGAAATGCCGCGGAAGAACGTGGTCTCCTGGACCGCGCTCGTCGGCGCGCTGACCCGACGCCACGACGCGCTCCGCCGCTTCGCCGAGATGCGCGCCTTGGGCTTGCCCTGCGCCTCCCACGCCTGCGCGGCCGCGCTCACCGCTCCGCTTGCGCCGAGGACGCCACCGGCGTGCTCGCCCGCCGCGCCGTGAGGTGCACGCGCTCCGCACCAAGCTCGGCGTCGCCAACACGCTCTACGCGCGCCGCTGCGATGCTGGCGGCGCGCTGGCCGCCATCGGACGCATGGGCTCACGCCGCGACGTTGCTGATGCTGATATCCTCCTACGTGCAGAATGGCTGCGCCAGGGAGGCCATCCAGGCGCGTTCGTCGCCATGCTTCGTGGCGAGGGCATCATCTGATTCAGCATCACCAAACGAGTACACCTTCACTGCAGGCATCGCTGATGTGCAGCAGACATTTCGTGTGTCCATCTTCCGTGAGATAACCTCAGTGCAATGAGCAAACGCTATGGGCTGGAGCCTGCCAAGGAGCACTATGGCTGTGTCGTGGATTTGCCGGGCAGAGCTGGTAGAATAAACGAGGCTGAGGAGCTGATTGAACGGATGGCTCCTAATGAAAGAGACGGTGTTGTTTGGACTTCTTTGCTCAGGGCATGTGCAGCTCGAGGGGCAGAGGAAACCGGGAAGAGAGCTGCACAGAGGGCGATGGAGGCAGAGCCATGGGGTGCAGGAGCACATGTGGCAATGGCGAATCTGTACGCCGGCAAGGGACAATGGCGTGAGGCAGCAGAAGAGAGGCATATGATGAAGCAGAAAGGGGTTGTGGAAGAGGTGGGGAGGTCATCGATCACAGTTGGAGGGAAGGGCAGGGGAGTCAGCATGTTTGCTGCGGGTGACCGGACACATCCCCAAGACAATGTGATCTACGAGATGCCCGAGCTGATTTATTTCGGAGTTGGATTGGCTCGTTATGGACCTGATCAGATGAATATAGCTTCTGAACTGGAGCTGATGGTTAACAGCTAGCTGACCAACTGATCGATTTCAGAAGAAGCATTGACTTCAAAGGAAAAATCCACATAAGTCTTGGCATGATGAGAACTAATGCGGCTTAGTAGTTATGCTTCTGTCTTGAAGTATTCTTCGGTATAATGATGCGGCTTTGATCTAGAAACAACTCTTGAGAAGATGGTTGATTGGCTGTAACAAGTCTGTAGGAGGCAAAGTTTTCTCGTCAAAACTTCAGCATGCAGGCAAGTGCCAACAATAGCATATATGTGTTTATCAGAATGCAACATTGAACACCAATCCACTCTGATGAAATAAGGGGTTTCATATCTCAGATGGTAAATTATGTCAACTCGTTATCTGCATTGATTTACTTAGAAGGTGATCACTCACTGCTCTATCACTATTGCAAGTTTGCAGCATGGCAACGATGACTTGGAGCAATGGATCAGACATGAATGTAATGGGCGGGTCGATGCTTTTTGTTGTTTGTGAAGATGCGCCTATTCTTCTGAAGGGAGCCATTGCACAGTAGATAAATCAATATTAGCATCTGTTCTTCTGAAGGGAGCAGTTGCACAGTAGAGAAATCAACATTAGCGCCTGTTCTTCTGAAGGGAGCCGTTCCAAAGTAGAGAAATCAACATTCTTCCTAGCAACATTGGTAGTGGTGGCACACTGGCACCCAAAGTTAAGTCGACATGTATGTATATCATGCTAGTTTGGCTAGTATCTTGATTCTTGACCAAGAAATTGATAGCTTGGTGATGATTCTTCTAAAGGTCCGTGATGTCAATCTTTACACCATAGTAGCTTAGTTGTGTACCAACTACTGATATTCCCCTTGCTGACGATAGCCATAATGTAATCAGTGGTAAATCAAGTTTATGTACATACTTTTGACATTTTTGGTCTCTGCTGAACATTTACTGCCTTTTGAAACAATTTACAAATGTCCTCATGATGATTATGTACTCTCGTTTCTCCATGCAGATGCTTTGGGAGCTTACACGAGTCCATGTCTGCCTCAATGATTGCTGAATAATCGAATGGAACCTAGTGTAAGGTTTATATGTTCAATTCAAGGTGCTGTACAAGTCTCATCTCAAATCTGATGAGTCACTCTTTTCAGCCTGCCGGAACCAGGTGAGGCCCATGACTTAGACAAGGCAACATTCAGCCATTAACCATGTGCACCAACAGGCCCTAGCAAGGTAGGATCTCAGCATTATTACATTATAGTAACACAAAGAAATACAAATCACCAGCACTGACAGTGAGGACTGAGGAAGTTGAGGCAATGATGCCCCTTTGGCGATGGAGCTTAGGCTTTAACCAACTCCTGTCATGATGCCGCCCATTTTCTCCTTGGCCGGCTGGCCATTTTCTCTCGCCGTCGCTGTAGCTTTATCTGGTTGTGACTTCGAGGCACCAAACCCGGCAGGGCCCTACTATTGGAAAACATTGTCATGAACATGTCTAAAAAGAGCTAAAACCATGATGATTATCGCTCTAATCTCCGTAATGATGGGGGGTGATGGATCAGCTCCTCCCTCCAAGATGCACCACTTACAGTAAGAAAATCACTAATCAGTATGGTATGGATGCATGATCAAGGCTAAAGCAAAGGGTATTTTACTAGTAGCTCCCGTTCCTAACCTTCTAGAGAAAGCGCCTTTTGGTGTCTTGTACTGGTAATACAGGTAGTAGATCATGGTCCTAGGCTACAATGCTAGTGAAAGGGCATTACTCCTGACGTGTTGAGACCTGGATGATCACCTGTAAAGTAAAAGGTAGATCGGATAATCCAAATAACAACCTTGTCGCTCTATGAATTAGTACCAATTCCTTGAACAGTCTGAAGTGATCAGTACATGGAAAAATTACATGATGAAAATGAATTTTTCCTGTGTTCTAACTTCTAAACGACCCCTCAGTTCTGCGTGATCTCCTCTATACTTGCATGGGTCGGAGATGGCACTATGGCAGACACGATAGCACCAGCTGAGAATCACGAATCGGAAATGAAGAATTCCCGTGGAGGCGACGACAAGGCACCAGATGCAACATGAACCGGAAGGAATTTTGGGGAATTATGGTGATAAGATGGGGCATTTAGAAAGGTTCTTTGGGGACAAGTGGGATCAGTAAAGCGGAGCAAATAAGAGAGAGGAGGGAGAATTAGTGAGGCTTTTTAGTTGCGGCATCAGATTCTGTTCGCTGCCTGGGAAGGCACATATCCGTTTCTTAACACGGTTTCGCTCGTGGTTGAATTTGTTGGGCACGTAGGCAGATAATTCGACTTGAGTTGCAAAAGTGTTACTGGGGCACCACGGAGCCTGTAGCTAGGAATCACTTGGTGCTGTACTTAAAGTTGATGGAATATAATCTGGAATTATCCGTATGTTTTTTCTCCACTTGTTTGTTCTCGTCCATGTATGAGAATTCTATGGATAAGTTGGGTAAATTTAAAGTTACCGTCGCACAGCGCCTGTAGCTCAGTGGATAGAGCGTCCGTTTCCTAAGCGGAAGGCCGTAGGTTCGACCCCTACCTGGCGCGCTTCTTTTAATTCAGTATTTCCTTTTTTTTATTTGATTACACTTTGCTTTTTTTGTTTCACGCTCAAACGATGTTTTCTTCCTTCAGAAAGGAGTTAAGGACCCTCAAAGGCAGTAGGATCGGAGATCGGCTGTAACTCAAAAGTTCTTCTTGTTTTTGAGGCCACTCAAAAAAAGTTGTTATTCCTAGTAGAATGTTGAGCAAAACTTTCACTAACTTTACGCAAAGCAAAGTTCTAGTCGTCCATGAAGCGCACACGGAAACTAACCCCTAAGAAACTGAAACTCGATTGGAGCATTGCGGTTGGAGACGATCCCATGGCTAGTCTACACATCATCTGGCCTCGTTACTTGCAGCAGGACCAGAATAGTCAATCATGGCCGCCACCTAGTTTTGAAATTCAGAGCCACGGACGTGCACTATATATATTCTACACCAGCCAGTGCTGAACTAGTACTGAGCAGGAGCTTCAGCACATTGCATATAGGTCAAGTCGACGAAGCTGCGCCTTGACGATGTTTATGGCCGGACACCAATGTTTAATTATACTTTGATTACCCTTCTGGTTGGCTTGCTGGCTGCGATGAACGGCGAAGCGGCGCCACCGCGCCACCATGTCCCCCCACCAGAACCCCTCTTTTTGTTAACATATGTAAATCATGTTAAGATATGTAGAGTAGTGGGCGTGTGTGGCGCCACAAGAGGTTTGTTAATTACCGCTTTGCATCCGATCATAATAGTTAACTCGCATTATCGCAAACCGGCAACCTCGCAGGCACATGGGTGAGCCGTAGACGAAGACGACCCGACGCATAATTAACAGTCCGCCTACGCCTTTCAGCTAGCCAAGGTAGCTTGTTAGCCTTTGCTTTTGTTAGCCTTTAGGCAGAATCAAAATTGTTCCATGGATGGTTCGAAGGAAAGGAAAGGAAAAGAAAAGGGATGAAGAAGTCAAGAAATTGTCTTTCGTGTGCGTGGCGGTAATGATGTGCATGTGCGTGTGCGCGGGGTGGTGTCGATCATGTGATTGTTTGAGGAGTGTTTTCCTTTCGATGCGATGATGGGTACGTAAGATGTGATCTTACTCGATCCGGTTTGGTTTAGTGGCAGTCTACCAATCGTAGCTACGGCAGGAGGGCGAATGCATGTGCGATCGATGTGGGCGAGGTGATTGTTTGTTGATGGGTTTTGGAGGTGCGTCCGTGGCGGTTGAGTGGATGCGATTTTACCCAGTTTGGTTTGGTGGCTGTAGTGTGTGTTGCCGAGCTAGGTGAGGAGTTTCTTGATTTGTTTGTTTAGCTAGGGTTGTGGCTACACGTTGGTACTCTAAGCTAGCTAGCTGCGATCGAGCGATGAGAAAATCGTGTGGGTAGATGATCGATCGATCGATCCATCGTTGTGGTGTCGAGTCGTCTGTCGTCTCCATCGTCGGCCGCGATCGAGCAGCACGAAACAAACTGAAGGCGCGCGCCATGGCTACACGTGTGCGCGGCTCCGCCGTCGTCTCTGACGACCCTCCTCCGGCCGTCCTGTCCCGTCGTGGATCTCCTCGCCTGTGCGGCCAGGGAACCAACCAACGCACAAACACCAGCCAACCGCGCCACCGACGGGAAAGAAAAGACGGACGATCGGCAGTTGCGCTAGCTTATCGTATCGCAGGTTCGATCAGCAGATTATTACTCTGCGTTGATCGACACGAGACGTGGTGGGTGGCATGGCAGCTGAGAAGTGGCACGCATGGACGCACTGCACGGCGGGGAGCAGCGGCTCTGCTGATAAAAAAAAACCTCACTTAAAACACTGGACCTTTAGAGAACGTGCAATGGCGATATAACTGTCTTATCTTAACCGCGTCATCTAATTTAGATATGATAACAAAACATGATGTATAATGGGTTACTTGTTAGCTTTATCTCTAATATCCACACATTTTAAGTATGTGGTGAAAGAGATTGTGCTAAAAGAGTAAGAGATCATCTCTTAATTAAGATAAGGTAAATCATTTTTTCAACATTCTCTCTCCTCCACATTATCATTTATCTTACGTGGCAATTCTAAGATATCACCATTGTACATACCCTTATAGTTTCTGAACAGGGCATGCAAGCTCCGCCACTGGTACCGCCCGACCGCTAGGGAGAAATTATGAGGCATGAACTGGCCATATCCTCCGGCCGCCGATACCGAGGGATCCAGTGTCTGCACCACACTATGGGACCGGTCAACAGCTCAACCGAGGCGACATGGTATGTCGTAGCACGACCTCACTGCCGCTGAGAGAGCACTTATATCCCTGCAGCCTATACCGAGGGTCCAACATCCCCACCACTCAATGTGGCCGATCAACAGCTCAACCGAGGTGAAGCGGTATGTCGTAGCATCACCTCACCGCGCCGAGAGAGAACTTATCCCAGCTGCCTATACCGACCAATGCCGTCGGTACATAATGAGGACGACATTGAGGTTGTCCCGTCTAGGAACTTCGTCTAGCGAGAGTCAAGTAAGGAGAGGTGGCTGCGGCGAATGAGGCGCCACTCTCTCCTCACCGGCGGCGAGCGAGGAGCACGCTGACTGTAAGGAGGCGTGGCGCCGAGAGGCCAAGATCCATGGGCTTCGTTGCGCTCTCCTTCGACAATGAGTGAGCTCACCGTCGCCTCGTGCCTGTCACCCTCTATGCGGTGTCCTGGGATGAACTTTTGCAATTGGGATTATGGTTTAGCGGTGGTTAATCCATATCTGTTGTTATGTTGTGATCTAAATTTATATAAAAGTGAGGATAAATTGTGACACCTAAAGGGAAAACCTTGCTGCTTACTCGCTATATCCCCGCGTCCTTACACGGCTCGTTTTCTTCGAGCCCTGCTTCTCCCTTCCCCCTCTCCCCTGGAACCGGCCACTCTCCTAGCTCCAAATCGTGTTCGCCCAGTCCCGCGTCGGCCTCCCATACGTATGCTCTGGCCGCTAACGCCACCTTCCAAACCCCTTCTACAAGGTCTACGCCGGCGACACCCTCAACGTTGTGGCGCATGTCATCTTCTCCGTGCTCATCGCCTACCGCGGCATCGCCATTAGCCAATAACGTGTCAAATAGGGATACCTGGGGCCATGCGCATGGAGGGGGGGGGGGGCTTCGCCCCCCTCCTCCCGCGTGGTACAAATCGTCATCACCGCATATTTATACCTCTTGTAAGCCGCTGACTATGGTTGATTGCACATACGATAACATATGACGTTCGTAGATGCTCTCTATATATTGAAGTTTATTGGCTGGTGTGCGTGGGTTTTACCTCTCTTTGTCGGAGAGGGTTTTTCGCGTTAAAATCTTGTCTCTCATACCGTGATTTTTTGTTTGTTTTTCTTGTTACATTATATTGTAAAGCGTTATGGTCCTATGTACGAGACATGCTTCCTCTCTGAATTTGCCAAGAAAGCATTTTCTTGAATTATACAGATTTTGTTACAGTTTCTGTTCCCTTAGGTGATTTTGCAAACGTTTAAACCACTTTTCCGTGGCCCTTTTACATGTTTTTAACTAAGCGAGAATTCTGGTATTCATTCTATCTTCGTATTCGTTTTGTGTGGTTGCATATTTAGCTATTCTGATTTAGAGTTATCGTTAGTGACGATGGTTGCTGTTGTGTTGGTTCTTTGAGAATTTAGCATGATGATTTCTCGTCCATCTACTATAACAACCATTGCTTTGGTAGGCTTCCCAACTCTATTTGTGACTTTAGGTCTTCATCGCTAGTTTGTCCAGATTTATTTATAATTTCTATTATTTTTAGCGTTATTTTTAATGCGGTTGATGATATTAGTAGTAACATAATCGGCGGTGTCTCGGCACACGAGCGCAGAGGCGATGCTGGGGAATCTGGTTGGCTGGCCGGACGCCTCGCCTGAAAACTCGTGGACGTACGTACGTGGGACGGGCAGACCACAGTCCATGTCAGGTTAACAACTTGCCACGATCCACGTGCGGTGTACAACAAAACACGAGACATCGATCGCTGGCAAGCCACCGGCGGACTCGGCGCGCGTCAGACCCTCGGCCCCTCGTGCAAAACCGTAGCCAGAGACAAAACAAAAAACGTCGCAGCAGCCATGCATGCAAGAACATGGCGATACATGCGCAGCAGGCAGGGCACAGTGCCAACGTGCGTGCGTGTTGGCGATCGATGCCTTCACCTCCGACCAGGGCCTGCCCATGTCCGCCCGACACGACAAGAGGACATGTTGGTCGTGGCAAACATTTTTCTTTTCGAGTATGTTTTCTATTTTCTTTCACAACAGCTGCTACACTCGATCCGTTCCAGATTTTGGACTAGCTTTTTTTTTTCTTTCAAAATAGGAGAATAAACGTATCTAGACCAGCGACCACTAATTTAAACCCCAGATCGACAAGTGGCATAGTACAAATCACTGCACGAAATGTCCATGGCTTGAAAGCTGGAGCAAACGAGAGGAGAAAAAACAGCAAAGTGAACGATGGTGGAGAAAGGGCAGACGAGAGAGAGAGAGAGAGAAATGGTGCGTCCATGAGACCACGACTCGAGTCGCTTTCTCCAGGGCAACAAGCAAAGCTACAGCCTACAGCTAGCCCAGAGTGACCATCCCAGAGCCTGTACAGTGACCAGCTCACAACTGATCGAGGTCGGCATCGTCGGCCCCGCCACGCGATTCTCCATCCAGCCCGGGCCGAGCCACGCCAAGGCTACTTCTCGGGAGTCGATCACAACATAGAGACCTCGTGATCCCCATCTCATCTCGTTCTGTCGTTAAAATATGGTGTCCGTTCCAAATCTTATTACTGTATTAGGTTCGAACAGCGCCGTAAACAAAAAAATCAGGTTCAAACTCTACATGAGCTACTATGTCTTAGCAAGCCAATCCTCACACAATTGGATTTCATGTATGCTGGCTTGCCGTATTTTATTCCCATGGAAGTGTTTGTTTCTAAGTTGATTATTACATCTCGGTCGTTTTTTTTTTCGAAATGGGGGAATTCCCCGGCTTCTGCATCATGACGGTGCACATGGCAGTTTATTAAAAGTAGGTTTAAATAGTATTGTTTACAACTCACGCATCCTCAAAGATTGATTAAAAAATCAACCATAAAAAAAAACACATACTATGACTACACATCAACATAGCCTTCTAGTATGTCGTCAACCAGTCTGGCACAAGATATCCTGAGCGACCATCAGGAGCCGTGTGCATCCAGAAACCATGGCATCCCGCTACCCCTCCGGAGAGAGTAGAGCCCAGAGCTGGACCCAGTGAGAGACCATATGAATAACCTTCCGTTTCGAAGAAAGATATCACCGATCTATTAATAATAACCAACAGTAGCATAAATCACTTTAAAAAGTAATAGAAATTACAAATAGGTACTCAAACGACCTAGCGACAACTACAAAAAAGGTCGGCTGCCTAGAATGTCGAGAAAATTACCATTGCTTCTATTATATGTGAAACACCTAATCATTTGAGAAAATTTGTATGCTTTTTTTTCCTGCGTGCAACCAAAAATAAATCTCTATCGCATTTATTTTCGACTTTCATGTCACTCATCATGTCAAGACACATAATTCATATCTCAAGCATATTCCTATGCATATGTTTATGGAATCCCGCAAGCCCAGGAGTACCATTCAGATGCTGCAGTATATTTATAAGATCACATTTTGGTTCCCGTGGAATAAAACTTCACGTCTCATACCTGGCCCAAAAAGTTATCCACAAACCGGAGAAACCCATCGAAAGTTAACTTGCGATTATTGTACATTGAACAATTTTATTGATGTACCACTTGGAGAGAAGAGAACACTTTAATAATTCCCTTGATGCACGCTTTGGCATAGCATTTCCAATTTGGAATTCTTTTGACTTTAGTCACTACTACTACCAATATAGAACTCTTGGGTGGCTCTAATATTCTATTTGAGTACTGATGCCACCGAATCATTGTCATCCAACAGTCTCAATACTAAAGCCTTGATGTACATTTCAGTCACCAACACAAGTCCTCCTATCAACTTAAAAAATACATGCATACAACTATTTCCTATACGTCCATAATCTTTTTTCCCGACGTGTGCATTGGCATTGCATTTTGAATGTACAACCATCTTGACTTCAATACCCACTACCATCAGACTTTCCCATCTCCTGTTGGGTATTAAAATTAAAACCAACCAACCATTGTCATCCTATACTAAAACACCTCTCCATTTCATGGCTAGTAGATATGAAAATGTGATATACAATGCATTCCAATGATTTCCATAACCAACACCAGTCCTCCTATTATACATCCAACAGGAAGCCCATACACTAGTTTCCTACAAAATCCATTGAAAGAAACTACTTGGGTGGTTTTCAGATTCCATTTGAGTACTGATGCCACCAATTATTCATTGTCATCCAACAGTAATAAAGTTCTGATGTGCATTTCCATAACCAACACCAGTTCTCCTAGCCCTTGCTCACAAAAATATCCACTATTACAACAAGGAGATAAATATGATGGAACCGAAAAGGCCACCAGAAACCGGCTATATAAACACCCCATCCACCCCACCTCTGCCAAGTGCTACCTCTCCCACGCTCTCCTCCAACTCCAAGAAGAACCCGAAGCAGAGCCAAACCCCAAGAACCACAGCTTCATCACGTGCTCGTGCATGTCTGCCATGGCCGCGACCGGAGCAGCGCTGCGTCTACACCTCCTGTTCCGGATGCTGCGGGTGGGGGAGCTCCTCGCCCTGGCGGCGCTCATCTCCTGGTCCTCCTCCCGCGCGCCGTCCGCGGCCGCCGCCGCGGTGCGCGTCGCCGGCAGCCTCCTCTTCAGCCCGCGCTTCGTGTTCGTCCTCGGCAACGCCATCGTGCTCCTCTTACTGGCGCTGTCCAGGCGCGAGCGGGACTCGTCGCCGGTCTCCTCCGCCACCAACCACAACCACCCCGCCTCCGGCGTCGACCAGGTTCCCGCGGTTCCGGCCGCCGTCGCCGACAGCTTCCCTTCATATGCCGCCCCGACGATGCCGACTCCGGAAAGGGAAGCGCCGGTGGTGGTTGTAGCAGCAGCGGCGCCCGAGGTGGTCCCGTGCAGGGAGATGACGACGGTGTACGAGGAGGAGGTCAAGCCTGCGGCGGCCTCCGCGGCAGCGCGCGTCGTCCTGAGCAAGGCCCGCGCGCCGAGGCGGAGCAGGTCGGAGAAGATGAGCCGGCGCGCGGCGTCCCCGGAGATGCGGCGTTCGGAGTCGGACAACGGGCGTCGGCGGCGGTCGTCGGCGTCGGCGCGGGACGTGGCGGCGGCGTGGGCCCCCGGGACGGAGGACGCGGCGGAGTTCCAGCGGAAGGTGGAGGCGTTCATCGCGAAGCAGACGCGGTTCCGGCGCGAGGAGGAGTGCATGGCCGGAGCTCTGGTCGTCGTGGAATGATGAGCCGATGATGGTCTGGGCTGGTCTGGTGAGCATGTCTGCATGTGCAAAGTACATATGGAAGAACAAGGGCTTCGCTCGCTCTTGCTAGATAGCTTAGGTACTCTCATCTGATCCTGCTCCCGCTAGCTCTTCGTCTTCCTCCTCGGACCGACGCCATCTTTTCTGGCGATAGGTGCAGAGTAAACAGTGGAGTTTGCGTGGTTTTCTTTGCTGAATCCATCGGATCATGGAACCGGATGGTTTCTGCATATCCGGTTAAAAAGATGCAGAAATAAAAACGATCTCAAATGCGTCGTCTCTCTTCACCCAGAAAAAAAAAGGAATACAATGCGTGTCTCGGTCGGTACACGAAGAGGACAACGGTAGCAGTGGAACAGACCGCACGACACATGAGACATGACTCGACGGATCGGAATCAGATGCCATGCCAATAGGATACTTCTTCCTAGTATAAAGGGCCACTATCTCATTTTCCCTTTTCCATATGGTCCTTTAGAGCAAGTTCAATACTAGTATAGTTAGCTATTAGCTAGAAACTAGTAAATGCCATGTCATCTAACATAGAGCTAACATATACAATACTGAGCTATAAAATTGTACTACTTTATCAATGCATGATCCATCTTTCACTCTCACTAAGACTGCTCATAGTGGGAGTAACTTAGCTAGTAACATCACACAACCCAATGCATTTTGGTGACATGGCATGGCAATGAATGAAGAAAGAGAGTGAGGTGGTAACTAGCTATGTTACCATAACATCACACACCCCAAGACAAGTTGAGTCTACACCATAGTAAATAACACAATGCATGACACCACATATTAGTTACTACCCACTATGGAGGTAGTAACTTAGACTAGTAACATATGTCATGTTACTAGTCTAAGTTACTCCCCACTATGACTAGCCTAAGTGTTTAGGAGCATGTGCTAGAGCTGGCTTTTACATTAGTGCCCACTCACCTTCTCTCTCTTCCTCTCTCTTCTTCAACTAAGCAAAAATACATTATTTTAATTCTTGTAGCTAGTTGACTAAACCTTATTGTACATGCTCTTAGTTTAGTAGTGCTGCGGTACGAGAGAGAAATTGAAATAATTCTTCTTGGGAAAAGAAAGTGACCTCAATCCTATGGATAAAAATTATATTTCAATAGTGGCATTGTATTGCATTAAAAGATGGAGGTTAAAATATTTCAAAAAAAAGAGATGGAGGTTAAAAAACGAGATGATCTCATCTCATATATTTGCTAGTTTTTTCTCATTTCGATCTTGCGAAGACATGGTCTCGATCAATCCGATCTCTATCCTCTGCCGCGCCTCTTGAAAAACAAAAATTGGAAGAGAAACGAACAATTGTGGTTTGGAAGATAAAGCTACCATCGATGTTGAATTTCCTTGTAAAAGACTCGGTGTGCTTCGGTCCCTCTTTTCTCTTCCACCACCATTAAAATTGAAGGGGTAATAAATTAGTCCACGGAAGAGCATCCCTAGATCCGCGCTATTTATACGAGACCAAAGTTTGCAAGAAGGGACACTGGAACTGAAGGAAAGACCGCGTGAACCGGTCGATTTCACACGTTTATTCCGAATATGTTTGAGCGTGTGTGTCGAGATAGGAATAGGATAAACTTGGATTACATCAAAACTGAACGACATATGACAGCATGACACGATGGGTTGGTCAGAATCGGATTCCAAGAGGATTTGTGTGCAGCTGGTCCGTATAGTACGTACGGTGAACCGAAACGGCCCATTGATATGACCATAAAGTGCAGGTTAAGGAGTAGTAAAACGCAGGAAGATGAGAACCAACCTGTGGTTGGATGGTTAGGAGGGCAGTGGCACCCCCAGTCCACCAGAGTTCAAATCCCAGATTTGACACTTTGGTATCTCATAAAGGCGGAATTTTATTCAGTGGGAGGCGACGTTCCCGTCGACAGCGGTAGCGCCTGTGGTGACTTCGTCAATCTCAAGACCTGCTCATAGGGGTAGGTTACTGCATTGGGACGCGGCGGCCGTGCAGAAACTCGTCGGTTTCCTTTGTCGGAGGATCTGATCCCGGCCTGGAAGCGACGTGAGGCACACGGGGGAAGGTACAAATCGGTAAAGCGCGGCACTTGCTCCATTTGTCCAGCTGCCTTGGTTTCCCTATCGTTTTTCTCCGAAGAATGTAAATGACTGCTCGATCGGCATGGCTACGCTGCGGCTGGCTTTTGCGTGAACTCTGCGAGTTCCGCTAGCACGACACCTGATATGTTCACGTTGGACGTGTTTGGTTGCATGCAGCTAATTTCTGCACAACTGGTGCAGTGCGAAGGAGCCCCTATTGAAGATGGGCCATGGACCATAAAAACGACTTTATTTGATGATATGTATAGAGATTTTTTTTTGGCTCCGTGCTGACCGTTTGGTAGGTTGGTTTTCAGGCCTTGTAGCAGCCCAGAACGGCGCTATAACTGTTTGGTTGCAACCCATGATCCGGTTCTGCTTACCTTTTTCCTTCAGTGGTGAGGTTACCAGCGATCAACATCACAAGCAAGAACACAATCATAGACGACAAAGAACTCAGCAGTGATCATAGACGACACAAGTTCACGACACAACATTTTTGCAGGCACGATCATACTTCTGGACACGGCAAACATGATCATAGTTCAACACATTAGACACGAACATGATCTAGACACGACATGGTACCAGGTTAGCTTCAGACATGATGCTCGGAGACGATACACCTGGTGTCATTTCCATGGTACGGGCACTTGCTCACCAACTCAGTGCAGGTGTGGTCATCTTTGACCACACCGTACTCGAAGGAGGACACCTTCCTGAAGGTGAGGAACTGGCCTACGTACGTTGAGCTGATGGGTGGCGGCGAAGGCCGTCCATCCCTAGTCGATGAATGCGTCACCACCTTCTCTCCTCGTACTCATCCTACAGTTGCATCCGGTGTTGGTGGTGACGATGATGTTGGAAGGAATTTCTCCGAACCACTTGACGAAAGCTTTATGAATCATGAACCGGCCACCAGTGATGTTGGAGCGTTTTAGGTGTGGCGGACCGTGACCTCTCGCTGACATTAAGGTTTTATTTCATCATTTAATTTATTTTTATTGTCTTCTTTGAAACAGTGAGACTGGGGCTACGGTGACGGTACGAAGAGGCACAGTGGCGGGCTGGCGGAAGTCGCACACTCCACGCAACGCGACATGCATGCATGGCTTGGACGGGTCGAGGCCGAGCGGTCATTTCATTTCCTGAGAGGAAACGAAGGCAGCTTGACAAATGGAGCAACGCCGCGCTTTACCGATTTGTACCTCCCCTCGTGTGTGTCACGTCGCTTCCATCTCTCACCTCACTCCGACAAAAGGAAACCGACCAATTTCTGCACGGGCGCGGGCGCTGCATTCCCGCATTGTAGCCGCACGGCCGCCGCTACATTTATTCTGCACGAGCGTCTCTGGCTACTGCAGTAGCGTTACCCGGCCTCTCCCAATTCAGTAACGCACGCTGATTGATCTTCCTGCGTTACTACTCCTTAACCTGCATTTTATGGTTATATATACTTCCTCCTTTCCAAATCAGAATATCTATAGTCTTTAGTTAAATTTGAACTTTTTAATGTTTGAGCAACTATATACGTAGTAGTACAAAAGAATATTGGCATTTAAAATTTTAAATGCACATAATGTGAAAATATACTTCATGATGGTTCTAAAAATATTAAATTAAGATTATAATTGTTGACATTTTTTCTATATAGTTGGTCAAACTTTGTGAAGTTTAATTTTATTTAAATATTATACGCATCCTATTTTAGGAGAGAGGAAGTAGCAGTGCGTCGTTCAACTGCGCCATGTCGACGGCGAGCGGCACCCTGTTCGGTCGTGCCTCCTTCTTCACGCCGTTGTCGAACACCTCGAAGTCGTTCTTCGTCTTCTTCCCTATGGTGATGCGGCGGCGCGCGATGGTGGTTGTGGGGGCAGAGACCAGGCGCACATGGGACACCGATACCATTGATGGCGGCGCAGAGAGCCAGCCGCAGCACGCCAAAAGCCTGGTGCGCGTGCAAAAGATGAGGCGGCGCTATTGATGACAAAGACTGCGGCACAGATGCGAAAACGAAGATTGGCGAAGCGATGGGCTCGAAACGGCCTCGCGCCCGCTGCCAGACGAATCTGTGGAAGAAGCGAGCGGTCACGCGGTATGACCGCGCAACGTCCGCCTGCAGCCCCGATCCGCGATGCATCGTACCGCTGGGATAGTGTGCATGCGTATATTTAAACAGTCCTTATGCATCCGTTTGCATCGGATGGTTGGAGATGCGGTGGCACTCCATCTACACTGTGCATGTCTCTCAGCTCCCCACGACCGCACAAATCTTGTGTTGGTTCCTGCGCAGCGTGAACAACTGATCAAATCCACGATACGATAAGCAAGGGATTGCGCATGGCCGCTCGTCCGTCGCTTCGACCCTTCTTTGCACGGCCGGTCCGCGCGGCGACGAGACGGGACGGCCGGAGGACGGGCGCAAGAGACGGCGGAGCCGCGCACACGTGTGTCCTCGGAGCAGCGGCCGACGCGACTGGTCGAGACCACCATGATCGATCCATCTCCCCGGACGATCTACTCGTCGATCTCAGCTACCTAGAGCTATACACGGCTAGAGCACCAACGTGTTGCGACGAGCCGCGACCATCTTCCCCGATCAACTCTCCCTTATCAATCAACAAATTAAGCAACTCTTCATCTAGTGACCATGTAAACGATGACTGCCACCAAACTGAACTGGTGCAAAATCGCATCCATCAGGTCACCTACGTCGAAAAGAAAACACTCAACGGAAGCAATCACCGTCGTAGCGATCATCACCCAGCTATATAGTAAGTAGCTTTGGTAGACTGCCACTAAACTGAACTGGAGTGAAATCCCATCGACCCATCAACACTTACTCCGACGTGATCAACAAACAATCACCTCATCCATCTCCAATACCGCGCACGCACATGCACCTCATTGCCACCGCGCACACGAAAGATAACTCCTTGGTTTCATCTCCTTTTCTCTTCCTTTACTTTTCTTTCCTTTCAGCACAACTACAAAAATTCCATCCATCCATCGAATGAAACAATCTCGATTGTGCCTATAGGCTAAAAGAAGCAAAGGCTAAGCATGTAGGGAGACTGTTAGAGCATCTCCAGTCATGTCCCCAAAACCGTCCCCCAAAGGGATTTGAGGCGCGCCGGACAAAAAAAACGTTTCCAGCCGCGTTCCTTAAAGCCTCTTTTTGTCCGGCGCGGTTCGATACGGTGTCCAGCGTTCCGAGCCCATCCCCGCTACACAGGGAACGCTCCGAGGACGCCGGACACACCGAAAAACGAGGCGAAGCGACGTAGGCCCGACGCATCAGCGCCACAGAAAAAATTCGTCACCGCT
Source organism: Lolium rigidum (assembly GCF_022539505.1). Lineage (NCBI taxonomy): Eukaryota > Viridiplantae > Streptophyta > Magnoliopsida > Poales > Poaceae > Lolium > Lolium rigidum. Next base: position 213,213,126 of record NC_061511.1, on the reverse strand, counting down.
CCCGCCTAATCGCGCCTCTCTCGCCACATCGCACCTCTCCCGCCGCGCATTTCTGCCATCCCAACACATTTGACCTATCCCGCCCACCGATTCATTTCTCCCTCCCGCCGTCGCTACGCTGTTCCTCCCATCGCCACCCTCTCCCCATCCATGGCGCCACCGACTGCCCCAAAAAAAATGGCCAAGAGAGGGGCCAAGAAGCCGTCGTGCAATGAGACGAAAGGGCGAAGGCGCCCTTCGCGAAGCCGCGGAAGGCGCCAGCTCCGAAGAAGAAGCCGGAAGGCTGGACCGATGATTAGTGGCATCAAGACTGTCTGCGCCAGAAGATGTCGACAGCGGAGCGGAAAGGACAGAGGGCGGCGCAGCTGGAGAAGAAGATGTTGGCGGCGCGCGCGCACCAGCAGGCACTAAACCATAGATGTCCACTTCATACTTATAGTATTCTACAATAGGGTTGGGTTGACTTCTTGGTAAAAATAAGCCAGAAAAGTAGCTGGCCGGGTGTATCGCTGCCACCAACGCGAGCCCATGGAGTACGACGGTAACGCCGTACATTCCGGGAGTGATGTCCCCGTCGACATCCGGGTTCTACAACGACGGCCCCTCCGCCACTCCCGGGTGCGTGACACCAAACTTGTCTCCGCGGTACGAGGATGTGCTGCCTCATGACGACTTCAACCCCAACGCTATGTTCTACTCCCCGACGTACGAGGCAGGAGCCGACCCGGAGGGAGCCCCGTTCAATGGCCGCAGGGCCTGCTCGAATTCGACGGCGCCGTTGCTGAGGAGGAGGAGGTGGTGGAGAAGGACGATGAGGAGGAGGGGGAGGGGGAGGGGTGGAGGACAACGAGGACGACGATGATGAAGAGGGCCGCGATGATGAGGATGACGAGGGTGCCGGTGAGGATGCCGATGATCTTGTGGAGGTTGACGCGGACGGCGTGAGGAAGAAGAAGAAGAAGAAGAAGAAGAAGAAGGAGGAGGCGTCGGGCACACGAGGCCCCAAGTGGACGGTTCTGGAGGATCAGCGTATGTGCGAGTCGTGGGCGACGGTGAGCCATGACTCCATCATCGGCGCCAACCAAAAATGCGGGAAGTACTGGGCGAGGATCAAGGCCGAGTTCGATAAGTGCAAGCTCATCAACAACGACAACAACAAAGTGACAATGAAGAGGAGCCAAAAGGCAATGTCGACCCGATGGGCCATCATCCAGGCGTCGGTGCACATATTTCATGGGTACCATCATGACTTAGAGACCAGAGGCGACATCGGCGCCGACGTCGCCCAACTGGTATGACTCTTTCTTACATAATCTGTAGCGCCTACATTGTGTTCGATGAACGATTGCGCTTCCTTTGGTTAGTTTGATAAGACCATGGATTTGTACCGGATGAACTCGGATGGACATAAGTCGTTCGCGCTGATGCATTGCTATAGCAAGCTCAAGAAGAACCACAAATGGAGGTTGACGCGCGTTTCGTTGTCGAAGGGAAAAGACGCCATTGATCTGGATGCGCCGCTGGCAACATCGGCAGGGCGCCCTATCGGCAACAAGGCTGCCAAGGCCGTCTTGGCCAACGCTGCGTCGTCCGAGAAGACGCATGCGTCACTCACGCAGTGCCTCGTCTAGGTCTCCACGACCTTGTGATACGTCCAAAACGTATCTACTTTCCCGAACACTTTTGCTGTTGTTTTGCCTCTAATTTGTGTATTTTGGATGCAACTAACGCGGACTAACGCTGTTTTCAGCAGAACTGTTCTGGTGTCTCGTTTTTGTGCAGAAATCCAACTTTCAGGAAAAACCTCGGAATTTATACAGAAGGCCATATTTTCCCAGAATACTTACGGAGCCAGAAGGGCAAGTCAGGGGGAGGCCCGAGGGCCCCACACCCTAGGGCAGCGCGGCCCAGGAGGGGGGCGCGCGGCCCTAGCGTGTGGCCCCCTCGGCCGGCCTCCGACGCCCTCCTTCGGACTACTTATCGGCCTCGACCTAAAACGCACGGAGAGAAGTCGAAGTCGCCGGAAACCCTCCGAACGCCGCCACATCGCGAAACTCCGTCTCGGGAGCCGAAGTCTCCGTTCGGCACTCCGCCGGGACGGGGAATTGGAGGAGATCATCGCCACCATCACCACCGACGCCTCTCCATCGACCAGCCATGTTTCCCCCATCCATGTGTGAGTAATTCCCCCGCTGTAGGCTGAAGGGGATGGTAGGGATTGGATGAGATTGGTCATGTAATAGTATAAGATTGTTAGGGCATAGTGCCTAGTGTCCGTAATTGGTACTTTGATGATATTGTTGCAACTTGTTATGCTTAATGCTTGTCACTAGGGCCCGAGTGCCATGATCTCAGATCTGAACATGTTATTATTTCATCATGATATTCATTGTTTATGGTCTTACACTGCAAGTTGTATACACATGTCGCTGTCCGGAACCAATGGCCCCGAAGTGACGAAATCGGGACAACCGGAGGGGATGGTAGTGACGTGAGGATCACATGTGTTCACGGAGTGTTAATGCTTTGCTCCGGTGCTCTATTAAAAGGAGTACCTTAATATCCGAGTAGATTTCCTTGAGGCCCGGCTGCCACCGGGCTGGTAGGACAAAAGATGTTGTGCAAGTTTCTCATTGCGAGCACGTACGACTATAATTGGAACACATGCCTATTGATTGCTTTGTATTTGGACACCGTTTTATTATTATCTGCAAATGCCCTGCTTGATTGTTACATGAGTTTCTCTCATCCATGCAACGCCCGTTATCCGTCCCCGTGCCTACAGTATTTTAATCCTGTTGTTTACTATAATCACTGCTGCTTGTCTCGTTACTCTGCTGTCTTGTTATTTCACTACTCGCTTCTACTATAAAGCTGTTACTATCGATAAACTCTTGCGAGCAAGTCTCGTTTCCAGGTGCAGCTGAATTGACAACTCCGCTGTTAAGGCTTTCAAGTATTCTTTGTCTCCCCTTGTGTCGAATCAATAAATTGGGTTTTACTACCCGCGAAGACTGCTGCGATCCTCTATACTTGTGGGTTATCACCTTGCTCTCCCGCGACAAAAAGGCCGAGGAATGGTGGGCGGCGCTGCTCAAGAGGCAAGATGAGAAGATGGAGCTGGAAAAACGCAGGGACGACATGTCCCTGCTGAGAGCGTCGACAGAAGGAATGTCTCCCCGGACGTGGGCGGCGCACAACTTCTTCAAAGACCAGACCCTCGACGACATTGAAGCCAAAATGGCGGCGGCCAAGGCGGAGTCCGAGGCGGTGGCCCAGGCAGCGGCTCAAACCCCGGAGCAAGAGCCGGTAGACGCATCCGCTACTACACCTGCGTCGGCCTCTGCTTCGACGTCGGCGACGTAGCATGCACACCGGGTAGATTACGATGAGTTCATCGTGATCGACGGGCCTACGTCGACTCAGGATGCGCCATCGACGTTGGGGTCGGCATCGCCTATAGGATAACGTTGCATAGAAAACAAAAATTTTCCTACCGCGAACACGCAATCCAAGCCAAGATGCAATCTAGAAGACGGTAGCAACGAGGGGGTATTGAGTCTCACCCTTGAAGAGATTCCAAAGCCTACAAGATGAGGCTCTTGTTGCTGCGGTAGACGTTCACTTGCCGCTTGCAAAAGCGCGTAGAAGATCTTGATCACGATCGGTTCCGGCGCCACGAACGGGCAGCACCTCCGTACTCGGTCACACGTTCGGTTGTTGATGAAGACGACGTCCACCTCCCGTTCCAGCGGGCAGCGGAAGTAGTAGCTCCTCTTGAATCCGACGAGCACGACGGCGTGGTGTCGGTGGCGGTGTAGAAGTCCGGCGGAGCTTCGCTAAGCAAACCGTGCAATATGAAGTGGAGGAGCAAAGCTAGGGTTTGGGAGGGGGTGGCCGGCCACTCTATGGGGGGCGGCCAGCTTGTGGTCTTAGGGTTGCCGGCCCCCTCCCTTGGCCCCTCATTATATAGGTGGATCCCAAGTGTTGGTGTCCAAGTCTTCGAATAAGACCCGAAACCAAAACCTTCCATAGGAGGGGGCAAACCTAGCCCAACTAGGACTCCCACCCAAAGGTGGGATTCCCACCTCCCATGTGGGGGGTGGCCGGCCCCCTATGGTGGAGTCCACTTGGGACTCCACCCCCACTAGGGCTGGCCGGCCATGGAGGTGGAGTCCCTTGTGGACTCCACCTTCCTTGGTGGTTTCTTCCGGATTTTTCTAGAACCTTCTAGAACCTTCCATAGAACCTTCCGCGACATTTTATTCATATAAAATGACATCCTATATATGAATCTTATTCTCCGGACCATTCCGGAACTCCTCGTGATGTCCGGGATCACATCCGGGACTCCGAACAAATATTCCAACTTCATTCCATATTCAAGAACTACCATTTCAACATCCAACTTTAAGTGTGTCACCCTACGGTTCGAGAACTATGCGGACATGGTTGAGTACTTACTCCGACCAATAACCAATAGCGGGATCTGGAGATCCATAATGGCTCCCACATATTCAACGATGACTTTAGTGATCGAATGAACCATTCACAAACATTACCAATTCCCTTTGTCTCGCGATATTTTACTTGTCCGAGGTTTGATCTTCGGTATCACTCTATACCTTGTTCAACCTCGTCTCCTGACAAGTACTCTTTACTCGTACCGTGGTATGTGGTCTCTTATGAACTCATTCATATGCTTGCAAGACATTAGACAACATTCCACCGAGAGGGCCCAGAGTATATCTATCCGTCATTGGGATGGACAAATCCCACTGTTGATCCATATGCCTCAACTCATACTTTCCGGATACTTAATCCCACCTTTATAACCACCCATTTACGCAGTGGTGTTTGGTGTAATCAAAGTACCTTTCCGGTATAAGTGATTTACATGATCTCATGGTCATAAGGACTAGGTAACTATGTATTGAAAGCTTATAGCAAATAACTTAATGACGAGATCTTATGCTACGCTTAATTGGGTGTGTCCATTATATCATTCACACAATGATATAACCTTGTTATTAATAACATCCAATGTTCATGATTATGAAACTAATCATCCATTAATCAACAAGCTAGTTTAAGAGGCATACTAGGGACTTCTTGTTTGTCTACATATCACACATGTACTAATGTTTCGGTTAATACAATTATAGCATGACATATAAACATTTATCATAAACATAGAGATATAAATAATAACTACTTTTATTATTGCCTCTAGGGCATATCTCCTTCAGTCTCCCACTTGCACTAGAGTCAATAATCTAGATTACATTGTAATATACCTAACACCCATGGCATTTTGGTGTTGGTCATGCTTTGCCCTAGGGAGAGCTTTAGTCAACGGATCTGCTACATTCAGATCAGTGTGTACTTTGCAAATCTTTACTTCTCCATCTTCGATGTACTCGCGAATCGAGTGGTAACGCAGCTTGATATGCTTCAGCCTCTTGTGTGACCTTGGCTCTTGTGCATTGGCGATGGCACCCATGTTATCACGATAAATGATTAATGGGTCCAATGCACTAGGAACCACACCGAGCTCTACAATGAACCTCTTCATCCATACCGCTTCGATGAAGCCTCGAAGCCGCTATGTACTCTGATTCCGTTGAAGACTTCGCCACCGTGCACTCGCTTCGAGCTTGCCTGACCTATCTGCAAGCACCATTCAATATAAACACGTACCCGGATTGTGACTTAGAGTCATCGGGATCGTTGTTCCAACTTGCATCGGTGTAACCATTTACAACGAGCTCTTGGTCACCTCCATAACAAAGAAACATATCCTTAGTTCTTTTCAAGTACTTCAGGATATTCTTGACCGCCGTCCAGTGTTCCATTCCTGGATCACTTTGATATCTGCTAGTCAAACTAACAGCATGTGCTATATCCGGTCTAGTACATAGCATGGCATACATGATAGATCCTATTGCCGAGGCATAGGGGATATTATTCATCCTTTCTCTTTCTTCTCGCCGTAGCCGGTCCTTGAGTCTTACTCAATACCTTGCCCGGTAACATAGGTAAGAACCCTTTCTTACTTTCGTCCATTCTAAATTTCTTTAGAATCTTGTCCGGATATGTACTCTGTGATAGCCCTATTAGGCGTCTTGATCTATCTCTATAAATCTTGATGCCTAATATATATGATGCTTCACCAAGGTCTTTCATTGAAAAACTATTATTCAAATAACCCTTAACACTCGCTTAATAGTTCTATATCATTCCCGATCAATAATATGTCATCTACATATAATATCGGGAATGCTACGGAGCTCCCACTCACTTTCTTGTAAATACGAGGCCTCTCCATGACACTCGTATAAACCCGAAGTCTTTGATTACCTTATCAAAGCGTCGGTTCCAACTTCTTGATGCTTGCTTCAGTCCATAGATTGAACGCTGAAGTTTGCATACTTTGTCAAGCATTTTTAGGATCGACAAAACCTTTGGGTTGTACCATATACAACTCTTCCTCAATGTCTCCATTAAGGAACGCCGTTTTGACATCCATCTCGCCAAATCTCATAATCGAAAAATGCAGCTATTGCTAACAAAATCCTCACAGATTTTAGCTTCGCTACCGGTGAGAAAGTCTCATCGTAGTCAACTCCTTGAATTTGTCGGAAACCCTTTGCGACAAGTCGAGCTTTATAGACAGTAATATTACCATCAGCATCCGTTTTTCTCTTGAAGATCCATTTATTCTCGACAGCCTTTCGGCTCTCAGGTAAGTCTACCAAAGTCCATACTTTGTTATCATACATGGATCCCATTTCGGATTTCATGGCTTCTTGCCATTTGTTGGAATCTGGGCTCATCATCGCTTCTTCATACGTCGCAGGGTCCTCATCATTGTTATCCACAATCATGACATTTAGACAAGGATCAAACCAATCAGGAGTGGTACGTTCCCTTGTCGATCCGCGAGGTTCGCAGTTTCCTCGTTCGAAGTTTCATGATCATTATCATTTGCTTCCTCTCGTTGCCGGTGTAGGCGGTACAGGTACAACTTCCGGTACTCGCGCTACTCCGATCAACGAGTATAGATTCATCAATCTCATCGAGTTCTACTTTTCTTCCAGTCACTTCTTTAGTGAGAAATTCTTTCTCAAGAAAGGTTCCGTTCTTAGCAACAAAGATTTTGCCTTCGGATCTGTGATAGAAAGTGTACCCTATAGTTTCCTTAGGGTATCCTATGAAGACGCATTTCTCCGCTTTGGGTTCTAGCTTGTCCGGTTGTAACTTTTTTACATAGGCTTCGCAACCCCAAACTTTCGAGAACGACAGACTTAGGTTTCTTATTAAACCATAATTCATACGGTGTCGTTTCTACGGATTTTGATGGTGCTCTATTTAAAGTGAATGCGGCTGTCTCTAATGCATAACTCCAAAAAGATAACGGCAAATCAGTAAGAGACATCATAGAACGAACCATATCTAAGAGAGTTCGATTACGACGTTCGGACACACCGTTTCGTTGTGGTGTTCCCGGCGGTGTCAATTGTGAAAGTATTCCGCATTTCTTTAAATGCATGCCAAACTCATAACTCAGATATTCACCTCCACGATCAGATCGTAGAAATTTAATCTTCTTGTTACGTTGATTTTCTACTTCACTTTGGAATTCCTTAAACTTCTCGAAAGTTTCGGATTTATGTTTCATGAAATAGATATACCCATATCTACTCGGATCATCTCGTGAAGGTTAGAACATAACGATAACCACCGCGCGATGCTACGCTCATTGGTCCGCACACATCGGTATGTATGATTTCCAATAAGTCAGTAGCTCGCTCCATCATACCGTAAAATGGAGTCTTAGTCATTTTTCCCATCGGACATGCTTCGCATCTATCAAGTGACTCAAAGTCAAGTGATTCTAGTAATCCATCGGTATGGAGTTTCTTCATGCGTTTCACTCCAATATGACCAAGACGACGAGTGCCACATATAAGTAGAATTATCATTCAATTTAATTCGCTTAGCATCAATGTTATGTATATGCGTATCACTACTATCGAGATCTAACAGAAATAAGCCATTCTTTTGTGGTGCTCGACCATAAAAGATATTATTCATAAAAATAGAACAACCATTATTCTCAGACTTGAATGAATAACCGTCTTGCAATAAACAAGATCCAGATATAATGTTCATGCTCAACGTGGTACATAATAACAATTATTTAGGCTTAAAACTAATCCCGAAGGTAGATGTAGAGGAAGTGTGCCGACCGCGATCACATTGACCTTGGATCCGTTTCCAACGCGCATCGTCACTTCATCCTTCAGCAGCTTGTCGTTTATTCTTTAGTTCCCTGTTTCGAGTTACAAATATGAGCAACCGAACCAGTATCAAATACCCAGGTACTAGAACGAGAACCAGTGAAATGAACATCTATAACATGTATATCATATATACCTTCTTTCTTCTTCTTGACAAGGCCGCTCTTCAGATCAGCCGGATACTTGGAGCAATTACGCTTCCGGTGTCCCTTCTCCTTGCGAGTAATAGCACTCAGCGATCGGGCTTAGGGCCGTTCTTAGGTTTCACAGGAGGCGTGGCAGCTTTCTTGCCACCCTTCTTGAATTTTCCCTTAGACTTGCCCTCGTTTCTTGAAATCTGGTGGTCTTGTTGACCATCAACACTTGGTGCTCTTTCTTGATCTCAATCTCGGCAGCTTTTAGCATGCCAAAGAGTTCAGGTAACTCCTTGTTCATGTTCCGCATATTGTAGTTCATCACAAAGTTCTTGTAACTTGGTGGCAGTGATTGAAGGACACGATTAATCCCCGACTCGTTAGGAATCACTATTCCCAAGTCACCGAGTTTCTTCGCATGCCCGGTCATGGCGAGCATGTGCTCACTAACGGAGCTGCCTTCTTCCATCATACAGCTGAAAAATTGTTTCGATGCTTCATAGCATTCCACGGCCGCATGAGTCTCAAAAATAGTCTTCAACTCTTTCATCAACTCATGAGGATCGTGGTGCTCAAAACGTTTTTGAAGATCGGATTCCAGACCGCATAAGATGGCACACCGAACTTGAGAGTACCGAGTTTTCCGAGTCGCGTAAACAGCTTTTACTTCATCGGTTTCGGTTCTGCAGGAGGGTCACCTAGCGGTGCATCAAGCACATATTGCAGATTTCCGCCGGAGAGGAAGATCCTCACATGACGGAACCAGTCGGTGAAGTTGCTACCGTTGCTCTTAAGCTTTTCTTTCTCTAGGAACCGGTTAAAATTGATTGGGGACGCCATCTCTACAACATATATTTGCAATAGTTTAGACTAAGTTTATGACAAATTGAGTTCAAATTTTAATTCTACATAATTAAAAATCTAGATGAACTCCCACTCAAAACAATATCCCTCGCATTGTCTTAGTGATCACACGAACCAAATCCACCGCACCTAAACCCGATCATCACGAGAAAAGGTGTGATTTCATTGGCGAACACTCAAAGTGTTCATCATATCAACCATATGATTCATGCTCTACCTTTCGGTATCATGTGTTCCGAGACCATGTCCGTACATGCTAGGCTCGTCAAGGCCACCTTAGTATCCGCATGTGCAAAACTGTCTTGCACCCGTTGTATGTACTTATTGAATCTATCACACCCGATCATCACGAGATGCTTCGAAACGACAAGACTTGATAACGGTGCTACTAAGGATGAACACTTTATTATCTTGAGATTTTAGTGAGGGATCATCTTATAATGCTACCGTCGCGATCTAAGCAAAATAAGATGCATAAAAGGATTAACATCACATGCAGTTCATATGTGATATGATATGGCCCTTTTGTCTTTGCGCCTTTGATCTTCATCTCCAAAGCACGGACATGATCTCCATCATCTTCGGGCATGATCTCTATCATCGTCGGCGAAGCACCAAGGTCAATGGCGCCGTCTTCATGATTGTCCTCCATGTAGCAACTATTACAACTACTTTGAAATACTACTCAACATGAAATTTAAAGACAACCATAAGGCTCCTGCCGGTTGCCACAATACAATAATGATCATCTCATACATATTCATCATCACATTATGGCCATATCACATCACCAAACCCTGCAAAAACAAGTTAGACGCTCTCTAATTTGGTTTGCATATTTTACGTGGTTTAGGGTTTTTCGATATAGATCTAATCTACCTACGAACATGAACCACAACGTTGATACTAATGTTGTCAATAGAAGAGTAAATTGAATCTTTACTATAGTAGGAGAGACAGACACCCGCAAAGCCTCTTATGCAATACAAGTTGCATGTCGAACGAGGAACAAGTCTCATGAACGCGGTCATGTAAAGTTAGTCCGAGCCGCTTCATCCCACTATGCCATAAAGATGCAAAGTACTCAACTAAAGATAACAAGAGCATCAACGCCCACAAACCATTGTGTTCTACTCGTGCAACCATCTATGCATAGACACGGCTCGATACCACCTGTAGGATAACGTTGCATAGAAAACAAAAATTTTCCTACCGCGAACACGCAATCCAAGCCAAGATGCAATCTAGAAGACGGTAGCAACGAGGGGGTATTGAGTCTCACCCTTGAAGAGATTCCAAAGCCTACAAGATGAGGCTCTTGTTGCTGCGGTAGACGTTCACTTGCCGCTTGCAAAAGCGCGTAGAAGATCTTGATCACGATCGGTTCCGGCGCCACGAACGGGCAGCACCTCCGTACTCGGTCACACGTTCGGTTGTTGATGAAGACGACGTCCACCTCCCGTTCCAGCGGGCAGCGGAAGTAGTAGCTCCTCTTGAATCCGACAGCACGACGGCGTGGTGTCGGTGGCGGTGTAGAAGTCCGGCGGAGCTTCGCTAAGCAAACCGTGCAATATGAAGTGGAGGAGCAAAGCTAGGGTTTGGGAGGGGGTGGCCGGCCACTCTATGGGGGGCGGCCAGCTTGTGGTCTTAGGGTTGCCGGCCCCTCCCTTGGCCCCTCATTATATAGGTGGATCCCAAGTGTTGGTGTCCAAGTCTTCGAATAAGACCCGAAACCAAAACCTTCCATAGGAGGGGGCAAACCTAGCCCAACTAGGACTCCCACCCAAAGGTGGGATTCCCACCTCCCATGTGGGGGTGGCCGGCCCCCTATGGTGGAGTCCACTTGGGACTCCACCCCCACTAGGGCTGGCCGGCCATGGAGGTGGAGTCCCTTGTGGACTCCACCTTCCTTGGTGGTTTCTTCCGGATTTTTCTAGAACCTTCTAGAACCTTCCATAGAACCTTCCGCGACATTTTATTCATATAAAATGACATCCTATATATGAATCTTATTCTCCGGACCATTCCGGAACTCCTCGTGATGTCCGGGATCACATCCGGGACTCCGAACAAATATTCCAACTTCATTCCATATTCAAGAACTACCATTTCAACATCCAACTTTAAGTGTGTCACCCTACGGTTCGAGAACTATGCGGACATGGTTGAGTACTTACTCCGACCAATAACCAATAGCGGGATCCGGAGATCCATAATGGCTCCCACATATTCAACGATGACTTTAGTGATCGAATGAACCATTCACAAACATTACCAATTCCCTTTGTCTCGCGATATTTTACTTGTCCGAGGTTTGATCTTCGGTATCACTCTATACCTTGTTCAACCTCGTCTCCGACAAGTACTCTTTACTCGTACCGTGGTATGTGGTCTCTTATGAACTCATTCATATGCTTGCAAGACATTAGACAACATTCCACCGAGAGGGCCCAGAGTATATCTATCCGTCATTGGGATGGACAAATCCCACTCGTTGATCCATATGCCTCAACTCATACTTTCCGGATACTTAATCCCACCTTTATAACCACCCATTTACGCAGTGGTGTTTGGTGTAATCAAAGTACCTTTCCGGTATAAGTGATTTACATGATCTCATGGTCATAAGGACTAGGTAACTATGTATTGAAAGCTTATAGCAAATAACTTAATGACGAGATCTTATGCTACGCTTAATTGGGTGTGTCCATTATATCATTCACACAATGATATAACCTTGTTATTAATAACATCCAATGTTCATGATTATGAAACTAATCATCCATTAATCAACAAGCTAGTTTAAGAGGCATACTAGGGACTTCTTGTTTGTCTACATATCACACATGTACTAATGTTTCGGTTAATACAATTATAGCATGACATATAAACATTTATCATAAACATAGAGATATAAATAATAACTACTTTTATTATTGCCTCTAGGGCATATCTCCTTCATCGCCCTACCCCAACCCCTTCTTTTAATTCTTCCGTCGGCCTGTAATATGATCGCGCGCCCAGTACTTTGATCGCCGCTACTGTGATCGCGACGACTTCGGCGGAAATGATCTCTTTTGAATGCAAACTATTTAAATTCTTCATTGGGGACGGACTTTGGGGGACGCAACTGATGAGCGACGTCCCCCAAACACGGCACGAACAAAACTCGTCACCCAAACGCTTGATCCGGCGCCGTTTGAAGGACGGTTTGGGGAACGCGACTCGACATGGTCTTAATTATGCGCCGGGTCGTCTTCGACTAGCGCTCACCCATGTGCATGTGAGGTTGCTCGTTTGTGATAATGCGAGTTAACTATTAGCAACGGATGCAAGAGCTTAGTTAATTAACATTTGTGGCGCCACACACGCCCACTACCCTACGTATGATAACAAAAAGAGGGTATTTGGTGAGGGGACATGGTGGCGCGGTGGCGCCGTGTAGCCGCTCATGGTAGCCAACCAACCACCCGGCCAGGTAATTAAACATTGATGTCCATGATATACCAGTATATAAACATCATTAACCATTTATGTTCATTATCCAAGCAAAGTACAAAATCAGTGCAGGTAAAATACCATGCAGCTCTCTCAAAGGTGACACAAGGAATCTAGCCTACACTGCAACGAGCTCCCCCCACACCCACACCCCCAGTCCTAGGTAGAGGAGGCCGCCCGATTCTCCTGTTTCCCTCCCCCCCTCAGTCGTAGCACCTATAGCCTCTCCATATCTCAACAAGATCAGATTTTGCCACCAGTCCGAACTTTTTTTTTTTGCCAGATCTTGCTGCCAAAGCCCCGGCGTGGCATGTCTTTGGAGGCTTGCTACATCCCCTATCCCATACTTTATTTGGGCTCGAGTGTAATTATCCAATTAAATAATCAATTCATTGATTGATTGTGACCCCCTATCCCATACCCACATATGGGTAATACCGTACACCTACTAGAGCAAACACTATCACGGGTGCATTCACGGACACTGAGGATGAGACCACCCCTTCTAGTTTCGGAGTGGGGCGACAAGGCAATCCGAACGATTTCACATAACACGCCAACCACACGTCGGATTTACCCAGGTTCAGGCCGCTAACAAACGCTAGTAAGAACTTATGATTAACATCTTGTCTGGCCGGCAACTGCCTCCCCCGGCGTTGTTGATTGCTCCCCATCGCAGCGCGCGTAGCCGGAGTTGTCTGCGCGTTGTCCTCCATCCCACCGGGCGGACCATGAACTCTTCTGCGGGCGTAAAGCTTGGCTGGCTCGCTTGCCTGTGCAACCGCAACCTGCTCGTCCGGTTGCCACGGCGAGTGCAAGGTATGCATCTCATCTAAAGTTTCTTCTCCTTCGTTGCACCGGCGTGGGCATAACGTTGAAGTGATCAAATATCATTGTTTTGTGTAGATGAATAGCAAGTCAATCGAATTTTTCTACAAACATGCCATGGAATCATCGTCAGACGAGGAGTCCGACGGTGAGACCGAGCTCTTGCTCGCCGCTGCATGCATGGCGCACGACCATTTTATGTTGGCAAAGCCCGGAGGTGGGTCGTCGGTGAAGCGCAAGGCCAAAAAACCGAGATCGAGTCGGTGGACACATCAGAATTATGCAATACTATTTCCATCATACCGATCCGATTTATGACGCGAAGAAATTCCGTCGCCGGTATCGGATGTCTAGGAAATTGTTTCTGCATATTCTTCATGGCGTGAGGACAAATGATGGTTACTTCAGTGCCAAGCTCGATTGCACCGGTAAGGTTGGCTTCTCCTCGTGTTAGAAATCTTCGATTGCCATTCGCCAGCTTGCATATGGAGTACCAGGTGATCTTGATGACGAGTACATGCGCATGAGAGAGTCCACATGCACTGAGGACATGTACAGGTTCTGCAGGGCTGTTATTGCGGTGTTTGGCAAACTTTATCTGAGCGAGACAACCACTGAAGACACTACCCGCCTCTTGTCTATCAACGAAAAGCACAGATCGCATGCACTGGAAGAGGAAGAATTGTCCATTTGGTTGGCAAGGAATGTTCAAAGGGCCTAAAGAGGGGTACACGGTAATATTGGAAGCAGTTGCCTCGCAAAATCTCTGGATTTGGCACTCATGGCAGGATCCAACAATGATATCAATGTCCTACATCGCTCCCCGGTATTTGCTAGGCTTGCAGAAGGCAATGGTCCTCAAATTTTCTATGAGATCAATAGTCATTCTTACGACAAGGGTTATTATCTAGTTGATGGCATTTACCCTTCATGGGCAACCTTGGTGAAAGACAATCCGTAACCCCCAAGATGAAAAATGCAAGAGATTTGCAAAGGAGCAAGAAGCGACCCGAGGATGTTAGCGGACATTTGGCGTACTACAATCACGTTGGGGAATTGTTCGGCACCCTGCCAGAACATGGAGCGCCGAGAGGATGTGGAAGGTCATGACAGCATGTGTCATCATGCACAACATGATCGTTTAGTATGAGCGGGATGATAGCATCTATAACGGTGCCAGGGTGAATTCGTTGAGCCACAGGGCAGGGGCAACTTCTTAGGAGTATTTCTTGCATATGCATAATTCATTCCGGGATCGAACCACCCATGGCTGCCTTCAAACCGATTTCATTGAGCACACGTGGACTCGCTCGGAAAACAAATCTGGGTAGTATGTTTGTATATTCAATTTATGTTGGCTTATTTATAAAACTTTGTGGCGAGGTGTGATTGTGAACCATTCTTGTTTAAACAGTATTTAGTTTTCCATAATTTGAATTGCCTTGTCATTTGGAAGAAAATAATTGGTATCTTTTAATATTTTATCAAAAAAAAATATTAGGATGATACGTAGTACCATTAGGATGGTGCGTTGTTGCAGAGGCTGAGTGTAACTGGTATCTCTTGATATTAATATATTCCTTTTATCGAAAAAAAAAATTTGGAAGAAAATTGCCATCTGACCATGCCAGGGCAAAGCCAGCGCAGATCGAATGGGTCGCCCCTGTGAACGCGGTGTCTGGGTCGGCCGAACCGCACGACGCATCCTATCCCTAAGAGCATCTCCACTCGTCCCCCCGAACAGGCCCCCGACGAGCGTTTTTTCCATCCGGACGGCGTAATTCGGCCCAGTCGCGCCCCCGGTTCCTCGTTTTCGTCCGGATTTGGGCCTAAATCCATCCGGCGATCCCACGCCATCCCCGGCCCCCCGGGGAGCGCTCGGGGACTCCGGACGAAACGAAGCGCGCGAAACGGCGAGGCAACTTCCCGCGCATCCGGTGGCCCCAACTTGTCGGCGAGAGAAACCGATCGTCGTCCTCATCGCATCGTCTTCCGCGCGCTGTAAAGCCTGCCGCCGGTCCGCATTCGCCGGCCACGCGGCGAGTTAATGTCGTCGTCTTCCGCGCACGCATCGTCTTCCGCGCGCACTAAAGGCTGCCGCCGGTCAGCTCGCCGCGGACGCGTCGCATTCCACGCGGCATTTAATCCCCGCGCCAGCCACGCCTATATACGCCGGTCCGATCACCGCCAGGCGTACCCCGTGCTCCACTCTCCCTCCACTCTCCCTCTACTCCCAAGATGGCGTTCTACGACGACGACGGCGCAGCCAACAACGGCTTCCCCCGCCGGTCGCTCCACGCGTGGGAGGGGCACCTCCTCCACCAGGCGGGGTACCCCTGCCCGCCGGACACGAGGCCTCCCGGAGGCGGCCGGCGGCTAAGTGCTGGCGGCGTTCCAATCCCGCCGCCGCCGCGGGGCCATGCCCTCGACGTCGCCATCGAGGAGGCGAGGATGACGATGACCGACGAGGAGCGCGCCGAGCCACGCCACCACCCCGACAACTACACGGCGTGGAACTCCTACTTCCTCCGGCGGTGGGAGCGGGAGCTGGCGGCCTACGACGGCCCGCCGCCTCCGCCTGCGCGCAACAACGCCGTAGGCCGCCGACGGTGGTGGAGCGCGCCGGAAAGGACGCTGGCGAACGTCCTCGCGCACATCGAGGGCGGCAACTTCCCGGTGCTCACGATGCCCCCTCCATCGGCATCGAGGGCATCGGCGAGCCGCCGTCGGGGAAGCGTCTGGCAGCCACGGCGCATGGCTGCCGGCTCGTCGTCTTCCGGATCGGCGTCAAGGTCATCCTTGGCGCCGGTGAAGAGGGAGGAGGCGACGTCGCCTTCGACGCCGGTGCGCCTCAAGAAGGAGCCGGCGTCTACGCCGGCGACCAGAGGGCGCAGCAGCGGCGCCCTCGTCATCCGCGAACAGCCTTCCGCGCCGCAGAGCGGCCGGAAGAAGACGAAGAAAGAGGCCGCCGCAAGCCAGCTCGCCGAGGAGGAGGCGAAGCGCGCGGAGGACGCCGCGATGGCGGAGGCGATCACCAGGTCGCTGCACGACATGAAGGAGGAGAAGCGCGCGGACGACGCCGCACTGGACTGGGCGAGGCGCGACTGGGAGCGCCAGGAGGCGGAGCAGCAGCGGCGGGCCGCCGGACCCGGCCGCCGCACGCCAACTCGCCGCCCGCGCCGCTCCAACCGCCAACGACGATGTCGCGCGGTACCGCCGTCTCGCGACACCTCCATCCGGCGTCGCTGTCCCCGTCGTCGACCTCGAGTCCTCCGACGACGACCGGTACAAGCCGTCCCCGGGGTGGGGAGACGCCGGCCGGGCGGCGAGCGAGCCGGGCCGCGCGGCCGAAGGCCAACGACGACGGCTCCGACGACGACGGCGGCGACTACACGGTGTTCTACCGCCATTTCGGCATGTAGAGCGCCGTGTTTTAAAATTAGCGTTTGCATTCTCCTAGCCGAATTCGAAATATAGTCGAGTCGGCCTCTATGTATGAACTCCTCCCGTAATGTAATAAATATCATTAAATTTAGTCTATATTCACCCGTTTTTAGCCGTAGTTTGTCAAGTTTCCGTTTTTTAAATTCGCATCGTCGACTTCGCTGCAGACGCGCGGCTGGAAACTACTACTCCCCACGCCAAATCTTCCTCCAATCCGGACGAAAATTTCGCCGGATTTGGGCGTGGGGAGCGCCAACGAGTGGGGATGCTCTAACGACATCCTCGGAGGTTGGTTCCGGGCGGGGATTAGCTGAGAGCCGAATCATCTCGAGATATCGGACATGGAATTTGTTCGATCCGCTCCTGGTTCGGTGCGTGCAGCGTCGATGTTTAGGGCCGTGGACGAGACGACGCGAACAGGAACACGATGGCGGGCGGGGGAACTCGCACACTCCACGCCGATGGATGGACACGGGTCGACCCCGGCCGATCGGTCATTTCATTTGATTTCCTGGGAGCAAAGACGACAGGGAAAACCAAAGCAACTTGACAAATGGAGCAACGCCGCGCTTTACCAATTTGTACCTCCCCTCGTGTGTGTCACGTCGCGCGCTTCCACTGGACAAAGGAAACCGACGAGCTTCTGCACGGCCGCCGCGCTGCCTCCGTAACGTAGTACATTAATTCCACACGCACGTGCTTCTCTACCGAGCGTCAAGGTTCTCTCAGTTTTTTTTTTTTTTTTTTTTTTTTTTGCGATCAGTGTTCTCTCAATTACGAATACCAAAGATTACCGTGTACGCGCGCGTTTCACTTAGCCTGAACTTATGGTCAATTTCAACTTGCCGTTTTGCTGCACTGTACGTGGCTTTATCCTCTCCGCATCTGATTCTGATCCAAGCATCCATCGTGTCGTGCTCTTTGTTCCTTGCAATGCCCAAGTTTATCCTGTCCCGGCAGGACACATGGTGCATGCGAAATAGACAGGTCCATGGCGTGTCTCAAGAACATATCGATCGTGCGTGTCTCTTTTGTACGTGCGAACCGGCGATACAGAGAAAAGAGAGATCGGATTGACCCAGACGACGTCTTAATTTGAAAGTTATAGGTCCAAACGAAAACGAACACAAAGCCAGATATAAAAACACGAATGTAAGGAGAGAATGGCTTAAGAGGAACTCTAGCAGATCGTGTAAACAAGTTAAAACTGTAAAACAACCGAAAAATTACCGCATATCAGTTCCCGTAAATATGAGCGAACTGTGAAATAATTTAGACCTTACAGACCGGGCCAACTGCTTCTGCCCTTACACTTGCCGGAGTCGGCCAAATTCCAGCCATGGAGACGCCGTTCAGCACGATTGACTTCATCAGCCCCTTCCGGTGAGCTCCGCTCGTTTTCTCTGGTTCACATTTTTCTCCAGTTCACATTCTCTTCCGAGCACTTCCGCCATGGCCGTGGACCTCCAAGGCCGTGCTCCGGTGCGGCCAAGTAGGGGCGGGCAAGCAACGTGGCTAGATAGAGGCGGGCGGACCGGCGGCATGACTAGGCTAGGGCGTGGCCAGGTAGGGGCGGGGCGACCAAGCAGGCTGGACAGGTAGTAGGCGGCGCAGGGACGCTGGGCAGGAGACCGATGGAGAGACAAGGGTATGGTGGGCGCTTGGAAAAGAAGATGAGGAAAAAACAAAAAACTTTTAGTGGCATGTTTTAGAATATGTTGTTTTACGTCCCCTTTCACTCTGGGTCTCATCGATTTGGGATTGTATTCATATTTTTTGTGCTTTGTACTACTACGAATTTTACGGTTGCAATTTACGGGATCTACTAGAGTTGCTCTAATCATGGTTTTGTTGCTACAGTAAACAATTAGCCATCACGAGCGACCCTGGCCGTCGGGTTCCAAGACACGATGGCCGGTACTAGCTAAGCTAGTGGCCTGGATCGATCAACGATCGAGAGGTTGTTCCATATGTACTTTGCACATAGCACTGCACTAGTTCTCACCACCGGATCCACTCATCATTCCACGACCACCAGCGCGCCGGCCATGCACTCCTCCTCGCGCCGGAACCGCGTCTGCCTCGCGATGAACGCCTCCACCGTCCGCCGGAACTCCTCCGCGTCCTCCGTCCCGGGGGCCCAAGCCGCCACGTCCCGCGCCGACGCCGACGACCGCCGCCTGCGCCCGTTCT
The DNA here is from genome assembly GCF_022539505.1 of Lolium rigidum. Lineage (NCBI taxonomy): Eukaryota > Viridiplantae > Streptophyta > Magnoliopsida > Poales > Poaceae > Lolium > Lolium rigidum. The sequence continues at coordinate 213,193,862 of NC_061511.1, read as the reverse complement.
CCGACTCCGAACGCTGCATCACCGGCATCATCAGCTGATGCTCCGGGGACGCAGCGCGCCGGGATCCGCTGACGCCGCGCGGGCTCATCTTCTCCGACCTGCTCCGCCTCGGCGCGCGTGCCTTGCCCAAGGCGGCCCGCGCCGCCGCGGCCGCTGCCGCCGGCTTCACCTCCTCCTCGAACACCGTCGCCATTTCCCTGCACGGGAGCACCTCGGCCGCCGATGTAGCCACCACCGCCACCGGCGCATCGCTTTCCGGGGTAGGCGTAGGAGACGGCGTTGTCGGGGCGGCGAATGAAGAAACGATTCCGACTGCCGGAGCCTCGGTGGTCAGGGCGGCGGCGGCAGCAGCTGCAGGGTGGTGGTTGGTGGCGGAGGAGACCGGTGACGACTCGCGCTCGCGCCTGGAGAGCGCCAGCAAGAGCAGCACGATGGTGTTGCCGAGGACGAACACGAATCGCGGGCTGAAGAGGAGGCTGCCGGCCACGCGCACCGCGGCCGCGGCGGCCGACGGCGCGCGGGACGAGGACCAGGACAGGAGCGCCAGCAGCGCGAGGAGCTCGCCCACACGCAGCATCCGGAACAGGAGGCGTAGCCGAAGCGCTGCTCCGGTCGCGGCCATGGCGGAGATGCAATCGTGTCGTGTGGGCTGCTGCGGCGAGCACGCACGTGGTGCTGGTTCTTGGGGTTCTGCTCTGTTTTGGGTTTTTGGAGGGGAGCGTTGCGAGAAGAAGAGGTAGCAGTTGGCAGAGGCGAGGTGGATCGGGTGTTTATATAGGCGATTTCCGGTGGATTTTTTTTATAGATATATGTCTACTTAGTGTATTTTTTAACGAAAAGTGCCTTTGCCATATGAGCACTACTGCTCCTGATTCTTTAAAATTATATTTTTGGATTAAAAAAAGTTGAAAATAAATACCCACGTACATATAAATATTCCGAAGATACGGTAGAAATTTTGGAGAAAAGTATGTTGTATTTTGAGCTATACAAAAAACACAAATTTTTGGTAAATATATGCCCCTATACGTAGCCATAAATTTGTTTTTTTTTTCTTGTAGATCAAAATATAATGCGATTTCTACCGAAACTCCGCACGACAATTCAGAACATGTGTATGTATTCGTGGAATAACTGTGATGATTTTTTAAACGCAAATGTACAATTTTTAAATATTTTTAAAACTAAGAGCATTGATTCTCATGTGCACCAAATTTGCTTTCATTTTTAATGGAATTGTTGTATGGGCGTGGTGCCTTCTTTTAATTAGATGAAAGGAAAACTGGTGCTGGTTATGGAAATTTGGAATCTTTATCAACCTTTGTACTCCATGAAGTGGAGAGGTGTTTTAGTATACTAGGATGATAGTGACTGGTGGGTTTCAATAACCACCAGAATATTATGAAGTTTGATAGTAGTGGGTATTCAAGTCAAAAGGATTCTACATTCAGAATGTAATACCAAAGTGCATAGAGGAAGCAGTTGTGTGCTAAGTGATTTTTGTATTATCTTGGGGGACTGGGGTTGGTGGCAGGAAACGTACAACAAAGCTTATGTATTGTAAGCGTGGTGTTACTGTTGGATGACCAGAATTTCGTGGCAACAATACTCAGACAGATTATTAGAACCAACCAAGAGTTCTATCTTGGTACTAGTGGTAAGTGAAGTCAAAAGAATCCAAATTGGAAATAGTATGCCAAAGTATACATCAAGGGGAACTAAAAAAAGTGTTCTCTTCTCTCCAAGTGGCACGACAATAAAATTGTTCCATGTACAATGACCAAGTGTAAGAGCATCTTCAGCCGTCTCCCCGACGAGGCCTACAGGACGCCTTTTTGTCATCCGGATGGACGAAAACGGCCCAGTCGCGCCTCCGGTTCCTCGTTTTCGTCTGGATTAGGCCTCTCATCCGTCCGGGAGCCCAGGCCATCCCCGGCCTCCCGAGGAGCGTTCGGGAACTCCGGATGAAACGAAAGCGCGGGAAACGCCGAGAAAACTTCCCGCGCGACTGGTGGCCCCAACTTGTCGGCGAGAGAGACCGATCGTCGTCATCATCGCATCGTTTTCCGCGCGCTGAAAAAGCCTGCCGCCGGTCAGTCTTCGCCGGACACGTCGCTTCCACGCGGCGAGTTAATGTCGTCGCCTTGGTTTCACGCGCGTCGACCTCTATTTATCGCCGAACTACCACGTCTGGCCGCATTCACCTCGCTCCGTGTTCTCACCTTCCCCAATCTTCCCCAATCTCGAGCAAGCTAGCGGCGATTAAACAATGGCGAACGACGGCGCGGCCAACAATGGCTTCAGCCGCCGCTCTCTCCACCAATGGGAGGGGCGGCTCCTCCACATGGCGGGCTACCCATCGCCGTGCCACCGCCGCCACCGGCAGGAGCACAGACGCGATCCCTCGTGAGGGAACGGTGGAACTAGATGACGCCGGCGGAGAGGAGCTTGCCGGGGAACGCCGTCGAAAGCCCGACCTGGCAGCAACGTTTTGAAGATGAGCGCGCCATCGAGCTCGCACGTGCGGCCGACCACTTGCGCGGTCGCTTCAAATTCGTCGGCCGCCGTGCCTGGTAGTACGACCGCGACGTCGAGACCACGATGCACCAGTACGGCTACTGCCAGCCCGTCCGTGGCGACCCGCCGCGCGTCCCACTGCACTTCCCGCAGGCGGCCTGCATGGCGCTGGTGGCGCCGCCACTACAGAGGCCGCCGGAGAGGACCACGGCGTCTGGAAGCTCGCGCACCGGATTTTCGTCGGCCGCGCCCAGGCCTTCTTCTGGAGGCATCATCATCCGCTACGGGGGGGGGGGCGAGGCTGACGTCCTCTGCTCCGTCCCGTCGGACGACGGGGTCTGGCCGCCGTCGCCACCTCAAGGAGGAGGAAGCCGCGGCCTCGCCACCGCTTCCGTCGGCGAAGAAGAAATGGTGGGAGAAGGAGGTAGAGGCGCAGGCGGCCCTCCGTGGCGACGACGACGATGAGGAGTTCCCCGGCTAGAGCTTCATTCTCGGCCGCTCCGTCGACGAAGACTACCGGCATATCGCGATCGACCCGCGGCAGGCGGCGGTGTGGTCCGCCAGGGACCACGACGCCAACTTCATCGACCTCGACGGGCCTTCCGAGCTGCCGACGCCAAATAAGGAGAAGGCCGACGGGGAGGAGGCCGACGAGGACGACATCTGGTCCTTCGGGGCATCCAGCGACGACGGCGACGACCTGGACATCAGCACCTTCCACTACTAGAAAAAAGGCTTTCAGTGGCGCACCACATATAGCCATCAGTGGCGCACTAGTGGTGCGCCACTGTTATCACGCCACTGCTAACACATAGTAGTGGCGCACTAGGGGTGCGCCACTACTAGCCTAGATACCTGTGGCGCACTTGCACGGTGCGCCATTGACATGCCCTCCGGTGCGCCACTACTACTCCAAAGTGGTGCGCCACTCGTTGGTCGAGGCGGTGCGCCACCACCGTGTAGAAGAGGTGCGCCACGCAGCAGTTTTGCGTGCGCCACCGGTCCAGCTAGTAGGTGCGCCACGCGCTGCGTGAGTACGTGCGCCACTGCCCTCTCCGGGACGTGCGCCACTGCTACTTATCCTTGTGCGCCACTTGCTAGTCTCGGAGAGGATCACGGGCGGTGCGCCCATTGGATCGATAGCGGTGCGCCACTGCTACTTAGTGGTAGTGCGCCACAGATGGTCCACTAGTGCGCCACTGCTAGGATTTCGAATTTTTTTTTGTATCTTGGCAGGTATTTATACAGGTTGTATATGACAGTACAATAGCACAATACAGGATATATAACAGCATATAAACAACAGCACGGCTTATCCATACATAGTTCTTCACATTAGCCCCACATGATTCACAAGCATTCACATTAGAGGTTACAATGCAAGTTACGGTGTTACAAGTCACAAATGAGCTAGTAGTGGCACAAGGTCGATCATCTAAACTAGCATCACATAGAAGAGAGCTAGAGTCACTACTAGCACCGTCCCGATGAAAGTGGTCTTCATCCGGTTCCTCCTCCGCTCCGTCCTCTCTCCCGCCGGATAGCGTGCGTATCCGTCTTCGGCCTCCGCTCTAGTGGTGTACCCTTTGTAGCTGTTACCGCTAAAACGGTGAACCTGTCTCCGACACTCCTCCCGGTCGTTGTAGACTCCGGGAACCTTGCCCTTGTACACGACATACCACGTCATATCTGCGTACATATGCACAAGCCAAAGAAACATTAGTGCACGCTCATAGATGTTTGCAACGAATAAGAGCAAACTCAAAAACGATCCAAGTAGTATGAACTAAAAGGCATGCCTCATACATTGTTGGTCGGAACAAATATTAACATTTAGGGACGGAGTAAGCGAAACCAAGTAGGATGCACAATAGATTGATACTTGTGTCATCGCACCAGGTTCACTTACCCCTCCCCCAAGTGTATAGGTGACCAACATTCTAATCATCGGCATTTTGAGATACCAAAGCAAATGGAAGAATGACAAGGGCCTCATACTTTGTCGGTCCAAACAAATATTAACATTTAGAGAAGGCGTCGGTGAAACCAAGTAGGATGCACAAGAGATTGATACTTGTGTCATCGCACCGAGTTCATCGACCCCTCCCCAAGTGTATAGGTGACCAACATTCTAATCATCGGCATTTTGAGATACCAAAGCAAATGGAAGAATGACAAGGGCCTCATACTTTGTCGGTCAAAACAAATATTAACATTCCGTGATGGCGTAAGCGAGGCCGGGTAGGATGCACAAGACATGGATATTTGTGCCATCACACCAGAGCTCACTTACGTCACCACGGAGTGTACAAGTGACCAACCATTCTAATCATCGGCCAATGCAATTAAGAAGTGCCAACTCAAATAAGAAACAAGTAGCTAGTATGAACTAAATGGAATGCCTCATACATTGTTGGTCGAAACAAATATTAACATTCCGGGACGGAGTTAGCGAGCCAGGTAGGATGCACAAGAGATTGATATTTGTGCAATCACACGAGGCTCACTAACACCGCCCACGAGTGTACGGTGACCAAGCATTTTAATCATCGGCATTTTGAAAATCTCAAAGCAAATGGAATGACAAAATGGAATAAGTGCCTCATACATTGTTGGTCGAAACAAATATGAACATCCCGGGATGGCGTTAGTGAGGCCGGGTAGGATGCACAAGAGATTGATATTTGTGCCATCACACCAGGCTCACTAGCGACACCCCGGAGTGTACGGTTGACCGAACATTCTAATCATCGGCATTTTGAGATACCAAAGCAAATGGAATGACAAGGGCAAACAAATATGAACATCCCGGGATGGTGTCGGCGAGGCAAGGTAGGATGCACAAGAGATTGATATTTGGACATAACATCATCATACCTAACATCGTAGCTTCATACAATTTAATATAGAATTCAAACAACACGAAGCAACGAAGATAGAGTTGACAACACTCTAAGTTCTAACTATCGGTGTCCGAGCCGGATTCGCCGGTGTGGGGGTAGTGCACACGGCGGGCGGTGTCGTCGAACACCTTGACGATCATCTCGCCGTCCCCCTCGTACGGGAAGGTGAGCTGGCAGCCGGGCTCGAGGTGGAGGTCACGGGCGAACTTGTCCCACCCCGTGTGCGGGTACATCTTGCCCTGCCCGTCGAACAGGACCTCCACGGACCAGCGGCAGAAGTTGCAGCCTGCCTCCCGTAGCTGCAAGTGCGCCGGCTCGACGCCGTCGACGAACTCGGCGAACTTGTCCGGTAGCCTCTTGATGCCGAGTGGGTCGTCGTCGATGCGGAGGAGGAACTCGAAGCAGCGTTCCTCATCCGAAGACGAGGAGGATGCGGGTGACGGTGACCGTGGGGCCCTTGCTTGCTCCACCGCGGCGGCCCCTTCCCCGGCCCGGGGCGCCCGGGACCGCGGCCTCGACCGCCTCGCCGGCCACCGGGACCGGCCATCCTACATGTTTACATTTTTGAACCATATTACGATCCATTCCACTAACAAAATTGGGCATGACCTATGCTAATTTATGTACATATGAGTGCCCCATTTTCGCCGAAACGGAAATGAATCAACATTTCGGCGATAATGGGCAACTCTGTCGATCCCTGCACAAGAATATGTCACCATATACACCAGCTCAGCACCATGGCACATGCACAATTGTTCCTCATATACACCAGCTGAGCACCATGGCACATGCACAAGAATATGACACCATATACACCAGCGGCATCAACGGCAAGTAGCGGCGGCTAGCAGCAGCAGCGGCAACAACGGCTAGTAGCGGCTAGTAGCGGCGGCGGCTAGCAGCAATATGCATCAACGGCAAGCAGCGGCAAGCTAGCAGCAGCTAGTAGCGGCAGCAGCTAGCAGCATGCATCAACAGCTAGCAGCAGCAACTAGCTAGCAGCATGCATGAACAACAAGCTACACTGTCCGCAAGTGCGGCGGCGGTCCTCGCGGTGGAGCGAGCAACAAGCATAGACTTCCCAAAATAGCAGCAGCAACAAGCAAGCACATAGGAGCAGCAACAAGCAAGCACATAGCACAGTGGATGAACCTAGCAACTAGCAAGTAGCAAGCACATAGCAACTTGCATACATCGTCCCAAAGTTCTTAACTGAAGATTGGTTTACAGAATGTTTTGGTTTCTGTATACTTGAACTTATATAGCCTAACTTGTACTTACTAAAACTGTGAGGGGCTGCCACACGCAACTCCCCTTCTTCTTCAACCTCTCTCTACTCTCTCACAATAACACACACCGGAACCCACACACGCACACTCACCAAGGAGGAGAGTAATGGCTTTGCCGAGAGTTTTTCTCCTTGGTGTGACACGAGAACTACATTGTTTCTTCTCTGCCCGCGAGCCTTCCTTTCTCATTCATTTGTTCAGACTTATATAGCCATACAAGGTACGAACTCACAAGCCAACAACCTAAGCACCACACCGGCCACTCACGCCATGCACTAACTAACCACGATCCACTAATCTCTCCACTAACTAGCTGCATGCTCACACACTTTCAGCACTAGTGCGACTCCTCTAACGGCCACACGACTAGGCCAAACACAATGCGCCTTGCATATAGATCAGCTCACTCGACGCATGCCGCAACTACTGCGCCCGCTTCGTCTCCACTAATCTTCTCGACTTATCCCTTAGGACTCCACGCAGCACTATGCGGATTAGTGTCTCGGCTACACATGCATGGTTCATGCGACACTCACAACTTGGCATGACTAACCATGACATGCACACTACTCACTAATCTGCACTCATTTCTAATCAGCTAAAACACTAGTAGCTTGCATGTACACAAATGATCACTTCTATTCTCCGTGTACTTGCCGCAGCCTACTCCAACTACATGTATATGGATTAAACTTAAACACGATGAACTCTGAACTTAGTACTAATAACAAGATTTGTTCCAATCCTAACTCCATCATTCCACTAATCCTAACTCCATCATTCCACTAAGCCTAACAATATTGACATTTGGCTCCGGCATTTGGCTCAAGCTATCATCCAAGGCAACATCTTATAAAAGGAAATTAGCAACCTTTTCTTTTGCTCTACGACTAGGAAATTTTTAGCATCTAAATTATATGCGGTAGATGTCGGTAGATGGATACACTAGCAGTAGCAAGCTAGCAAGCACATAGCAGCAACACTACATGTGTACCAACAATATCAAGCAAGCAAGCAAAAAGTACTGCAAGGGCAAGCATCTTTAAGTTGAATTAACTTGCGGCTTAGTTGAATTAGGATTTAGTTGAATACTACTGCAAAATTATCATAATTGCATATCATATTAACATGTAAGCATTCACATGATGAACAACACATTTGCATATTGCCCAAGTACATATCCGAGTATATAGAGTATATAAAACGAATTTCAAACCTTCAATTGGGCTCACAACTTCTTATTCTCCACAGAATCCGCAAATCCAAAATTACAAACGAGATGAATATGACAAGTTGTGGTGGAACCGAGAGGAGAGGAGAAGGCACCGGGCTCCCCTAGTCCCGTCGTTCGCCCACCTTCCGCCGTTGTTGAACCACCTCCCGCCGCCGTTAAACCATCTCCCGAGCCACGAGTTCTAGGGTTAGGGTTGGGTCATGGCGGGGAGGGGCGGCCGAGGGGAAGGGGTGAAGGAGGGAAGGGGAGGACGGGAAAGAAGGAGGCCCCGAAAAGAAGACGGCGGGCGGAGGGAGACGCAGGGAAGAGGGAGGAGGTACCTGTCGCCGCCGGGAGGGGAGCCTCTCCGTCGCCCGATGACTGCGGTCGGGAGGGGCGGGGGCGGGTAGCCGGCGGGCGTCGCTCGCGCGTGGCGGGCGTCGCCGGGGTCCGAGGTGAATCGAGGGAGGGGCGGCCGCCGGTGGTCGCCGGTGGGAGGTGGCGTCGGAGAGGGCGTCGCCGGTGGGAGGTGAATCGAGAGCGAGTGGGGAGAATGGGGAGTGGGGAAAAGGGACGGCCGGGGATTTTTGTCTAAGTCACAGACCCCCTTAGCAATGGCGCACTTCCAGGGGTGCGCCACTATGAGTCTTAGCAATGGCGCACTTCTAGGGGTGCGCCACTACCGGTATAGGTTTGGGTCAAAACGCAAACGGACCGGGGTTTGACGAAATCGATTAGTACCGCACCGGCTCTCGTCCCTTGGTTGGTTTGCCAAACCTGGCCGGCCAGGTTCGAACCACTGGCGGCCCCATTTTTTTCACTTTTTCATTAAATTGATTTAACACTATAGTACATAGCATAATACACCAAAATAAAAGGCATAAATAATTATTATTATGTAGAATATTTAAAATACTATAGAATCTAGAAAATATCCAAAAATATAAATTATATGTCTATTTTGATCGGTACAATGTGTAGATTAACAATATGACATCCATTATTCATACAAGAAAATGATACATAATTGATCTCAAAAAAAAAGAAAATGATACATAATTATCTTTTCACAATCTTCTTGCCCTTCTTTCTCGCGGTTGAATAATTTAGCCCCGGAACTCCTAGACTTCTTCTCTTGAATGGACGGCCTTTAGGTAGGGTGGTCCTGCTTCTTCTTGTTGTGTATGGTTCTTCATCATCGTCGTCGTCATCTTCCATCTTCGGATCGCCGTACTTGGTCAAAGTCTAGCTCGTTGGCGGCTCCATCCATTCCGATGATGCTCCTTTTGCCTCTCCTCACGACAACACGGCTGGGCTTTTGCGGGTCGGTAATGAAGAAGCATTGGTCCACTTGGGAAGCTAGTACCCATGGCTCATATTTCGCGGTGACCTTTGCGCCCGCTGTCTTGGATTTGGCTTCGGGTATAACCATGGTGGTGAAATGCCGGTCTTCTTTTATGACGTTCTTGGCCCACGACACGGAACATCGGCACATTCTCTCCGGCGTAGCTCAGCTCCCGGATCTCCTCGATCTTTCCGTAGTATCTCCGCTTGACGTCACCGGTGTAGGACTCCATCGTTACCCCGGAGTTCGATAATCGCTCTTCATGTCCTTTTCCTCGGTGTAGAATGTGTAGCCGTTGATATCGTACGCCTGAAATGTCATCGGGTTGTGTTCGGCGCCCTGTGACAAGGCGAATATGAGTTTTTCTTCCGCGGAAGAATCCTCGTCTATAGGGTACGTCGGCATCTTGTCCTTGAACCACCGCGTGAAGGTTGAGTTGTGCTCTTTGATTATATCTCCGTCCGTCCTCCGTTGGCCACGATCACCGTACGTCTTTGCGATGAAGGTTTTGTGCTCTACCACCCAAGGATCGACCACGTCTATGTGTTGTAGCGCGACTAGGTTTGCTCTTTCAAAGTCGGCGATTCGACCCTTGAAGTCGACATGCATTTCGCGGCTACCGTCGCGGTGACCCCATCCGGCGAGCTTCCCGAGATGCTGTTTACGGGCAGGCCAACGGGGTTCTCGATTTCTAGATAACTCGTGCGGAAGGAGATGCACTCTTCGGTCGAGAAAACCCTTGGCTATGCTTCCGTACGGACGTGCCCTGTTGCGAACGTACCCTTTGATGACACCATTCATCCTTTCGAACGGCATCATGCTTGTGCGAGAACGTCGGCCCCGGTTGGATGATATCCTCCACGATATGTACCAGCGGATGCACCATAACGTCGAAGAAAGCGGGCGGGAAGTACATCTCAAGCTCGCACGGTATCACCACGATCTCTTCCTGTAGCCTTCTAAGTTGCCTCACGCCAACGGACTTCCGAGAGATGACGTCGAAAAAGTTGCATAGGCCAAAAAGCGTTTCACGGACGTGCGCGTCCATGATCCCACGGATTGCAACCGGAAGTATCCGCGTCATCGGCACGTGACGGTCGTGAGACTTCATCCCGCTGAACCTCTGCTTCGCTTTGTCTAGGTACCTGCTTATCTTCCCCGCGTAACCGTAGGGAAGTTTTACTCCTAGGAGACGGTCGAAAAACTGCTCGATCTCCTTCGACTTAGAGTGAAGCACGCGGGGGCGGTAATATTCAATCTTTTTGGCATTTTTTCCCTTGCGACGACTTTGCGTGTCCTCCGCCTCATCATCGTCATCGTCATCATCATCATTAGGGCGTCCCGCGTGAAGCTCCTCCCTGATCCCAATTGATTGCAAGTCGTACCTTGCTTTCGGCCCATCTTTGGTCTTCTACGGCATGTTCGGGAGGGTACCAAGCGAGACTCTCGCACACGTTCTTCGTGATGTGCATGACATCAAGGCTGTGAGGCACACGGAGGATCTTCCGGTACGGCAAGTCCCAGAAAACAGACCTCGTCTTCCATACCTTAAGCAGCGGCTCCGGCGCCTTTCGCTTCTTTCCCGGCGGTGGGCACTCTTTCCAATTTTTCAATAGCTCGTCTATTTGCTCGCCGCTTCTCGTACGTGGCCGTCTTCGGGGTTCGTCTTCACCATCGAACAGATCCTTGCGTTTCCTCCATGGGTCGTCCTCGCGAAGCCACCTTCGATGTCCCATGAACACCGTTTTCGAGGACCCGGGATCTCTATCTAGGCGGCGGTACGTTGTGTCGTCCATGCACCTTACGCATGCATTGAATCCGTGGACCACCTGCCCCGCGACATATCCGTAACCGAGAAAGTCGTGCACCGTCGTGAGCATTGCGGCTCTCATAGGGAAATATTCTTCCGCGGCGGCGTCCCACGTATTGGCGGGCGTGTCCCATAGCGTGGCTAGCTCCTCTTTCGAAGCCCCATATACGGATTGATGTCGTTCCCTGGTTGTTTCGGCCCTTCAATTAGCATACTCATTTGAATGTACTTCCTCTTCATGCACAACCGGGGGGAGGTTGTACATCCACACAAACACGGGCCAGGTGCTATGCGTGCTGCTCCGGCTGCCAAACGGATTGACTCCATCGGTGCTCGCGCCCGGCCTTATGTTCCTAGGATCGTCCCCAAATTACGGGTACTCGAGGTCCAACGCATTCCAGCGGCTAGCATCCGAAGGGTGTCTCAACATCCTGTCCTTTTTCTTTTTCTTCGGATCATCTGCGTCATCTTCTCCCTTCCTCATCTCCGCGTGCCGGCGCATTAGCTTTGCTTGCTTAGGATCCGCGAAATACCGCTGCAGACGAGGAGTGATTGGAAAGTACCACACCACCTTCCGAGGAGCTTTCTTCCCCTTCTTGTACCGACTGACGCCGCACTCCGGACATATGGTACACTCTGCGTGCTCGTTCCGATAAATGATGCAATCGTTCAAGCACACATGGTATTTCACATGCGGTAAATCCAGAGGACACACGATTTTCTTGGCCTCCTCGATACTAGTCGGACACGTGTTACCTTTGGGAAGACGTTCCTGCCAGAATGACATGTTGTCGTTGAAGGATGTGTCGGTCATTTTGTGCTTTACCTTCATCTCCAGAGCCATGAGCGTTACTTTCGGGCGGGTATCCTCCGGCCTGCATCCTTCATACAATGGAGTAACGGCGTCTACCTCCGGTTGATCCATCTTGGCTTTCTCTCGGGCGGCAGCTCTTGCGTTACTCGTACGCGAGAAGCGGCTCTTGAAGATAAGGGTCCTGCACCCGGTCCATCGACGATGGTTCATCGTCTTCATCTTCATGATCGTCATGATGACCTCCATCTTGATCTTCCTCATCATCGGGTCCAGGATCTCCTACATTGTGGTCATCATCATCTCCGGGATCTTCTACATCCCGATCATGCCCGAGATCTTCTACATCCCGATCACCTCGGCCTTCCTTACTTCTTGTTGAATTCCCATGGACAAATTCATAATCATCTTCGTCGCCTTCCCACCGATAGCCATCCATGAAACCACGCATGAGAAGGTGGTCCCGCACCATATCGGCTTTAGGGTCCATAAGGCTCGTTAGCTTGCATCTTCGACACGGACATCTTATCTCCTTTTGGTTATTTCTAATCATCTCGTCCGTCGCGGCTTTCAAAAACCTAGCCACAACGCCTTCGCTCATCATGCGGACCATGGTCGCCTGCGGATATAGAGAAAATGGATATCTTAGCATACCAAAAGAAAATTTTGGCATGACCTTCCCTAAAAATAGGACATGTATATGCGTAGTATGCCCAACATTCGCCGAAACGGAAATGAATCAACGTTTCGGCAAAATATTGGCAACTCCATCGCATTTCAAATCCCTGCAAACAAAAACACATGCAACACATGTGTGGAGGCTTCGCATATACAACACACATGTGGATCCGGAGGCTTCGCATACAACACACATGCACGTACGTGACGCTTTTCGCGCATGCGCACGTACACATGATATCATCGAGCTTCGCACATAACATATGTGCATGACGTGTGTGCAAGACGATCGGAACCGTTCACACACAAAGCATAAAACCAACAAAGTTACCGATACGGCGAGACCTAGAGTGTTGGATGAGGTAAAAAGTTGAGATTGAGTAGGGTATTGAGCTAAGAAAGCTTCACCATTAGTTACCTATGAAGAAAATTAAGTTTACCAACTTAATTTTGGTGAATGAAGAGGTGAAAATGAGGTGGGAAGGAGGGGCAACACGACCAGATCCAGATTTGGTGGGAGGTGGTGGTGGAAGAGTGTTTGGGGAAAGTGGGTGGCACATGTGAGTGGAGGGTGAAAAGCGAGGAAATGGTCCCGGAGTTAGCGGTGGCGCACCACCTAGCCGTGCGCCCTTGCTAGGGTGACATAGCAATGGCGCACTTGCTAAGTGGTGCGCCACTGCTCACCTGTTACACTGTAAACCCACGCCCCTGCCCAACTTAGCGGTGGCGCACCATGTCGGCGGTGCGCCATACCTAGTAGTGGCGCACCAAGCGGTGCGCCATTGCTAAAGCCCTCATCTCTAAAGGGCCCCGGCCACCTCCTAGCGAGTGGCGCACCACAAAGACATGCGCTATAAGTAAGCCATGTAGCGGTGGCGCACCATGGAGACGTGCGCCACTATTAGTTTTGGGTGGGAGCTGGCCTCCTGCCGGGAATTAGTAATGGCGCACCACAAACAAGGTGCGCCACTACTACATTTGTAACAGTGGCCCACCATTTTGTGGTGCGCCACTGCTAAGTAGTAGTGGCGCACGGCCATCATGGTGCGCCACTGAAGTCAACCTTACGGCTAGGCCTTTTCCTAGTAGTGTTCGACTCCCAGCGCCGCTAGATTTTTTTTGTTTTTTTAGTTTAAATTCGTGTTAAATTTGTACAAATTTCGTTCGAACTTTGTATGAATATCGTTTTCAAATTTTGATTTTAACTTTCTAAATCTATCGGAGCCGCCGGTATGGAGGCGTCGGTGTGAGAGCAGTATCTACAAATAGAGAGGATGTTCTACCGGTGCCCCCTATACAACAGTGCCGGCGTGGCGACGCTCCTGCCGACGCCTATTTAGGGGTGAAGAAAGTCTATTTTTCGTCCTTAAACTTTTTCAGAAGTTCATTTTTCGTCCTAAATGTATTTTTAGGTGCAAAAGAAACCTTTAACTTTGCTAATCGTTCAAACATTCGATTTTACTGATTTTTGTGGCTTACAAGAAAAACCAGGACAGAAAAGAAAATAAACTAGACCAGTGCCAATGCAGACCAAAAAAAAAAAGAGGAAGGCCAAATCAGGCCAAACTGATCGTGGACGAATCAAACGGAACTGATATCGTGGGTGAATTAGCGGAACCTCGTTTCTCTCTTTTCCTTCTAGTTATTTTCACGTAAGCGGCACTAGAAGCCCTAGCAGCGCCGCGCACGCCGCCGCTTGCAAACTATTACCTCTGCTCTTCTTTAATTGGCGTGGATTTACACACGGGATAGGCTAAGTTTGGCTCTCCTCCGCGTCAATTTAATCTGACCGGAGGGAGTACACGTCTTGATACACGTGCCCACCTGAAGGAAGATTAGGAGCATGGCAAGAGATTGAATTGTCTTCTTCGGCAACGTGTGCAGATTGGTACGTACGAAACTCTTCACATCTTGTATGGGTTTCAGCTGCAAGTAGAATCTTGTACGTGCTTCCATAAACAACCAAGTAACTGTTGTGCAGGGCATCGTCCTCTCTCTGAGTCCAGACTTGGATGCGCTGCTCACTGACGGGTGCCCGCAACGGCAAGGAGTCTAGCACATTGTAAGCCGTCGCCGAGCCTGATAGCATCGAGCGCGACTTCAATAAGCCTAGTTTCCCAAGACCTGACGCGGAGGACGAGCGGGCTCGACGTAGCAGATTGGGTTTGTGGAGGTGCAGAACCACCCAGCGGTCGAGCACGGCGGTAGGACCGCGGCATGCCGCCGACGACCGCAACGACCTCCATGCCGCCGCCGACCGCACCGTCGACAGTCGAATCACGATTAGATGATGGGAATGGAATGCACTGCCCTGGTTTTTTTCGTTCTAGGTTCGAACTGGCTTGGTTTTTTTTTCTTTGGGCTGTGGTTTTTCTTCCAAGCCATTAAAATCAGGAAAATCATATGTTTGGACGATAAGAAAAGTTGAGGGTCTCTTTTGTACCTAAAAAAACATTTAGGACACAACTTGAACTTTTGAGAAAGTTTAAGGACGAAAAATGGACTTTCTTCTTTATGGGTCGCCCGGTGAAGATGCTCTCAGGTCCTCACGCAAGTGTAGTGTTTGAACCTAATCTGATTTCGAACAGACGCCATAATTTAACGACAAACATAAGGAGCTGGGGATCACGAGGTTGCTATCTGCACTGCGCACGAGAGGCAGCGTTGGCACGGCTTGAGATTCGTGTGGCGGGACCACCGACGTCGACCTCGATCAGTTCGGGAACTGTTTGGGACGGATCCATTTGGACGCACGTCGACCTCGATCAGTTCGTCGACCTAGCTTGTTGGCTTGCTGCTCCGGAGAAAACGACCGGAGTCGTGGTCTCATGGACGCACCGTTTCTCGTGGCCTTTTTTTTCACCATCATTCACTTTACAGTTTTTCTCCTCGCGTTTGTTCAACTTTCAAGCCATGGACATTTCGTGGCTATGTTTGTAGAATGCCACTTGTCGATCACACACTGGCCAACTAGTACTCATAGCAGCTCGTTGTTAGTGCATCTCAAGAGGCATGCCCCAAAAGTACGCGCATATGCACATTGGTTGGTTGATAAGACTGTCTTACCTTAGTTCTGTCATGTAATTTAGATATAACAATAAGATGTGATTCACAGTCGATAATTTTGAGTCTTATATCTACTAATTGAACATTCCTAAGTTTGTGGTGAGAAAAATTGTTGCTAAGAGATCATCTCATAGTTAAGAGAAGGCAATTTTTTTTTCAACTTTCTCTTTCCTCCACCTCGTCATTTATCTCACATAGCGCTGCTAAGATGTCACCATTGTACATGTCGTGACCCACGATCCAACTCCAAGAACATATCAGGACATACTAACCCGATCGGCCTCCTTTGTTTCTTCGAGCCCAACACACCTATCGTCTGACACGGCAAACATGAATCTTGCCTTTCTGGTTTCTCTAGCCCTTTAGTCCCTTTTGGGATTCTCTAGCCCAACATCGCAATATTAAACAAAAAATATAAATAAAATATTTCTAAATATTTTATATTATATTATTTTTTATTAAAATAGCAGGTCTGGTCGGAAGACGAAGGCAGCATCCATATCTTTGACGGACATGCTCATGTGAGGTTTCTGCCATCGTTGGCTACGGCCATGCGCGACGAAGGAAACAGGAAAGCGCTGAAGAAGGGTACGGTGTTGTCTGTTGTAGGCTTGTGGCACGGAGAGCATCTTGAGTCGCGTCCCCCAAAGCGTCCCTCAAAACGTCCCCCAAAGGGATTTGGGGCGCGCCGGACAGAAAATGCGTTTCAGCCGCGTCCCCCAAAGCCCATTTTTGTCCGGCGCGTCCCCATACGATGTTCGGCGCCCCGAGCCCGTCCCCGTCCCACAGGGGACGCACCGGGGACGCCGGACACAACGAAAAGCGAGACGGGCAGTGGCGGGGCCGACTCGTCAGCGGCACAATAAATTTTTAACCTAACCGTCGCCTACCTCGCGACGGAAGTTATTGGCGGTGCAGTTCCTACAGCGACGCAGCGACGGTGAGTTCCCGCAGAGACGCAGCGACGGTGCAGTTCCCACAGCGACGCAGCGACGCGTCCCGTCGCGCCTAGCCCTGCGTGCCGGCGTTAATGCGCGCCACCGCTCCCCGCCTCCCTCCGGCCTATAAAAGGGCCGCCTCTCATCGTCACTCACACACACAAACCCTAGCGCCTCTCTCCCAAACCCTAGCCGCCACCATCTCAACAAGACTTGACGCTATGTCCGGTAGAGGCGGAGGCCGACCTCGCGGCCGTGGTCGTGGTCGTGGCCGCGGCAGAGCTCAACGCTCGCCGTCGCCTTCCACACCGCCGCCTTCATCATCGTCGGAGATGGACGTGGAGCCGGACGTGCTGTTCGAGTTCGTCCTCGTCCTCAAGGGCGACCCGCGCGGCATCCAGAGGCTGCCGGACTCCTTCGCCGACTACGTCGCCGGCGACGATCGCCCGCGCACGATGCATCTACGGGAGGTGATGACCCACAAGTATAGGGGGTGTATCGTAGTATCTTCGATAAGTAAGAATGTCGATCCCAACGAGGAGCAGAAGGTGTTGACAAGCGGTTTCGATGAAGGATTCACTTGTAAATGCTCACGAGACAAGTATTCGGGGGTTTTGATGTAACGAGTTGAATAAAGTACGAGTATGTAAAGTGCGAGAGTGACAATTGCAGCGAGTGGCCCAATCCTTTTTAGCACAAAGGACAAGCCGGGTTGTTTACTTATAATGACCAAACGTTCTCGAGGACACATGGGATTTTAGTCTAGTGCTTTCGCTACATACGGCTAAATAATCTTCATTGTTGTGATAAGTGTTGTGTGGGTGAACCTATGCTAATGTACCGCCCTTCCTAGGACTAAATACATACTTGTGATTATACCCCTTGCAAGCATCCGCAACTACAAGAAAGTAATTAAGAATAAATCTAACCACAGCCTTAAACTCCGAGATCCTGCGATCCCTCCTGCATCGATATACCAACGGGGGTTTAGGTTTCTGTCACTCCGGCAACCCCGCAATTAGCAAACGAATACAAGATGCATTCCCCTAGGCCCATAAATGGTGAAGTGTCATGTAGTCGACGTTCACATGACACCACTAGAAGAATAACACCACAACTTAAATATCACACCATTGAATATTACTCAACCATAGTTCACTACTAACATTTAGACTTCACCCATGTCCTCAAGAACTAAACGAACTACTCACGAGACATCATATGGAACATGATCAGAGGTGATATGATGATGAATAAAAATCTGAACATGAACTTGGTTCAATGGTTTCACTCAATAGCATCAACAACAAGTATGAATAGATACGGGAGAGTTTCCCCTATCAAACAATCAAGATCAAACCCAAATTGCTACGGCGGTGACGAGGTGGTTGCGGAGGAGATGGCGGTGATGATGGTGGAGATGATGATGATGGTGATGGAGATGATGTCCAGCTCGATGACGGTGACGATGGCGTCGATTTCCCCCTCCCGGAGGGAATTTCCCCGGCGGATTCCTGCCCGCCGGAGAGCTCTTTTCTCTCCGGTGTTCTCCGCCCCGCGGAGGCGGGCTGTAACTCTTCGCGAGGTACCCCTTCTAGCTTAGGTTTTCGGGACGAAGGATTTCGCGAAGAAAAGGAGGCGAAAGGGGTCGTGGGCCCTCCACACCACGTGGCGGCGCGGCCGGGGCTTGGGCCGCGCCGCCTAGGGTGTGGGCCCACCCTGGCTCCTCTGGCTCCTCCTTCGGCTTCCTTCGTCATCTTGAAAAATAGGATTTTTGGTATAATTTTCTTCCACAGGTGATCTTCCGAAATATTGCTTTACGACGGTGCTTTTTCCAGCGAGAATCCTGGCTCCGGTGCTTGATCCTCCAATAATGATGAAACATGCAAAATAGATGAAATAACATAAGTATTGTGTCCCAATATGAAATATATCAATGAATAACAGACAAATTATGATATAAAATAGTGATGCAAATTGGACGTATCAACTCCCCCAAGCTTAGACTTCGCTTGTCCCCAAGCGAAGCCGAACTCGATAGACATGACCACATGTTTATGGAGTGAAGAGTCGATAAATAAAATACGGACAAGAAGCATCATATTCATTCACACGGGACATTATAGTAAACAATCTCTTATAACTCATATTGAAACAAGTATAAGGTAATCACAAGTAAAGGTGCATAAGAAATCATCATTGGTGATGGCAAACTTCGTTCTTGGTCAGAGAACAATTAACAGATTATATTTATCTCATTGAGCAGCGCTCTCATACTAAAGTTTATAAGGCACAACTTGCATACTCAATCATAATGGTCCTCTCATGATCATTGATAACTTGCAAAGCTATATTCATTCGAGATAAAACTTGTACTAAACAAGGAAGAATAAAAGACATGATGAAGCAAATCACAATATAATGGTTTGATCACAACTACTCAAATGCTTGCTTGAGATGGAGGGAAATAGGTTTACTTGACTCAACATAAAGTAAAAGACGAGGCCCTTCGCGAGAGGAAGCGGGGATTAAATCATGTGCTAGAGCTCTTTCGGTTTTGAAATCATATAGAGAGAATAAAAGTAAAGTTTTGAGAGGTGTTTGTTGTTGTCAACGGCTTGGTAGCGGGTACTCTAACCCCCTTGCCGGACAACCTCCTAAGAGCGGCTCCCATAATATTTTCATTTTGTGTGGCACTCCTTCCAACCTTTCTTTCACAAACCATGGCTAACCGAATCCTCGGGTGCACTGCCAACAATCTCATACCATGAAGGAGCGCCTTTTTATTTTAGCTTTATGATGATGATGACACTCCCCCAACCTTTGCTTACACAAGCCATGGCTAACCGAATCCTTCGGGTGCCAGTCCATCAATCACATACCATGGAGGAGTGTCTATTTAGTTTAATTAATTTGGGATCGGGAATCCCATTGCCGGCTCTTTTTGCAAAATTATTGGATAAGCGGATGAAGCCACTAGTCCATTGGTGGAAGTTGCCCAACAAGATTGAAAGATAAAACACCACATACTTCCTCATGAGCTATGAAACATTGACACAAATAAGAGATACTAAGTTTTGAATTGTTTAAAGGTAGCACATGAAGTATTTACTTGGAATGGCGAGAAAATACCATGTAATAGGTAGGTATGGTGGACACAAATGACATAGGTTTGGTTGAAGGTTTGGATGCACGAGAAGTATTCCTTCTCGGTACAAGTCTTTGGCTAGCAAGGTTAATTAGCAAGCATAAGAGTCGAGGAAACAAACAAATATACATGTTATAGAAACAATCATGCATCTTCCTTGTAAGCACAAACAATCTTAACTTCAGAATAATAAGCTATGAGCTAACAAGAAAGACAATGAAACATCTACATGTATTTCTCTTTTCTATTTAAACCTCAAAGTGTTGTTGTTATTGACCAATGCTAAGTTTGCCAAAACCAAATAGATTTATTCAATGCTCCCAAAGTGATACCTATACTAACAACAAGACGAATCATATAGTAGAGAATGCAAACTAAAATAAGATGTGCAATATGTAATGATAAGACTTCTCATTAATATTCCATATCGATAACTCACACCAAGGGATACATAGACAACTAAAGGAGGGATACTTCCAAACGCAACCCATCTCATATGATAACTTCCCTATTCATGATATGACACTACTTGACAATAAAAGTAAAAGGTAGTGATAATGTGATACCGCGGCACTCCCCCAAGCTTGGAACAAACCAAGGGGATGCCAATACCGATGATGAATTACTCCTTCGGCGATGGTGGTGATGAATTCCCGACAAGCTTCTCAATAAGCTCCTGAAGCTCGTCAATCCTGTATATGAGATTGCGAATCATCTCTGAATTGTGCTCGACGCGGTTAGAGAGTCTGTCTAATGGCGAGTCCCAGCTCTTGGAGTTATTTCCCCACTCTTCAACCTCAGGCTCC
This sequence comes from Lolium rigidum, assembly GCF_022539505.1. NCBI lineage: Eukaryota > Viridiplantae > Streptophyta > Magnoliopsida > Poales > Poaceae > Lolium > Lolium rigidum. The sequence goes on along the minus strand of NC_061511.1, from coordinate 213,173,335 downwards.
TTTTCTCCTGCAGTGTTAGAGCGATCTATATCCCACTGGCTAGGCAATGCTGCCTTGGGAGTCCCTTCAATTTGATTATTGAAATTTAGATTGCGGAAGGGGTGATGAGTGCCTGATGGAGATGTTTTCGAAGCTAGATAATGACGTGGAACCGCTCCTCCGGTGCGAATTCTTGCGCTCTTGTTTGCACCGAAAGTGTTGTCCACCACCTTGATGCTTGCAATGGTAGCACGCGGGTGTGCGCGCGAATCTTCCTTCACCTCTTCTTCATCCTCTTCCTTGACGTCCTTGTCTTCCTCTTTCCACCCACGATCTCGATCTTCTTCATCTGGAAACTCCTTGCCCTTGTTCTTGGAGACCATGGTGCTTCTAAGCGAAAACAGATCCTGGCAGAAACAGCTCGAAACAAAACACGTCGAGAACACGATATACGGACCTCCAGGAGTCCGGGGGATTATATAGCAAAAATTTTCTCGACAAACGGAAAGTACCAGATCGAACCAGAGTCGGAAAGGGGCGACGGGGCGGCCAGACCACAGGGCGGCGCGGGCCCAGGCCAGGCCGCGCCGGCCTGTGGTTTCGCCCCCTCGTGCGTCTTTTCCACTCCGTTTCGAACTCGTAATTTTTCTTATTTTCCAAAAACAGCAAAAATAATGTTCGGAAAGTAAATCGCGAACTTTTCATTACCAGTACTGTTACCTATTCAAAGTCGAGTTCTGGCGGATTGTCAATTTGTCCTTTGATGAAAGCTTCCGGTGTTTCCACTTGAATAATATCAACATCAACATTATAAGAATCACCCGAGATATAATGCTTGAGTCTTTGTCCATTCACCACTTGCGTAGCATTGCCTTGGAGAGAGCTAATCTTGATTGCTCCTGAGCGATACACCTCCTCGACAACATATGGTCCTTCCCATTTCGAGAGTAATTTCCCTGCAAAGAATGCGAGACGAGACCGATACAATAGGACTTTATCCCCAATATTAAACTCTCTTTTGATGATCCTCCTATCATGCCATTTTTTAACTTTTTCTTTAAAGAGTTTAGCATTTTCATAAGCTTCACTTCTCCATTCATCTAGAGAACTTAATTGTAGCAACCTCTTATCACCGGCAAGTTTAGGATCTTTATTTAATTCTCTAACAGCCCTATAAGCTTTGTGTTCTAGCTCTAAAGGTAAATGACAAGCTTTTCAGTAAACCATTTTATAAGGTGACATTCCCATGGGGTTTTTATAAGCAGTTCTATAAGCCCATAGTGCATCTCTCAATTTACTAGTCCAATTCTTTCTAGATTTATTAACGAGTTTTTCCCAAAATAGATTTAATTTCTCTATTTGATAATTCTACTTGACCACTACTTTGAGGGTGATAAGCGAGAAGCAATTCTATGATTAATACCATACCTAGCAAGAGTCTTTCTAAAACCTCCATGAATAAAATGAGAACCTCCATCAGTCATAATATATCTAGGAACTCCAAATCTAGGAAAAATAATATCTAAAAGCATTCTTAAAGAGGTCTCACCATCAGCACTTTTTGTAGGTATAGCTTCCACCCATTTAGTAACATAATCAACGGCAACAAGTATATGAGTGTTACCTTCCGAAGAGGAAAAGGTCCCATGAAGTCAAATCCCCAACAATCAAACGGTTCAATAACAAGAGTATAATTCATTGGCATTTCATTGCGTGCGGAGATATTACCAACCCTTTGACATTCATCACAAGATAAAATAAACTTCCTTGCATCTTTGAAGAGAGTTGGCCAATAAAAACCTGATTGTAGAACCTTTTGCGCGGTTCTATCTCCGGCGTGATGTCCTCCATAAGCACTTGCCATGACATTTACTCAATATCTCTTGTTGTTCATATTCGGGAACACATCTTCGCATAATACCATCCACTCCTTCTTTATATAAGTGTGGGTCATCCCGAAATAATGCCTCAAGTCATAAAAGAATTTCCTCCTTTGCTGATCTGAAAAGGTTGGAGGCAAGTACTTGGAAACAATAAAGTTAGCATAATCAGCATACCAAGGACTGTCTCGCGAGCTCACCTTTATTACAGCCAATTGTTCATTTGGAAAACTATCATTAACGGGAACAGGATCATAAGCAATATTTTCCAATCTAGACAAATTATCGGCAACGAGGATTATCGAGCACCTTTCCTATCTACAATATGTAAATCAAATTCTTGCAACGAAGTACCCATCTAATAAGCCTCGGCTTAGCATCTTTCTTTGTCATAAGGTATCTAATTGCAGCATGATCAGTATGAATAGTAACTTTTGAATCAACAATATAAGATCTGAATTTATCACAAGCAAAGACTACAGCTAATAATTCTTTTTCAGTTGTAGCATAATTTCTTTGAGCAGCATCAAGGGTTTTACTAGCATAATGAATAACATTCAGTTTTTTATCTACTCGTTGTCCAAGAACAGCGCCTACGACAAAATCACTAGCATCACACATAATTTCAAATGGTAAATTCCAGTCGGGGGTTCAACTATAGGAGCGAGTTGTTAAGGCTTTCTTAAGAGTTTCAAAAGCTTCCTTACAATCATCATCAAAAACAAATGGTACATCTTTTTGAAGAAGATTAGTAAGAGGCTTTGAAATCTTGGAGAAATCTTTAATAAATCTCCTATAAAACCCAGCATGACCAAGAACACTACGAATACCTTTAACATCCCTCGGATAGGGCATCTTCTCAATTGCTTCAACTTTAGCTCTATCAACTTCAATACCTCTCTCGAAATTTTATGTCCCAATACAATTCCTTCATTAACCATAAAGTGGCATTTCTCCCAATTAAGGACAAGGTTAGTCTCTTCACATCTCCGCAAAACTTTATCAAGGTTTCGCAAGCAACTATCAAAAGAATTCCCATAAACGGAAAAATCATCCATGAATACCTCTACAATACTTTCACAAAAACCATGAAAAATAAGCGGACATGCATCTTTGAAAGGTAGCAGGAGAATTACATAAACCAAAAGGCATACGCCTATAAGCATAAGTTCCATAGGGACAAGTAAAGGTGGTTTTCTCTTGATCTTTAGCTTTAACGGCAATTTGTGAAAACCCAGAATATCCATCAAGAAAGCAAAAATGAGTATTTTTAGACAATCTTTCTAGCATTTGATCAATAAATGGTAAAGGGTAATGATCTTTCTTAGTAACTTTATTAACTTTTCGAAAATCAATGCACATTCTATACCCTACAACTACTCTTTGAGGAATGAGCTCATCATTATCATTAGGCACAACGGTCATACCTCCTTTCTTGGGAACGCAATGTACAGGACTAACCCATCTACTATACTGCAATAGGATATATAATACCAGCTTCAAGAAGTCGTAATACCTCATTCCTTACCACTTCCTTCATCTTCGGAATTAGACGACGGCGAGGTTCAACAACAGGCTTTGCATCATCTTCCATATTAATAGCATGTTGGCAAATAGATGGAGAAATCCCCTTCAAATCATCAAGAGTGTAGCCAATAGCTCCTCGGTGTTTCTTCAATATTCCCAATAACCTTTCTTCTTCAAACTACGAAAGCTTAGAACTAATAATAACAGGATATATTTTCTTATCATCAATATGAGCATATTTAAGATTATCGGGTAAAGGCTTTAAATCAAAAACAGGATCTTCCTTTGGTGGCGGTGTTGTACCCAAATCTTCCACTCGGTAAATCATGCTTGAGAATAGGTTGGCGAAGAAAAATTTCCTCAAGTTCATCTCTTTCTTTCCTAAAAATTTCACTCTCGCTATCCTCCAAATGTTGCTGCAAAGGATTGTTAGGAACAAGAACAATAGATGCACATTGCTCCATTTTAAAATCATTACTAGGCAAATCAGCTTTATAAGGAGTTTTAGTAAATTTAGAGAAGTTAAACTCATAAGATTCACCAGCAAATTTAGTCAAAATTTTCTCTTTCTTGCAATCTATAATAGCTCCACAAGTATTTAGAAAAGGTCTACTAAAAATAATAGGACAATAATCACTAGCAGCAGAACCAAGTACCAAAAAGTCAGCAGGATATTTAATCTTACCGCATAAGACTTCCACATCTCGAACAATACCAATTGGTGAAATAGTTTCTCTATTAGCCAGACTGAATGACCACATCAATATCTTCAAGTTCACAAGAATCAATTTCGTGCATAATCTCAGTGTAAAGCTCATACGGAATAGCACTAACACTTGCACCAATATCACATAATCCATAATAGCAATGATCACCAATTTTAACGAGACATCATAGGAACACTAGCTTGTTTGGGTTTATTAGGATGTGAAACAATATTAGAAGCATCTTCACGAGAAAATAATATGACCATCCTCCACATTTTCGGTCACAAGATCTTTAACTATTGCAACGACGAGGTTCAACTTTTATTTGTTCTTCGGGTTCTACAGGTTTCTTTTCACTTTTATGAACCGCACTATTTATAACGAGTACTCCTTCATTTTAGCGGGGAAAGGAGTTTTTCAATATAAACTTCGGGAATAACATGCTCAGCGAGATTCAACTACAGACACATTTATTAATAGATGAATCAATTTTATCTTTATACGGTTCATGATACTTATCAAAATTCTTCTTTGGCAATTCATAATGAGAGGCAAAAGCTTTATAAAGATTTACGGCGACTTGAGAATCAAGACCATATGTAGCACTCATATTACGAAATAAATCGGTATCCATAAAAGCTTCAATGCATTTATAATCATAAATTATACCGATTCTCTATCCTTGTCGTTCTCCCATCCTTCAGTATTTTCTTGGATTCGATCAAGAAGGTTCCTTTTAAACTCTTCTTTATTGCGTGTAAATGATCCAGAACATGAAGTATCCAGCAAGGTCTTGTCTTGAAAAGAAAGTCTTGCATAGAAATTATCAATAATAACATTACCAGGAAGCTCATGAATGGGGCATTTGAGCATTAAAGACTTCAATCTCCCCCACGCTTGGGCAATACTCTCTCCATCATGAGGCCAAAAATTATATATGCGATTCCGATCCTTATGAATTTCACTTGGAGGATAGAACTTAGAATAAAACCGGGGCACAATATCATTCCATTCAAGAGAATCCCCATTATCCAGGTAATTTATACCAATGCGCCGCCTTACTGGGACAGCGATAAGGAGAATAATTTCTTCCTCACTTCATCCATAGCAATACCTGCACATTTGAATAACCCGCATAATTCATGCAAAAACAAGTAAATGATCACCGGGGTGGACAGTTCCATCCCCTTCATAGCGGTTATCCATAACACGTTCAATAATTTTCATAGGTATTTTATATGGTATTACTTCCTCACTGGCGCCTCATCTACTACCGTTGCGGTAGTAGTAGATTTCCCAAATAGAAAATGAAGAGAAGATCTCTCCATAATGACTTATAGCAGCGAGGCGAAATAAAATCAGCACAACGATAAAGGTTTTCCTTACCAATCCCACTTACCAATAGCGCTTCACTCCCCGGCAACGGCGCCAGAAAATAGTCTTGATGACCCACAAGTATAGGGGGTGTATCGTAGTATCTTCGATAAGTAAGAATGTCGATCCCAACGAGGAGCAGAAGGTGTTGACAAGCGGTTTCGATGAAGGATTCATTGTAAATGCTCACGAGACAAGTATTCGGGGGTTTTGATGTAGCAGTTGAATAAAGTACGAGTATGTAAAGTGCGAGAGTGACAATTGCAGCGAGTGGCCCAATCCTTTTTAGCACAAAGGACAAGCCGGTTTGTTTACTTATAATGACCAAACGTTCTCGAGGACACATGGGATTTTAGTCTAGTGCTTTCGCTACATACGGCTAAATAATCTTCATTGTTGTGATAAGTGTTGTGTGGGTGAACCTATGCTAATGTACCGCCCTTCCTAGGACTAAATACATACTTGTGATTATACCCCTTGCAAGCATCCGCAACTACAAGAAAGTAATTAAGAATAAATCTAACCACGGCCTTAAACTACGAGATCCTGCGATCCCTCCTGCATCGATATACCAACGGGGTTTAGGTTTCGTCACTCCGGCAACCCCGCAATTAGCAAACGAATACAAGATGCATTCCCCTAGGCCCATAAATGGTGAAGTGTCATGTAGTCGACGTTCACATGACACCACTAGAAGAATAACACCACAACTTAAATATCACACCATTGAATATTACTCAACCATAGTTCACTACTAACATTTAGACTTCACCCATGTCCTCAAGAACTAAACGAACTACTCACGAGACATCATATGGAACATGATCAGAGGTGATATGATGATGAATAACAATCTGAACATGAACTTGGTTCAATGGTTTCACTCAATAGCATCAACAACAAGTATGAATAGATACGGGAGAGTTTCCCCTATCAAACAATCAAGATCAAACCCAAATTGCTACGGCGGTGACGAGGTGCTGCGGAGGAGATGGCGGTGATGATGGTGGAGATGATGATGATGGTGATGGAGATGATGTCCAGCTCGATGACGGTGACGATGGCGTCGATTTCCCCCTCCGGGAGGAATTTCCCGGCGGATTCCCGCCGCCGGAGAGCTCTTTTCTCTCCGGTGTTCTCCGCCCCGCAGAGGCGGCTGTAACTCTTCGCGAGGTACCCCTTCGGCTTAGGTTTTCGGGACGAAGGATTTCGCGAAGAAAAGGAGGCGAAAGGGGTCGTGGGCCCTCCACACCACGTGGCGGCGCGGCCGGGGCTTGGGCCGCGCCGCCCTAGGGTGTGGGCCCACCCCGGCTCCTCCTGGCTCCTCCTTCGGCTTCCTTCGTCATCTTGAAAAATAGGATTTTTGGTATAATTTTCTTCCACGAGGTGATCTTCCGAAATATTGCTTTACGACGGTGCTTTTTCCAGCGAGAATCCCGGCTCCGGTGCTTGATCCTCCAATAATGATGAAATATGCAAAATAGATGAAATAACATAAGTATTGTGTCCCAATATGAAATATATCAATGAATAACAGCAAATTATGATATAAAATAGTGATGCAAATTGGACGTATCAGGAGGCTGCGTGCAGCTACTACCGGTGGATCGTCGATGTGATCTACGACGCGCGCGGCAAGATGTACCTCAACATCGGCTGGGAGAAGTTCGCGCGACACCACAGCCTCCAAGCCGGCTTCATCCTCCTGTTCTCCTACTTCGGCGACAGGGACATGAGCGTCAAGGTCTTCGACGAGACGCGGTGCCGCCGGGACTACCAGGGCGACAGCACCGACGAGGAGGACGGCCGAGTGTTCTTTCTTCGCAGCGAACACGTGCACGGAGGTTTCTGCCTGTTCGCCTCATCGGTAGAACCAACAAGAGCACCATCCTCCCGCTGGATTTTCCAGTTTAGGTGACTGGGTGTGCCCTCGAGTGTTCTTTCTTAGCAGCGAACATAGGAAATCTTCGATGCACGACCTAGTTAGGTTTAGTTTCTTTGCAAAATTTTATATTTGTGTCCACGACGGTTCAAACTATGTATTAGTTTGTGGAAAACTACGTTCCAAACTGTGTTTTCGTGTAAACCACGTTCCAAATTATGTATTAGATTGTGGAAATTGAAATGTTTGGGGGCGGCGTTTGGGGGACGCGGCTGGGGAGCAACGTCACCCAAAGACAGCACGAACAAAACACGTCCCCCAAAATCCGGCGCGGTATGGGGAACGGTCTGGGGACGCGACTGGAGATGCTCTGAGTGCACCTGGCGCGGGAGGCCGCCGGTGGCTGGCCAGCGATCGATGTCTCGTGCGTGTCCGCCCACCGCATGTGGATCATGGTCTCGCGGCAACATAATCCTGCCAAAACTTGCATTGGCTTGATCTGCTCATCTGACGGATACACGTACGTACGTCCACGGTGAGACAAGCGCCCCGGCCGGCAGGCCAGATTCCCAACACTGTGTGTCGCTGCTCAGCGCTCAGCGCTCACTAGCGTGTGTAAACTTATGGGTTAATTTTATTTTGCACCGTATACATTTTTTGAATCCGTTTAAAAAATACATATTATGTTTGAGGAAATCCAACAGATAAGGATATTCGATTTCAAACTTTACAGAGAATGTGGTGTAGGATATGGTACGCCAATTACCCCCCGAATAAATATCCAATTTTCATCCAACACATCAAAGATAATATATAATATTTAGTAGGCAGTCAGTTGTCGATTTCATTCCTGAAATAATATCTCACTTGCATAGTCACTCTCTGAGAAAAGCTCTTGCATATGTAATTTATACTATGTGTTTTGTTGAAGGATTTAATTGCAACTTATTCATTCTATCGCATTGCAATATTTATTTCATATGTGTTTTAACAAACTTGTTTTGTCAATTATATTGTACTGTATGGTTTGCTGATCTAAACATATTCGATTGACTTTGTTTCCATCATGAATTCGCTTCATTTTTCATCCCGAATCCATGATATCGTATATCCATATTGAGAGAAGTTGATATTACACCCCTAAACTTGAGTTGAAGTTTAGATCACAACCTTCAATTCTAATACCGTTCAAAATACAACCCCGAACTACCAAAACCGTTTAGATTACAACCCTCTCCCGATATGGGATGGTTTTGAGCCTGGTTTGTCTTTCGTGATGCCACATCAGCGTTTTGAGTCTGGCATTTTGATGATTTTTTCAAAGGATTATCAATCTAGATGTATTTGACAAGGCGCCACCAAACTGCTCATAAATTGCCAGGATAGTTCGTTCACGACGCTGATGGACTGAGATTCATCCCCAGAATTGAGTCGTGGCTGCCTCGAGTTCGTCCCTGGCTCGTCGTGCACTTCCTCCCGACCACCAGAGTCCAGAGCTCATGCAAAATTAGGAGACTCGCTTGGACTGTACGGATTGATGAACTCGGATGGAATTTGCCTTTCACGGTTTGCTTGTCGGGATAGAGAGATGAAGCGATGGAGGAGACGTGATTGGGAGACCGGGAGGAGAGGAAGAAGCTGACCTGGACATGCTGGCCTATCAAAACCAGGGTCAAACTTACGTCAAACAGGGAGAGGGTTGTAAACTTGTAATCCAAATGGTTTTTGAGAGTTCGGGGGTGTAGATTGAACGGCATTGGAATTAAGGGTTGTAATCTGAACTCTACGACAAGTTCAGGGGGTTTTGTGGACTTATCTCGTCCATATTTGAATTGGCAACCCGTTATTATCCAACCTGCTTTGAATCCAAATCCGATAATAAATATTGTATCTGATATGGTAAAGTCATACTCTGAGGGCATCTTTAAGGGGCCGTCTGTTTGCGACCACGTGATCGAAAAATACGTCTACATCCAGAACCAGCGGCCCGACGTATAGTGATCGAGCTGTTCGTGAAGACGCAAACGAGGCACAAATATACGTCTGCGTAGATACGGATCTGACTGGTAGCGATCTATGTCGATGCATCTTCTCAGACGCGCCAGTACTGACGACGAGGCATCGCTTCGGCAGAGCTTTGACTAGCCATGAGATCGTCTCCAACCACAACGCTCCAATTGAGTTTCACGTTCTTAGGAGCTGTTTTCGTGTGCCTTTCACCTGCGCCTACATATAACTCAACTTAGTGTAAGTTAGGGAATGTTTTGATCAACATTTCTAATAGGAACAAGAAGTTTTGAGTGGTCTCAAGGAATAAGAGAACTTTTCAATTAACCGACCCCCTGCGGCATTATTTGAATATATCCTTTTCGTGGAAAAAAAAACTGTCCGGGGACTAAGGTCTAAGGGTGAAAAATTAGTAGAGCTCGTTTCAAAATCTGAGTTTTAGGGAATGTAACTCAACTTAGTGTAAGTTAGGGAATGTTTTGATCAACATTTCTAATAGGAACAAGAAGTTTTGAGTGGTCTCAAGGAATAAGAGAACTTTTCAATTAACCGACCCCCTGTGGCATTATTTGAATATATCCTCTTCGTGGAAAAAAAAACTGTCCAGGGACTAAGGTCTAAAGGGTGAAAAATTAGTAGAGCTCGTTTCAAAATCTGAGTTTTAAAGACGCGCCAGGTAGGGGTCGAACCTACGGCCTTCCGCTTAGGAAACGGACGCTCTATCCACTGAGCTACAGGCGCTTTGTGTAACAATTTAAAATACATTCTAATTATCTGCAGCGTACATGCACAATGGATGTGTTTAACAGAATGCAGAAAATACTTGCAGATTATATTCCATCCACCTTTGAGCACAGCAACAGTGTAACACTTTGCAACTCGCATCGAATTATCTGCCTTGCATGCCCAACAGTTCAACCAGGAAACCGTGTTAAGAAACGGATATATATGTGTCTTAGAGGCAGCGAATAGAATCTGATGCCGCAACTAAACAAGTCTCCCTAATTCTCCTCCCTCTCTTATTTGCTCCGCTTTACTGGGCCCACTTGTCCTCAAATCACCTTTCTAAATACCCGGTCTTACCACCATAATTCTCCAAAATTCATTTCGGTTTACGTTGGTTCGTGTGCCTTGCCGTCGCCTCCACGCGCGGAAATTCTTCATCTCGGATTCATGATTCCCAGCTGGTGCTATTGTGTTTGTAATCTCGGGCCCACCCAATTATATATCGACAAGCATCATTCGTAACTAAGTTACTGTTTGCAACATTGGAAAAAAATCATATTCATATATTGATTGAAGATTTCGGACTAAATATATAGACAGACAAGGTTGTTACTTGGTTTATTCGATCTGCCTTTTACTTTAGAGATGATCACCCTGGTCTCAACACGTCAGTCGTACAGTCCTTTTCACTAGCATTGTAGCTTAGGACTATGATCTAGGTGAACCTAGGTAGGCGTGCGATTATGAAAATTTTAAAAAATATAGTGTGTATATATTATCTTGATACTTATTCATGTAAGTTTTCACAAAAAAATACGATTGTATGTGACAACCTAAACAAAAATGAGAAAATGGAAATTTCTATTTTTTGAACAGTACAAATCCAATCATTAGTGTCATTTGAACATTTTATCATTTATTTTCGTATAGGTAACATATAATCATATTATTCCGTGAAAACTTACACGAGTAAGTATCAAGATAATATGTACATGCAAAATTTTATTTCAATTTTTGAGAAACCGATTGCGCACATATCCAGGTTCCGTTTGATATTTTCGCTATGATCTACTACCAACTACTGGTTACGAAAGGGATCTACTCGTAAAATACCTTTTTATAAAGTCTTGATCATGCATCCATACCATACTGATTGGTGATTTTATTACTGCAAGTACTGCATTATGGAGGACCTGATTCATGACCCCCTCTCCCAACCCCATCATTGCGGAGATTAGAGGGATAACGATGATAGTTTTAGCTCTTTCTAGACATGTTCATGACAATGTTTTCCAAGAGTAGGGCCCTGCCAGTTTTGGTGCACTGAAGTCACAACCGGATGAAACTACAGCGACGGCGAGAGAAAATGGCCCGGCCAATCGAGGAAATGGGAAGCACCATCACGGAGTTGGTTAAAGCCTAGGCTCCATCTTCAAAGGAGCATCATTGCTTCAACCTTCCTCACTATGTGTGTTGAGCCTGCCTTGCTAGGGCCTGTTCATGCGCATGGTGAATATAGGGAATTTTGGAATCTAGGTACTGCGAAACCTGATTAAATTTAGTACTGTAGAAGCAAGTTACATAGTAGTTTTTCAACCACTAAGTTACAAAAAGTTCATGGGTGTGGAGTTTCCTTTAGACTATTCATCTGAAACTTGTGTTTTTTTATCTAAGCTACATTTTTTTGAATTTGGGTATAAAAATTGTCACGCACATACATAGATGCATCCTCTACATGCGAAATTTTTTTTCAAATTTTTAAAGGTTTTGAAATACAAATTTTCAGGCGCTACAGTAATCGGATTATGTTGAACCTAGGTGCCACTACGTAATTCTACATGGTGAACGCTGAATGTTGGCTTGTCAAAGTCATGGACCTCACCTGGTTCCGGCAGGCTGAAAAGATAGACTGACTAGAACTGAGATGATACTTGTACTGCGCACCCTGAATTAAACATCCGAACTTTACATAGGGGTCTATAAGATTATTTAGCAAGCATTGGTGACACCTACACACACGTAGGCTGCCAAAGAATATGCACCGATAAACGGGTGTACTGTATCATCATCACGATATTTGCAATTGTTCGAAAAGGCAGGAAATATTCGGCGGAGACTAAAATGTAAAAAATATGCAGACTTGATTACCATTAATTGGTTACATTCTGGCTATTCTTCACAATGAGAACATATTATCCATAGGTCGGAAGACTAAGGTATAATAACTCTGTTATGGTCGAAATTTACCCTGCATTTCAGATTAAGGACTCTATTTTGGCTCAAGGACTTCCAGTCCAGTGTTGATGGAGTAGTCTAACCTGATACTTTGATAATATCATAATATCTCCATTGCTGCTTGCCCACTCGGATAGACAATTAGGTGAAGTACTCTAATCACAAGTGATGGGCAAACTACCTCACTTATTATTCATAGAGAGGAAAACACTTATTTTCCAACAAAATCTAACACAGGTGCGTCTACTAGATACTGTACCGGCCATCTCGAAAGGAGATTTAGTACCATTACTCACTAACATTGTTGCATGATTATACTTGTTGCGGGCATGGTCCTTTCCTGAAGCAATCTCAGAGATCCCCAAGCACTCTAAGCAGACCTTTATACCTCCTCGAAACAGACCTTTACACCTGCCGGCTAAACATCTTTTTTCTTTCCAAAATGTAATCCACATAGGAGTAATTAAATGCTCCACGTAGGTTTCTTTGCTCTTTGCACCTCTTCCTTTGAGTCGCTTTGTTCCACGCACAATTATATTGTTCTTTTCATCTCCACTACTACCTTGGAATATTACTATCCACTAATGTTTTCTGAACCCCTTTCATTTAGTTGTCTACCGCCTCTCTCTCTCTCTCTCACACACACACACACACAATCTGTTGTTATCCATGGAATGATTCTCCTTGCGTGGCAGAGACAAAAGCGGGGCCAACGTCCTCCTTCCATGCCGATAGTCGTCCAAACACATTGTTTTGTTTAGTTCTTCTCTCGTTTGTTCTTTTATCATGGCAGCCATGCAAATTCTGAAGCAGTGTTTAAGCACCGGCGTCCATTGGCTCAGTAGTACTTGAGTCGCTGGGTAGTGGATGCTACAACCTTGTTTTTTGCGGGAAAGTGGATGCTACTACCAACAGAAAATTGCCACTTTGGTGCGTGTGTGTGACCATCGTGCTGTGATCTGTGAACAACTCGTCGTGTGTATGTTAGTATGTCACAATGGCAGAGACGCTCGTGCGGCTAGAGTGGCAGCGCACGGGGAGGTACAAATCGGGCGTTGCTCGCTTAGAGCATGTCTAGCAGGCCCCTTGTATTTCTGCCCCGTATCTCGCTGTTTTTTCGCCCCGTATCGAAAAATTGCCAACGGAAGAGCCATTCCGTCTAGCAGAACCCGTATTTCCCCGTATTTTCAAAAATAAAAACCCCGGGAAGTTCGATTTCATTGATCATACTACGGATCATACATACGGATCAACGATTCTACATCCAGAATGCGCGATCCTACTCGGGGAGGTCGACTAGGTACGAGTCCGTCTCCGCCTCCGCCTCCCGCAACTCCGCCTCCTTCGCCGCGGCGATGGCCGCCGCCACCTCTTCCTCCTCCGCCCTCTTCCTCTTGGCGTCGTCCTTGAGGAACTGCCGTAGCTCCTTCAACAAGTCGGGGGCCTCCTCGTCATCGCCAGCGAGCGGAGCTCCTCTAGCGCTGGTGCTCCCGCTGCTCCAAGCCTCCTTCGCCCAGCAGCGGCGCTCCCAGTCGGCGCGCCACTCGTCGAACTTGGGCCCGCTCTTCGGCTTCATCGGCGGATCCTCGTTGTACCAGCGCCCGCCCGCCGCGAAGTCAACGAGCTTCGGCGGGACGTACGCGGCGCCGGCGTACCTGCAGGTCAAACGCCGGCTCCCGGCGGCGGATCTCTTGCATTGGCGCCGCCACGCATCCTCCACGTTGTCCGGCGAGCGGGATCGCTTCGATCCGCTCGCCGGCGAGGTGGTACTGCGGCGGCGGGCGTCCATGCCGGATCTGGGGTGGAATGCGACGCGGGGGAGCGACTAATTGCTCGCAGGAGCATGAGGAGGAGGCGGCGGCGCACGGCGGAGCTAGGGTTGCGAGTGAGGGGTTAACCCCTCTCTCGCACCTGCGCCCAGTATAAGTACGGGGCGACGGGGCTGATTTCCTGGGTCCCGTATTCCGCCGAAACGGGCCGGCCCGAATACGGGGCTTGCTAGACGCCCAAAATCGCGCCTGCCCCGTATTCCGCCGGAATTTTACGGGGTGGACGGGTTATACGGGGCCTGTTAGACATGCTCTTAGTCAAGCTGCATGGGTTCCCATTCTCTTCAATTTCTTTCCTAGGAGGAAAGGAAACGACAACTCGATCGGCATTGACCCGTCCATCCGTCCAACACACACGAACGACATGGCTAGGCTGCGGGTGGCATTGCGTGTAGTGTGCGAGCTCCTCCCGCCCGCTCACAAGTCACCACTGTTCTCTGTCAAAAAAAAAAGTCACCACTGTTCTCTGTCAAAAAAAAAAAACGTCACCACTGTTCGTGTTCCACTTCGTCCCGTCTCCCACAGCCGAGGAATAAATTCCTTCGATGCTCTTGTTCCCTCTCCATGCATCCTTTATGTTTCCGCTAGGATGATTCTACTCTCTGTTTACTGCTAAGCTAAGACCATCTATCGTCGTCCCCGAACACTATTCGACAAAAGCGTTGGATCGTCGAATAGGGGACGCTAGCTGTTTGGTGGTGCGTTTGTTTCCAATCACGCCTCTCGAACAGATATTTAAGAAACTTAAAATTAAACGGTAATTGAAAATTACATTCAAATTTTATTATATTTTATAAAGTTTGAATCAAATTCATCTAAACCTAAGCTAAAATTCATTGGCGCCGCCGCGATAGTAGTACTCGAAGTATCGGTAGTCCTCCTCAGTGACCTCATTCTTTCCACGCTTGTCGGAGAACGCGTCGGTGGGTGCACGCCCTTCATGGCACCGCTAGGGCCAGCCGCAATGTCGTTGCGTGTCAGGTCGATGTGCGGTGCGCAGGAGTCGTCGAACGAAGCCACGATGACATCCTCGATGCTTCCCTTGCAGGCTGCATGGCCATTCATCGAGTCCCAGTCCAGCCACGCCTTATTATAGCTAGGCATGGCGGTGGGATCGTCTGCGATCCCGAGGAGCCGCTGCTGGTGAAGGTACGTGGCCATCGTCGAGCCACCGCCGTCGGTCTCTTCCTTCACCTCCGGCTTTGGGATGATCGTACCAGTGCTCGTTAAAGTGGCTGCCGCGTGGAGTGAATATTTTGTTAATTAAAGCCCTGCTTGATTTCCTCCAAATCATCATTTAGGCTTGATTTTCTTCATAAAATGACAATTTCCTAAAAGTATCATGAAAACACAAGAAAATGCAAGGTTCGTTGTTTTTGGATTTTGCATGTTAGTTAGAAGATGAAAACCAACGAATCCAAATAAGAACCATATGAAAACGTCTCAAATTCAAAAAAGAAAATAAAACACCTCGACAATGTGTCATTTGTAGGAGCTATTGATCTCCATCCCAACTCCCCCCTCCCCCCGGAGACATTGGTTTTGACCAACTTGTATCTGGCAGCAAAGAACGTCCGGCCCTTCGGGAAGCCTTTTGGCCCCATAAATTCCGGATGTCACTTACCATAGAGATTCTGGCCCTACTACTATGCAACGGCTACAAAGCATATGAGGCTTATGAATAGGCACCCCTTCTCCTCAAGATGGCTGCTCATTTTCCCTTCTCTCTCCAACATTACCGCAGAGCTTTAAATTGGTGGATCTCCCTCCTTAACCAATCAATCAACCCCAAATTTTTGAAATCGAAGGATGACTGCCCAGTCTACCATTTCACAAAACGAATTTGAAATTCCTCATGATTCCATTGTGGAACTTATAACCCTAGATCTTCAAAGTCGATAACCTTGTCTAGAGACCCATCTCTAGGCTTGCATGATCGTTGTAAGAGCTTGGAGATGGTGTTGGGAGCCTCTAATTGAGTTGTGGAGTTGTGCCCAAATATCGTGTGAAGGTTTTGTAGCCACCTCGGCCGACACCGCTTAGTGGTGGATTCACCTTTGTGGTAGGTTCACCGGAGAAGAAGATGAGACCTTTGTGCCATGGGTAGCCTTTGTGGCATCACCCCTCTCCAACGTAGACGTACATCTCTAAAAAGAAATGAAATACGGGAAACAAATCTCGCATCTCCTCGATGGTTACCTCATTCCTTCACCTTGCTACTTCTTATTACTTGTTCTTGTCGATTATGCTTGTGCTTGTTTACTTCAGGATGTCGATCTTGCATTAATCACATTTACCATTTTTTGCATAAGCCTAAAAATTGAAAAATACTAAAAAAATTGCTAGCTCATGTTCACCCCCCTCTAGTCACATATACATACCTTTCGCTTACTTCATAATTAATCATTCGGAAAATAGAAAAATTGTATTCTCATACATCTTATTTGTAAGTTTGTAATTCATGGGTTTTTCTTTACATGTGATTCTAAATAATTAAATTCCATGAGGTGTGACCTTGAGAGATTTAGGGTTGTTTAATTCTATGACAACTAGGTTTAAACCTAATATTTAAGAAATATTTATAGTTTTTTGTGCTTTGCAACAACAAAGATTCCATGACGCTCTTGAATCTTTGATTCCTACACTAGTTATTATGTCAATACATCCAACTTTTTGCACTCTTTCTACTCATGCCCATATGTTTTGGGATCCCGCAACCAACTAGAGTAGCCAATTTTGGTTCTCATGGAAGAAAAACTCACGTCACAAAACCCGGCGCCATAATTTATCAACAAACCGGAGAAATCAATCGAAAGTTTACTCGCGATCATTGTACATAGAGCAATTTTATTGTTGTACCACTTGCAGATAACACTTTTATACTTCCCTTGAATCCTTGATGTATATTTTGGCATAACATTTACAATTTGGTTTTTTTGGTAACCAGGGAAAGGCTTCGAAGCGCCTGGGCAGTTCATTGATTAATTAGTGCAGCGATATACAAACAGGACCCGCAATACAAATGAGATTGCAACCTTTTTTTACTTACTTACCACTTCTTCCATTATAGAACTACTTGCGGTTATAATATTCGTTTCGAGTACTGAATCGACAAAACCATTGTCATTGAATAGTAACTCCTCGCTTAATACTACATCCTTGATGTACATTTCCATCATTAACACTGGTTGTTCTATAGAAAATAAAAAACAACAACTATGCACTCCAAATTTCCTATGTGTACGAGGTTTGCATCATATTTTTGAATGTAGAATCTATGTGACTTCTGTACCTACTACAGTTCAGCTATTTGCAATAAACTTTTTTATTTAGTCATGACTAATAATTGTCACTTTTTGATGTATTAATCAAGTCCATGTTTATAAAGATACCTGTATTGTGAATTCATTTTTAGTCCTAAACTTGATTGCATTTAGTCACAAAAACATGTTCTTTTGTTAGTATAATTTGGATTCTTATTTCTGGTTACAACGGATTTGAGCATAATCCAAGGAACCGAGAGTTTTCATTACTTTGAAAATTAATGTATAATTCATGTTGTGTTATAATGTATCTAATTTATTATATTACTCATGAATTAGAACAATTTTCTCTAAGCAATGTTCGTTCCACTATTTTGCAATACCATGGCTCGGAGGATTGGAATCTAACCACAAATCTATTGTTTACTAAACAAATATATTTATTTTATGATTTTTAATGTACTATAGGGCTTATATGTGTCCTCCATCATGATATTAGATACATATAAATTTAGTGTAGAGTAAAACACAAATAGTTTGCTAGAAGATTCTATAGTAAAAGACTATCAAATATATAGGTGTAACTTGTTAGAGAGTGTTGAATGCACGAGTTGTTTAGCTCTCGCTTCTTTTTGCCGCTAGTTTCTCGGTCAAATTTTCCCTTGTATAATAGCCATGAACATGTGTGTGCATAACAGTTGCACAGGAATCATATTCCTTTTGTGTGACATGCATGCCTGGGTATGTATTTAGAACTTTTTGTGGGTTCAAATGCGGCCCTTTCTAAAAATATCCACCTCCGGCGACACGCGAGGGAAAGCGTTCAATATATCACATACTAGTATCTTCTCTTTTTGTTGTTGCGAATTTCATACTAGTAGCTTTCTCTAAGATGTGTGTCTTTTAATTGAAATGGTGGAGCATGCAATTCCAACCAAACTGGACAAGAGAAATCTTATTAGTCTCTTACTTTTTCTCGATCGAAGAATAATGCGAGTCCAGAGAGCGAGAGCAAGAGCAACACGACCTCAGCGGATCGACCTAGGTCACCACATTTCGCCACCAGACATTTGATTCCCCGATGGCTACGTCCGCTGGTGTAGGTAAGAAAAAAACTATGCATTCATGGAGAATAATCGCATCGTCCCGCTGGTGCTAGGGATTAGCGGAAAAAACGGAGAAGCGAAACGATCATCCCGAGAGCCGAAACTTGCAGCACGGCGAGGAGCAGAGGGAACATGAATCCTAGAAGGGATGTAATTTGTTCGATCCGCTCCTGCTTCGATCGGTGCACAGAGAGTCGATGTGTAGCCTACGAGACGACGAAGCGAATAGGAACAATGACGGCAAGCTGAACTCGTGCACTCCACGCAAAGCCAGATGCAGCTTGACTATTCACCTATATATATTTTTTATAATGATCGATTTATTATTTTGACAAGCAATTACATTTGATGTCTGCATAGCTAAGATGCACACAACCGTTTAAACATCTTAAATATCTTAAAATAAAAATAAAAAATGACGAATTACATATCAATCATGAGCAATTGTAGAAGTCCTAGGATGAAAGTGGTAGTTCAGTCCTTAGATTATGCTACCACATATCTACATAAAGAGGTCACGGTTCTCCGCCCATTTAGCACAACAAAAAAAGCACACGGATCGAACCATCCATGGAACAATTTTGATGGTGCCTAAAGGCTAACAAAAGCAAAGGCTTAGCAAGTAGGGAGACTGTTAATTATGCTCCCCGGGTCGTCTTCGTCTACGGCTCACCCAGCATGTGCATGTGAGCTTGCTGGTTTGCGATTGTGAGTTACTTATTATGATTGGATAAAATGCTGTAATTAACAAACCTCTTGTGGCGCCACACACGCCCACTACTCTACATATCTTAATCTGATCTACATATGTTAACAAAAAGAAGGGATTTGGTGGGGGGCATGGTGGCGCCGCTCGCCGTTCAACGCAGCCACCCGGTAATTACCTTTCGTGTCCATGGTACATAAACAAAATTGACTTGATATTAAGTCCATGGATGGGGCCCGTGGTGACTGGCCACCTTTCGTCAAGCCACAGTTTCCAGGATATATTTGCTTGACCTGTGTGGGCTGCACAAGCTCCTGGTCACTACTGCTGGTGTAGTATTATGACCGTGGAGCACGAACATGCCTCTGAATTTCAAAAGAAGGTGGCGTGGATGACTGACTATTCGTGATCGTGGTGCAATTGCCGAGGTCAGATGATGTGTAGAGTAGCCCTGAGCATCGTCTCCAACCACAACCACAATGCTCCAATTGAGTTTCGGATTCTTCGGAGCTGTTTTCGTGTGTGTTTCAGCGACGACTAAAACGTAACTTTGTTGCCTAACGACAGCGAAAGGTTTGCTCAACACTTTAACTGGAATAAGAACTTTTGAGTGCCGCATCCTAGCGTTCGAGGGTCCTTTTCGTCTTTTCGAAGAAGAAGAACACAGCCTTTGAATGTGAAATAAAAAATAAATGTATGATTATAATTGAAAACGACGACTGTATAAGAAGACGCTCGCGCCGGGTTGGGGTCTAAGAGCATCTCCACTAGTCCCCCCGACGAGGCCCCCGGCGAGCGTTTTTTCCATCCGGACGGCGTAATTCGGCCCAGTCGCGCCCCCGGTTCCTCGTTTTCGTCCGGATTTGGGCCTAAATTCATCCGGCGATCCCACGCCATCCCCGGCCCCCCGGGGAGCACTCGGGGACTCCGGACGAAACGAAAGCGCGCGAAACGGCGAGGGAACTTCCCGCGCGTCTGGTGGCCCCAACTTGTCGGCGAGAGACACCGGTCGTCGTCCTCATCGCATCGTCTTCCGCGCGCTGTAAAGCCTCGCCGCCGGTCAGCATTCGCCGGCCGCGTAGCTTCCACGCGGCGATCAATGCCGTCGCATCGTCATTCGCGCACGCATCGTCTTCCACGCGGCATGATCGCCGGCGCTCGCCGCGCCCGCCGCTCCTATTTAAGGCCGGTCCGCTCGCCGCGACGCCCCTGCTCCACTCTTCCTCCATTTTCCCCTCCACTCACCGGCCACCTCCAACGAAGATGGCGTTCTCCGACGACGACGGCGCAGCCTCCAATGGCTCCCCCGCCGGACGCTCCGTCAGTGGGAGGGGCACCTCCTCCACCAGGCGGGGTACCCCTGCCCGCCCGACACGAGGCCTCCCGGCGGCGGGTGGCGACTCAGCCGTGGCGGCGTACCAATCCCGCCGCCGCCTCAGGGCGACGCCCTCGACGCCGCCATCGAGGAGGCGCGGCCGACGATGACGGACGAGGAGCGCGCCGACCCGCGCCACCACCCCGAGAACTACACGCGGTGGAACTCATACTTCCTTCGGCGGTGGGAGCGGGAGCTGGCGGCCTACGACGGCCCGCCACCTCCGCCTGCGCGCAACAACGCCGCGGGACGACGACGGTGGTGGAGCGCGCCGGATAGAACGGCTGGCGAACGTCCTCGATCACATCGAGGGCGGAAACTTCCGGTGCTCACGATGCCCCCTGCATCGAGGGCGTCGACGAGCCGCCGCCGGGGAAACGTCTGGCAGCCACGGCGCATGGCTGCCAGCTCGTCGTCTTCCGGATCGGCGCCGAGGTCATCCTTGGCGCCGGTGAAGAGGGAGGAGACGACGTCGCCTTCGACGCCGGTGCGCGTCAAGAAGGAGCCGGCGTCTCCGCCGCCGACCAGAGGAGCGCAGCAGCGGCGCCCTCGTCATCCGCGACCAGCCTTCCGCGCCGCAGGCGGCCGGAAGAGGACGAAGAAAGAGGCCGCCGCCGCAAACCAGCTCTCCGAGGAGGAGGCGAAGCGCGCGGAGGACGCCGCGATGGCGGAGGCGATCGCCAGGTCGCCTGCAGGACATGGAGGAGGAGAAGCGCGCGGACGACGCCGCACCGGACCAGGCCGAGCGCGATCGGGAGCGCCAGCGAGCGGAGCAGCGAGCGAGGCTGTTGGACCTGGCCGCCGCGCAGCGACTCGCCGCCCGCGCCGGCCGCGCCGCCGCTCCAACCGCCGCCGCCGTCCCATTCGTCGACCTCGAAGCGTCGGACGACGAATGGTACAAGCCTTCCCCGCCTCGGTGGGGAGACGCCGGCCAGGGCAGCGAGCAGCTGGGCCGCGCCACCGCAGGTCGACGACGACGACGGCTCCGACGACGACGGCGGCGACTACACGGTGTTCTACCGCCATTTGGGCATGTAGAGCGCCGTGTTTTAAAATTAGCATTTGAATTCCCCTAGCCGAATTCGAAATATAGTCGAATTCGGCCTCTATGTATGAACTCCGCCCGTTATGTAGTAAATATCATTAAATTTAGTCTATATTCACCCGTTTTTAGCCGTAGTTTGTCAAGTTTCCGTTTTTTAAATTCGCCTCGTCGACTTCGCCTGGGCACGCGGCTGAGAAACTGCTACTCCCCACGCCAAATCTTCCTCCAATCCGGACGAAAATTTCGCCGGATTTGGGCGTGGGGAGCGCCAACGAGTGGGGATGCTCTAACCTACGGCCTTCTGTTTAGGAAACAGACGCTCTATCCACTGAGCTACAGGCGCTCTGCAACTAAAATTCAAAATTAACGATAATTATTTGGATAGAAGGATGGGTAAGAATCATACAGATAACTACAGATTATATTCCATCGCCTTTAAGTACAGCAGCAACTGAATCCTAGCTACAGGCTGGGTGGTGCCCCAGTAACACTTTGCAACTCAAGTCGAATTATCCGCCTGCCCAATGTAGAACGATAGAGAGGGATATGCGGAATATGATTGATGTTGTATTGAGCCTCTCGTGCGAGTATATATAGTGGTACAGACTTGGAGGCTAAGATAGCTCTCCTAGAGATATGGTAGGTAGAGATTACAAATCCTAGACTACCTAATATAACTATACCAAATATATCTCTAACACTCCCCCGCAGTCGTAGCGGTAGTGACGTGAACAACAGTAGCGTCGCGGACGGTCAGACTGGAGAGAAGCCGAAGGTAGGAACCAACGGGCGTTGGAGGCCGGTAGCATGGACCAAAGGCGGCGGCGCTGCGGCCCGAAGGGGCGACGCAGCGGCAACCCGTAGCTCGATCAGTGGTAGACGGGTGCTCGGGGACGTGCTTGGCGGAGACGTGCGCTATCGGTTGATCAGACCGATGCCAGCGCTGTACGCGCCATGGCGTGGACGACGCGCAAATCGGAGTCGATGGCGGCGTTGTCGATGTAGTCCCGGTGATGACGGCGAAGATGAACCGGCGATGGAGACCGTGCAGGCGAAACAGCCTGCTGCATCGCACGTAGGGGCGCCCCGTGTGCGGCGCGTGCGGCTGTGCCGTGCGGTTGATGGCCGGTGCAGGTCGATGCCATTGTTGGAGTAGAGGCGCAAGTGGACGACGGCGATCGGCGACTCAATCCGATCTATGATCGGTAAACCAAAAAAGAAAACGCCGGTCGAGCGACCGGCGACGCAAAAAGAAAACCAATCTACGGATTGGAAAAAAAAGACTCGAGGGCAGCGGATCAACGGATCGGCGAACGAACCCTCATACGGGTTGCGCGGCCCCCGGAGTAGATCATGGAGATCGACCTCCCCGGAGGCGGCGCGGAAACTTTGCGGCGGCTAGGTCAAGGAGCGTACCGCTCTGATACCATGTAGAACGATAGAGAGGGATATGCGGAATATGATTGATGTTGTATTGAGCCTCTCGGGCGAGTATATATAGTGGTACAGACTTGGAGGCTAAGATAGCTCTCCTAGAGATATGGTAGGTAGAGATTACAAATCCTAGACTACCTAATATAACTATACCAAATATATCTCTAACACCCAACAAATTCAAGCACCAAGGAAACCGTGTTAAGAAATGGATATGTGCCTTCCCAGGCAGCGAATAGAACCTGATGCTGCAACTAAAAAGGCTCACTAATTCTCTCTTATTTGCTTTAGACTAGTCATAGTATTAGTATCATAGCTAGTATCATGCATCCTAGCCCCACCAAAAATGCTGATGTGGTAGGTAATTATGGATGAGAGAGGAGATTAGAGTATCATAGGTAGATACTGTATCATATCGCACATCACGAGAAAAGTTAGTATCAAATAAATCTTGTACACAAATTTGTATTGATATTCTACAAATCAATTAATATTGCAAAAGTATAATACTAGTCTATGATACTATGCATTATGGATCTAGTCTCGTACAAAAGTATTATATACATGATACTACTATATGATACTACCCACTATGGCCAGCCTTACTGAGCCCACTTGCCCCCAAGCAAAAGAAACTGTCTAAATACCCCATCTTATCACCGTAATACTACAAAATTCGTTCCGATTCATGTTGGGCCGTGCGCCTTGTCGTCGCCTCCACGGAAATTCATCGTTTCGGATTCGCGATCTCCAACACGCACAAGCATTGACAAGAGAGAGGATCACCCGTAACTAAGAGCCCGTGTGGAACAGGAGAAAAATACATGTTCCTTGACACGTTACTTGGTACCAATACATGTTCCTTGACACGTTACTTGGTACCAATTCATAGACCCGTATAATAGACAAGGTTGTTACTTGGCTTATTCGAGGTGCCCTTTTACTTTAGAAGTGATCGTCCTGGTCTCAACACGTCGGTAGTACGGCCCTTTCGCTAGCATTGTAGCCTAGCACATGATCTACTACTACCTGTATTACCAGTACAAGACACCAATATGCGTTTTTTTCTAGAAGGTTAGAAAAGGGGCTACTAGTAAAATACTTTTTTTTTGCTTTAGTCTTGATCATGCATCCATACCATACCGATTAGCGATTTTCTTACTGCAAGTAGTTCATCTTGGAGGGAGGAGCTGATCCATCACAACCATCATTGCGGAGATTAGAGATAATCATCATGGTTTTAGCTTTTTTAGACATGTTCATGACATTGTTTTCCAAGAGTAGGGCCCTGCTAGGGTTCGTGCCTGGATAAAGCCATGGAAACAACGGCAAGTGCAAATGGGCGGCCGGCCGATGGAGAAAATGTAAAGCATCATAACCGAGTTCGTTAAAGCATAAGCTCCATCGCCAAAGGAGCATCATTGCTTCAACCTTCCTCACAGTCAGTGTTGGTGAGTTAGAGCATGTCTAACAGACCCCTTAAAAGGGCCAAACCCGTATAATAACCGCCGAAATAAGGGGTTTGGCGCTACCCGGCCGTCTAGCAGACCCCGTAAAACAAGCCCCCGCATCGATTTTTTACAGTTTTGGCTACGGGGCGGCTCTTCGCCCCTTAGAGCATCCCTAGCCGTTGGGGCTCCCCAGGCCGAAATCCGGCGTTATTTAGCGCCGGATGGATGTATTTTGTGGCCTGGGGAGGCCCATTTTCCCAGCCGCGAGCCCATGGTCGCCTTCTGACGCGCACCCACCGCGTGCATAGCGACGGTGCAGTCACCGGGAAGGGCAATCGTTGGAGTGCCCTCGACGCATTGAACCGTCGCGAAGTGGTCTGGAGAGCCGAAACGACTCGTCGGGAACGGTCGAAGTGGCCTCGATGCGAGAACCGCCGTAATGGAGCACGAACTCCGCGGAAGAGGAACCGCCGCTCTCTTCGTCGAGAGACCTACATATACCGTTTCCGACGGCCGACGCCATTCATCTGTTCTCTCCTCACCATCCTCCGTCAACCATGAGCGATCTCTCTTGGCCATCGGACACCGATAGCGAGGGGAAGCCGCATGGATGGCGCCATTGGTGGGATAAAGCTGCATCGTCCAGCAGCGACGATTCCCCCCCGCCGGCCAGCGAGGACGAATGGGATGACGACGAGGAGGAGGACGCATGGGATGGCGACGAGGAGGAGGACGAAGAGGCCAAGGAGCAGGCCAAGGAGCAGGCCGAGGAAAAGGAGGAGGAGCAGCAGGAGGAGGACGACGAAGAGGCTGAGGACACTGACGAGGAGGAGGACTCAACTTCCTCCGACGAGGAGGTGACGAGCCGGAAGCGTCGCCGCCACGACGATGAGGCGGGGCCACGTAGGAAGAAGAAGTAGTTTAAGTTTGTTTTAAAGTTTTTGTATGTAATTTTTATGTTTATTCGAATTATATTCGAAATATATATAATCTATCTATGTTGCACCACTTGAGAGTTCAAAGCTTTCGTTCGACGAGGGTCGTATTGCCGTAGATCGGGAAGACGAGGGTATTGCCGTAGATCGGGAAGACGAGGGTATTGCCGTACAAACCCAGACCATTGTCGCCGACAAGTTGGGGCCACGCGCGCTTTTGTTTCGTCCGGAGTCCCGAAAGCTCCCCGGGGGGCCGGGGATGGTGTGGGATCGCCGGATGAATTTAGGCCCAAATCCGGACGAAAACGAGGAACCGGGGGCGCGACTGGGCCGAATTACGCCGTCCGGATGGAAAAAAGGCTCGCCGGGGGCCTCGTCGGGGGGACAAGTGGAGATGCTCTTACTTGTAAGGGGCGGGAGGCTGAATACAGGGCCAACCCCTCATCCCATTTCACTAGGGCGCGCGGACATTTCAGAAATCCCAACCGTTTTCCCCGCGCCGCCGCCATAGCCACCCGCGCGCCGCCGCTGAAAACAGAATATTCCGTAGGATTCTGTTTTACGGGGTGTGGATACGGGGTCTGCTAGCTCGGACGAGTTTTTGGCCAGCGAAAAGTGAATACAGGGCCCTCTACTCGTGTTTTAAGGGGTAGAAAAATAAGGGGTCTGTTAGACATGCTCTTATATGTCTTTGTGTTAGTATAATGAAATGTGCCTTTGAGATCCTATCTTGCTAGGGCCTGTTCCTACATATGGTTAATGGCTAAAATGTTGGCATGTCTCGGTCATGCATGAACCTAACTTGAACCTAGGTGGACGGTGATGACCCACAAGTATAGGGGATCGCAACAGTCTTCGAGGGAAGTAAAACCCAATTTATTGATTCGACACAAGGGGAGTGTTGCGGTCAGAAACCCACCGGCGGGCAGCGACGGGCAACACCGTAGAGCCGGGAATCTCCCAGGACTGCGGCTGGCCCTGGTCCCTCCGAGCGACGGCCCGCAAAGCCTTCGGCACGCACGTCCGATGCTGATGCAAGGGCAAGGAGCAATCATAACGGATCGGATCTACTAAATAATGATCAAGCGGGGTGCCGCCCTTACACCCAAGATAGGTGTAAGGGCGGCTAGATGCCTAAGGGTTGCACGACGATAGCATATGATATGAAGAACAATGCTAACCCTAAAACATCTATGATAACTACGTTGCTCGCCATCAAAAAGGCTTCGATACGAGCAACGCATGAACGATGAATAAACGTGTAGCTGCCTAGATCGCAAGATGCGATCTAGGCAGCATGATGCTTACCCGGAAGAAACCCTCGAGACGGGGGAGTTGGCGATGCGCCTAGATTGGTTTGTGGTGAACGTGATTGTTGTTTATTTCATAAACCCTAGATACATATTTATAGTCCGGGGGACTTTCTAATTCAGGCGTGCACCCAACCGTGCACGGGTTAAACTCTAACTTCTAAACGACACGTATCCTACTATGGTACAGATACACGGGCAAACTAGCCCAAACTTTGCATATAAGGCCGATTCATGTATTTCTTCTATGTATATTCTTCAAGCCCATCTTCGGCCGCGGCCCACCTCTCGATCCGGTCAAATTCTGGTGATAACACATGCCCCCCTGGTTTTGGAAATGACATTTCAAAATCATTATGCTTTTCCTTCGTCGGGTCATGTCGTGGCAGAGCAGAACCGTTGCAGAGTCTTTCATCACGTCGCCTCGCCTCCTTGGCTTCTCTGCATGAATTGATAGTTTCGGCATCACGTCCTCGAAAACCGTCGCGGCATTAAATCTCCACTACATCTCCTTTTATTTAACCGCATTGAGTAATTTACTTCTTCATCCTCTTCCTCAGTATCAGACACCGAAAAAACCCTTCCCCACCATGGATTCATCCTCCTCCTCCGCTGCATCGGCCATCTCCTTCCAATTCTCTTCCTCAAGCGAGCCGATGCAAGAGCACAACCAACATGAAGAGCCGGAGTGGGACCTTGGCTTCGTGCCCGACGGCCCACCTGAGGCCCTCGTCGGGTCAGATGGGGATTCGCACCTGCCCGATGAAGAAGAGGGGGGTGGAGAAGACGACACCTCCTCCGACGAGGAAGAAGAGGAGGGTGACACTTCCTCTGATGAGCCGCCGGCGAAGCGCTTCCGCGGTTGGGCCTGGTCAGATGACGACGAGGATGATGATGACGAGGAAGAAGCCCCCATCGAGGGCTACGGCAGTAGCGACGAGGAGCTTGCCAGTAGCAGCACCGGCGGTGGCTACAATGGCGACGATGAGGACAGCGACGGCCTCTAGAGCAGGGGCCAATTAGCGTAGGACTAGTAGTAGCAGTGCATTAGGCATCGAATGATCTTTTTGAGAACCATCGGCTCTTTCTTGTAAAGCCGTCCCTTTGAATCAATAAGAATTGTTCCTCCGATTCGTCTCTCAATTCATCTAATTTCAAGTCCTCCATTTGCCGTACCAATACCGACAGCAATGTGTCGGATTTCTCGCCTCAGACACCCATGAAGCCAGATCAGATATCAATTTAGATAGTCAGTCAAGCACTTCTCAAATTCAGACTGTAATTTGATATCTGACCATAATACTTTGCAATTCTATATCCGATGGCGGTTCAATCGGCTGTTTTGAAAAAATCCAGTTTCCTTCATCTGCTTGCCAAAACAGAGTGTCTACCAGATCAGCTGCCCCCCGAGCCTCAGTTAAGGCGAGAACGGCGGTGAGGACATACCGTTCAGACAAACGGACCCAAACTTGAGCAAACTTGCACCATCGATCACCTTTTCTTCTGTTGAAAGCCGATGTTGCAGATAATCACCAACGGCTTAATGAGCAAAAGGCTGCCTTGTACGCCAAAACTCCTCTGACAAAACTGCCGAACTGGCAACCTTGCGCACAGAGTCGGAGGTCCTCGAAGAAAAGGGTTGGAAGGCCATTCGCGCCTTGAACACGCAGCGGGTAGATCCTGTGTAATTGTGCTAGAGTCGATGGCTATGCATCGGCTTTGTTCCTTAGTCGATGTCCGTGCATCGGCTGCATATCATGCGAATTTTTTTTTACGGGCCGATTTTTCCTATCGGCCCCCAATGTTTCACTGCACATGTATCGCACATGTTCATCTGATTAGGTGCCCCCCGAGCCGATTCTGCCAGGTAACTGCTGACATCGGCTCTGTGGTTAGCCAAGGCACTATATGTGAACGTCGGCTCTGTTAGGACCAGTGTGGACTTCTTCCAGCTCATCAGCCGACGCAAACCCATTGCCCATTAGATCGACGTTGAACCCAGGCAGAATGAATGGTGAGGATAATTTTGGCCGATTGCTGGAATCGGCCTCCATGTTGCTTGCTCGATGAAGGTTTTGCAATGTTCCTCCATAGATCCTTGGGGCCGATCACATGGATCGGCATCGCCACGTTTGTCCATAGATGCTGGTCTTGTCACACGGTCAGGCCGGTGGATAAAACCAGCCTAACCCCATCCTTTGTCACGTCGATGCGCTCGCGATCGTCCAAATTGATGCCTGAGAGTGGCTCTTGGCCCGATGTCTCCCAAACATTCATGCCAGCCGTTGAAACCTCGGCTGAATCATCTGCGTGGACGACTTCTACTTCATCTCCATCCCATTGTATTAGGCATTGGTGCATCGTGGATGGAATGCAACAGTTGGCGTGGATCCAATCTCTCCCTAGTAGGACAAGCATAGGTGCTCTTGGTTGTCGACAATAAAGAACGTCGTAGGGACGGTTTTCCTTCCTACGGTCAGATCCACGTTCAGAACACCTTGTGCGTCAGATGCTTGGCCGTTGAAATCGCTCAGTGTCACATTGGTCTTGATCAGATCCGAGCTAGAGCGTCCCAACCGACGTAGCATGGAGTATGGCATAATGTTGACTGCCGCTCCGGTGTCCACCAGCATTTTGTTGACAGGCTGCCCATTGATGTAACCTCGCAAGTACAGGGCCTTCAGATGCCTGTAGCTTCTTTCTCGTGGTTCTCAAAGATGACCGGCCGTGGGCCGCAGTCAAGTTGTGCCACCGGTGCTTCGTCTAATCCTGGAGCACTAAACTCCGTTGGAAGGATGAACACCATGTTTGTGCCAGCCGATGTCTCGTCATCGGCTTTCTTTTGTCTGGGGCGCCACTCTTTCCTTTGTGGTCGACCTTCTTCGTCCAGGGTTCGCTGAATTTTAGCGGCCAGATCAGGCCGCGCCTTCCTCAACGTGTGCAGGTATAACCTCTCGGCTTCTTCCAACCCACGTAGTCGCTGAACCCTTCGCTTTTGGGAACGGCTGAGCCCATCAGGGCACCACCTTGACCGATGATACTTGTCTTCTTCTTCATCATCGTCCTCTAGTTCCTCGAGATCTTCCACCCGAGCGGACTCAGCATGCTTGTTCCGAGGCGGGAGAGGCCCTAGACGTTTGAACACGGACACGTTAGCCGCATCCTTCTTCTTTTGTTTACATTCTGGGCAGTTGCCGATTGTAGGCAATCGGCTCATTCCTGAATCCCAGCAGTGTCTGAAGAAGGGGCAGTCCCAGTGTCTATCCACGTCGTCTTGCTCTCTCGACTTTTCCTTGGCGTGGCGCTCATATCGCTCCTCGTCGCGATCATGCCGACGGTGTCCCCTGGCGTCCCTAGCCAGACGATCTCTTTCATCATCGTCGTTGTATCGCCGCCGTTGGTCGTATTGACCCACATACTTGTTGAGGAGGTGATCAGAGAGAGGTCGCTGATATCTTACGTTCCTCACTTCTCCCTCTGTGATGTAGCGCTTGCCATCGTGACGGAGCCGATCGCGTGGAGCGGCTTCCTCCGTGTCCTTGCTATGAGAGCAGCTGCCCTCATCTCCGTCCTTACCAGAGTGGTGCCCAGGTCCCACCATGTTGATATTGCACGAGAATCCTGGCTGGCACCCTCCATGGTAAGTGCACTCCACCATGTTAACGGCGGGGAAGGGGTGCGTGTCGACCTTCATGGCGTATCGGCTGAAAATTAGCCGCCCTTGTTCTATCGCCATTTGGACCTGCTGACGCCACACCCTGCAGTCGTTGGTGCCGTGGGTGAACGTGTTATGCCACTTGCAGTATGGCTTTCCGTTCAGCTCCTGCACCGTGAGGATCTTGTGGCCTTCGGGTAGCTTTAGCTGCTTCTCCTTGAGTAAGATGTCGAAAATCTGCTCAGCTTTGGTCACGTCGAAGTCGAACCCTTTTGGAGGACCTTGTGGCTTAACCCATTTACAGGACACGGGGCTTGCCCCCCGAGTCCATTCGGCCACTGCTACCTCTTGATCTCCCGCGGCACCTTCATCTTCATCTGCCTCAACCAGGACCACCGCACGCTTGAATTTATCCTGGTAAACATCTGGGTGGCGCTGTTCATACGTCGACGCCTCCGCACCATGTGCGCCGGTGAAGGGTAGTCCGCTTGGGAGGCCACGTCCTTGATCGATGATGAGAGACCCACCACCGCCGACTCGATCGCTTCTTTTCACTCACATGAACCGAATAGCATCGGTTCCTAACGGTCCTGAAGCGCTGGACGTATTCTGCCACTGTTTCCCCGCGCTTCTGTCGTACCTGTGCTAGATCGGCAATGCCAGCCTCGGAAGCCTCTGAGTGATACTGTATGTGGAACTGCTCTTCCAACTGCTTCCAAGTCCGGATTGAGTCTGGTGGCAGCGATGTGTACCACCCGAAAGCCGATCCTGTGAGGGACTGTGCGAAGAACCTCACGCGCAGCTCGTCCGATCGCCGAGATCGTACCCAGCTGTGCCAAATATCGGCTCACATGCTCGATGGAGCTGGAACCATCTGATCCATTAAACTTGGTGAAATCAGGGAGCCGATATTTGGGTGGTAGTGGGATCAACTCGTACTCGTTGGGGTACGGCTTGGAATAGCCGATTGTCCTCCTTTTCGGCATCATGCCGAACTGGTCTTTCAGGATTGTACAAATCTGATCTGCGGTGATGGCTGCGGGCGTCGAACTCTGAAGATTCGCCGGGGTGGCATACTTAGCCAGCCATGCTTGCTTTTCCAGCTCTGAGCCAACTGCAGGAGCTGAGCTCTGGAGGTTTGTCGGAGTGGCATACTTAGCTAGCCGCGTCTGCTTCTCAAGATCTGTTCCCGACGTTCCTCCCCGTCTGTTCCGGAAGTCCCTCGCTGTTGCAGCCTCGGTTCGAGAGTGCCCGGCCATCGCAGCCCGGCACGTATGCGCACGTGTATCCGTGCGGGATCTCCTTGGGTGCCTCATGCAAGAATTGGTAGTCACTAGGGTCACCACCGATCTTGTAGACGACGTATGCCGATGAACTCGGCACTTCGGTGCTGCCAGCCGCGAACGGCAGCGGTGGACGGGACTGGAGTGGCATCTCTCCTCGGTGAGTCCCCAGAGCTGGTCCTGACGGAGAATATTGGTGGCTTATGATTTCCTGGATCACACGCAGAGCGACACGCTCCAAAGTGTTCACCAGGCTCTCAGAATGTCGGTGCAACGAATGAGCCACCATGAAGTTGATCTCCTGACGCAGCGACCTGGTGCGTTCTTCTGACGGGGTGGACAGGTCCACTCCATCGAGCGCGCCTTCGGGTGAGAACCCTTTCCACCTGATGCCATGTGAGCGGGTTCTGTGAAAAGAGCCGATGAGGTCGGCTTCGAGGACTCGCTTTGATCTCGTCATGCTTCTTCTTGAGCTCCTCGCTCGGATCCTCGTACTTGACGAGTGCCTTCCGCCATCTCAGATGTAGATGGCGATGCGGTTGATGTCGAAGATTGTCCCACCAGGCGTGCGAGAATGTGGTGCGGTCGAAACCCACCGGCGGGCAGCGACGGGCAACACCGTAGAGCCGGGAATCTCCGAGATCTGCGGCTGGCCCCGGTCCCTCCGAGCGACGGCCCGCAAAGCCTTCGGCACGCACGTCCGATGTTGATGCAGGGTGTGCCACCTGACCTATACCTGGTCGGGAAGGTGTTGGATGATGCCTCGCTTAGTTTCCTCGCATGGCATACACGTAAACATTAAATACGAGCCTCGATCGGCTCTCGAGGTTGTCTCGTGAATCGGCTCAAAGAGCCGATCCACCCATGATACGTACGAGGTGTACGATCAGATGGTGGTCCTGCTTGATCAAGATAAAGCTAAAACGACCTACTACGATTTGGGGTTTTCACCGCATAATCGGAACATCCTACTCGTGATTGAGCCTGGCGGCCACGCACGGTGATCGTAAACCGACCCTAGACAAGGCCTAAAAACCAACACGAAGTTGATCCTCGGAACATTCTGTCTAGGGCAAGCAAACTACACCCTACGCGCCACTGGATCCTTCAACCCGTTTGTAAGGCCTAACAATGCAGATATTAAACTAATCCTTGAAGAACAAGGAGCAATCATAACGAATCGGATCTACTAAATAATGATCAAGCGGGGTGCCGCCCTTACACCCAAGATAGGTGTAAGGGCGGCTAGATGCCTAAGGGTTGCACGACGATAGCATATGGTATGAAGAACAATGCTAACCCTAAAACATCTATGATAACTACGTTGCTCGCCATAAAAAAGGCTTCAGTACGAGCAACGCATGAACGACGAATAAACGTGTGCTGCCTAGATCGCAAGATGCGATCTAGGCAGCATGATGCTTACCCGGAAGAAACCCTCGAGACGGGGGAGTTGGCGATGCACCTAGATTGGTTTGTGGTGAACATGATTGTTGTTTATTTCATAAACCCTAGATACATATTTATAGTCCGGGGGACTTTCTAATTCAGGCGTGCACCCAACCGTGCATGGGTTAAACTCTAACTTCTAAACGACACGTATCCTACTATGATACAGATACACGGGCAAACTAGCCCAAACTTTGCATATAAGGCCGATTCATGTATTTCTTCTATGTATATTCTTCAAGCCCATCTTCAGTCGCGGCCCACCTCTGATCCGGTCAAATTCTGGTGATAACAGGGAGACAAAGAATACTTGAAAGCCTTAACAGCGGAGTTGTCAATTCAGCTGCACCTGGAAACAGACTTGCTCGCAAGAGTTTATCAGTAGTAACAGTTTTATAGCAGTAGCAGTAGTGAAATAACGAGCAGCAGAGTAACAAAGACAGCGAGTAGTGATTTTAGTAAACGGCGAGGATTAAAAATACTGTAGGCACGGGGACGGATGACGGGCGTTGCATGGATGAGAGAAACTCATGTAACAATCATAGCAGGGCATTTGCAGATAATAATAAAACGGTATCCAAGTACTAATCAATCAATAGGCATGTGTTCCTATTATAGTCGTACGTGCTCGCAATGAGAAACTTGCACAACATCTTTTGTCCTACCAGCCGGTGGCAGCCGGGCCTCTAGGGAAACTACTGGATATTAAGGTACTCCTTTTAATAGAGTACCGGAGAAAAGCATAACACTCCGTGAACACATGTGATCCTCACATCACTACCATTCCCTCCGGTTGTCCCGATTTCTGTCACTTCGGGGCCATTGGTTCCGGACAGCGACATGTGTATACAACTTGCAGGTAAGACCATAAACAATGAATATCATGATGAAACAATAACATGTTCAGATCTGAGATCATGGCACTCGGGCCCTAGTGACAAGCATTAAGCATAACAAGTTGCAACAATATCATCAAAGTACCAATTACGGACACTAGGCACTATGCCCTAACAATCTTATGCTATTACATGACCAATCTCATCCAATCCCTACCATCCCCTTCGGCCTACAGCGGGGGAATTACTCACACATGGATGGGGGAAGCATGGCTGGTTGATGGAGAGGCGTTGGCGGTGATGATGGCGATGATCTCCTCCAATTCCCCGTCCCGGCGAGTGCCGAACGGAGACTTCGGCTCCCGAGACGGAGTTTCGCGATGTGGCGGCGTTACGGAGGGTTTCCGGCGACTTCGACTTCTCTCGTGTGTTTTTAGGTCGAGGCCGATATATAGTCCGAAGGAGGGCGTCGGAGGCCGGCCGAGGGGGCCACACCATAGGGCCGCGCGCGGCCGCCCCTAGGCCGCGCCGCCTTATGGTGTGGGGCCCTCGAGCCTCCACTTGATTTGTCCTTCAGGCTCCGTCGCATTCTGGGAAAATAGGGCCTTCTGTCAAAATCCCGAGGTTTTTCCTGAAAGTTGGATTTCTGCACAAAAACGAGACACCAGAACAGTTCTGCTGAAAACAGCGTTAGTCCGTGTTAGTTGCATCCAAAATACACAAATTAGAGGCAAAACAACAGCAAAAGTGTTCGGGAAAGTAGATACATTTTGGACGTATCAGACGGATAACTCTACACACAAACTCGACGTTAATTCTAATGCTTAAAATAAATGCAAATATTCTTCGTTCTGCAAAATATTTCCTCCATTTCAAAATTAGGACAAGGGCTCAAGGACTTCTAGTACATTGTGGATGGATGTAATGTCCCAGGTTTAGAGACGATCGAGGGGTAGATTTTAGAAAGGGATGTGCATTGCATTGCAAATTCGGGGAAATTTCGCGCTTTTAAACAAAAACTGCATCGAAGGGGGATAAGTTTCTCTCTCGACACCTTACAGGGTTAGGGTTTCGAGAGTGCGACAAACCTGTTCCTTATTCAACTAAACTAGGGTTATGAGAAGAGAGGGGAGAGTTTGCATCACAACTTTAAGTTGCATGATTGAATTCTAAGATAAGTTGTATGATTGAATTCAAACCAAATTTGAAGTTGAATTTCAAATTCAAACATCAATTAGATATCACATAATTCAAACTTAAGGTAATTTAATAAACAGTTATCAATAATCAAGATTATAAATAATACAACAAATAAGTAAAGCTCATTAAGGAAAACTTGAGCTTTATTGATAATCACACAAGATACAATGTCAATTACAATATCCAGAAATGGAATATGAATTTACAACACATTACATGAATTGAAGAAATAGAAAAAGAAAGATGAAAATTACAAATAAATGAAATATCCTAAGCTACAAGATAATCTTGAGCTTGATGATCTTCATGTCCATTTGATCATCATTCTGACCCTGCACACAAACACAAAGAAAATAAAACAAGTGTTATGCCAAGTGGCATAGCCACTTGGAAGATTAGAAAGAAAGGAAATTGAGCAGATATGATCAACCCCAGCAGGCTGATCTTTCCACGAGCACAAGTCCCAAGCTGGATGCACATACACACAACCAGGCAGCACACAATGCTTGTGTGCATGCTCAACAACACACCAGGATTGTTGCATGCTCTCCACACACAAAGTGACCAGGGGAGGAGTATAGCATGGCTGTCGACCATAAAGGAAAGGGAGAGAGCAAGTATAAAGGGTTTCCTGAAGCAAACCCTAACCATTGCATCGACAGCAGCCTCACAGGGTAAGTAACAAGAACACAAGAACAGCTACTGTAAGTACCAAGAGCAAGTATAAAGGGTTTCCTGAAGCAAAATCCTGAGGTTTTTCCTGAAAGTTGGATTTCTGCACAAAAACGAGACACCAGAACAGTTCTGCTGAAAACAGCGTTAGTCCATGTTAGTTGCATCCAAAATACACAAATTAGAGGCAAAACAACAGCAAAAGTGTTCGGGAAAGTAGATACGTTTTGGACGTATCAACTCCCCCCAAGCTTAGCTTATTGCTTGTCCTCAAGCAATTCAGTTAACAACTGAGCGATAAAAGAACTTTCACGAACACATTTGTTCATATGATGTATATATTCTCATGATATGGCTAATACTTACGCAGTTCATAATAAGATACATGCAAATAAGATCATCTAACAGCTATGTCAATCATGAAGAGGTACCAACAATTAATAATAAGCATCATGAATCATGTATATAAGCAGGATTGCAATGTTCATAAGAGAGTATGATAAAGTGGTATCTCGCTTGCTCGTATTTGATCGGCAAAACATAAATGCCGGGCACCTGCGGAGTTCATAGAAAGACTAGAAGTAGTGATTGTCAAAGATAAAAGCATCAAAGTTATACCACAATCAATCATATTTTGAGACAAGCATATTATACTAAGAATGACAGTTGTGCTCTCGAGAAAGTGCTCAAAGAAAGGATGGAGACACAACATAAAAGTAAAAGATTGACCCTTCGCAGAGGAGAAGCGAGGGATTAACATGCGCTAGAGCTTTTCATTTGTAAAGCGGGAGTAAAATTATTTTGAGAGGTGTTTGTTGTTGTCAACGAATGGTAATGGGTACACCAACTACCTTGCCAACCGGACTTTCAAGAGCGGCTCCCATGAATTATTTGCATTTTTATGTGGCACTCCTTCCAACCTTTCTTACACAAACCATGGCTAACCGAATCCTCGGGTGCCTGCCAACAATCACATACCATGAAGAAGTGCCTTTTTAGTTTAGTTTTATTATGATGATGACACTCCCCCCAAGCTTTGCTTACACAAGCCATGGCTAGCCGAATCCTTCGGGTGCCGTCCAACAATCACAAACCATGGAGGAGTGTCTATTTAAGTTAATTAATTCGGGACTGGGAATCCCATTGCCAGCTCTTTTTGCAAAATTATTGGATAAGCGGATGTGCCACTAGTCCATATGAGAGCCCGTCAAAAGTAAATGACAAGGTTGAAAGCTAAACACCACATACTTCCTCATGAGCTATGAAACATTAACACAAATTGAGAAGCATTTTGAAGGTTTTAAAGGTAGCGCATGAGAATTTACTTGGAATGGTTCGAAATGCCATGCATAGGTATTTATGGTGGACACTTTGGAATAACTTGGTTTTCATGTGTTGGGAGGCACGAGCAGCGTTCCCGCTCAGTACAAGTGAAGGCTAGCAAAACACTAGGGAGCGACAAATCAAGAGAGCAATAACTGTCATAATCATGCTTGCGGCAAAATAAATTAATTGAGGCATAAAAGTGATACAAGAACTCTGAAGCAATGTAAATCTGTTGACTGCCAAAACCCACCGGCGGGCAGCGGCCTTGTCAACACTGTAGAGCCGGGGGGAGCCTAGAGCTGCGGCTGGCTGAGACCCCTCCGAGCGACGGCCCGCAATGCTCTTCTGGTCACACGCGGCGTTGCGAAGTGCAAGGCGTGCCACCTGACCTATACCCGGTCGGGAAGGTGATGAGGTTGCCTCGCTTAGTTTCTGCGGGGCATACATGTAAACGTTAAATACGAGCCTCGATCGGCTCTCGGGTTATCCTGTGAATCGGCTCAAAGAGCCGATCCACCCATGATCCGTACGGGGTGCACGAATACTTGGTGGTCCTGCTTGATCAAGATGAAGCTAATGAGATCTACGACGATTTAGGGTTTTCACCGCATAACCGGATCATCCTACTCCAGAGTTGGGCCTTGCGGCCACGCACGGTGCTCGTAAGCCGATCCTAAACAAGGCCAAAAAACCAACATGAAGTTGATCCTAGGAACATCCCGTTTAGGACTTGCGAACGCCACCCTACGTGCCACTCTGGATCCTCCCCCCATTGTAAGGCCAAACTATTGCGGATATTAAACTAATCCTTGTAGAACAAGGAGCAATCGTAACGGATCAGATCTACTAAATAATGATCAAGCGGGGTGCCGCCCCCACACCTGAGATAGGCGTGAGGACGGCTAGATATGCAAGGGTTGCACTACGTAAGCATGCTTAAACGAAGAACAATGCTAACCCTAACACATCTAATGATAACTACGTTGCTCGCCATCAAAAACGCTTCGGTACGAGCAACGCATGAACAACGTGGGGCTTGTGCTGCCTAGATCGCAAGATGCGATCTAGGCAGCATGTCGCTACCGATAGAAACCCTCGAGATGAAGGAGTTGGCGATGCGCCGAGATTGGTTTGTTTTTGGGGTTGAACGTGAGTTGTTGTTTATTCCATAAACCCTAGGTACATATTTATAGTCCAGGGGACTTTCTAATGAGGGCGTGCACTAAACCGTGCACGACTAAGATTCTATCTCTAAACTAAAATAGATCTAATATGTTACAGATACACGGGCAATTAAGCCCAACAGGCCGATTCATATAATTCTCCACATATATTTCCTTAAGCCCATCTTGACTGCGGCCCACCTCTGACTCGGTCAAATCTCGGTGATAACACATGCCCCCCTGGTTTTGGAATTGGTAATTCCAAAATCACTCTGTTTTCCTTCGTCGGGTCATGTCGTGGCAGAACCGTCGCAGTATCCCTCATGATGATGCCTCGCCTTCTCAACTTCTCCGCGTGACTCGGCAGTTTTTTTTTTTCTTTTAGGCACCACTTCCTCGGAAACTCGCTGCGGCATTGAATTTCCACTATATCCTCCTTTGATTTAACCGCTCCGAACAGTTCTCCTATGTATCTCCTCCGCATTAGCACTCCAAAAACCCTCCCGGCCACCATGTCTTCCTCCTCCTCTCGCTCCCTCGGATCTTGCTAGCCAATCCTCCACGTCCCGTGAGCCGACGCCGGAGTACGACGCGGCGGCGGTCCACGCGGCCAACACCCGCCGCGCCATTGCGGCGGGGAGGAATCGGACCACGACTTCTCCGTCCGGTCCGAGGGACGACCAGTCCTTGACGGACGGGGAGAGCGACCTCCGCTTCCTCGCCATTGGGGAAACGGAAGAGGGGAGTGACGACGACGGCTTCTCCTGCGACTTCACCTCTCCCGGGGAGGAGGAGGAGCAGGAAGAGGAGGAGGGGGGACGACGACGAGGGCTCCTCCGACGAGCCGCCGGCCAAGCGGTTCTGCCCTTGGCCGGGCAATCTTAGCGACTTCGACAGCGACGAGGACGACGCTGACGAAGAAGATGAAGACAACGAGGGCCCGGTCGGCGGCCATTGGAGCGACGACGAGCCCGCCGGGAGCAGCGCCGATAGTGGCGACGACAGCGACGTCGAGGGCAGTGATGGCCCATAGTTAGGATCTCTAGAATAGGGCCAGTAGTAGTAGATAGGGCAGTGGATCCCCTAGTATCCCCCTTTTGAGAGCAACTAGCTCCTTATGTAAGAAATTTCCTCTTAATCAAAGAAGAACTTTTCCCCAATCTTGATTTTGCCGATTCCTTTTAATTGAGCCGATTCTCTCTTCTACTGACCTTGCCGATTCGTCCCCTTTGCCAATGCGTAATGAGCCGATCGCACCGCATCGGTCCTTTGAAATTCACCCTTCTCTTCTTCGGTCGATGATTTTCTAAATCTGGTGGAAGGCGCCGGACTTTTCCAACCAAACCAAATAATCCTTTTCGGTACCCATCATTGTGAAGAAGGTTGCAATGAAGGATCAGCCGATGGTATCCTCATCGGTTCTTTAAACGAGTATCCACTAGGCTTGTTGCCCCCCGAGCCTTACTCGAGGCGAGAATGTCGGAGAGAATGCGCCACGGCTCGATCCTCTTTCTTCCTCCGACAGCTCGATAATCCTCCGTTTCCTCCTTGACGGAAAAGGTTCAGGAACCCGGATCGGCTCGAAGCAGCTGGAGAAGTTTCCCTTGCTTTACTCCCTCGAGGCAACAGAAAGCACCACCATTGGTCTAAATTTGGTGGAGACTCGATAAAATACTGCATAATTCCACTAAAGTCGATGGCTGCGCATCGGCTTTCATGCCCTTAAGTCGATGCTCGTCGCATCGAGCTCGTGCTCGAAAATTTTCGAATTTTCATTTTTATTACGGCCGACCTGTGCATCGGCGGCCATATTCCAATACCCATCAACAAAAGATGAGATGCTTCTGTTGCATATCCTCGTATTTTCATATACTTGGGTGCCCCCCCGAGCCGATTCCGTCA
Organism: Lolium rigidum; assembly: GCF_022539505.1. Taxonomy (NCBI): domain Eukaryota; kingdom Viridiplantae; phylum Streptophyta; class Magnoliopsida; order Poales; family Poaceae; genus Lolium; species Lolium rigidum. The sequence continues at coordinate 213,133,078 of NC_061511.1, read as the reverse complement.
AGAAAATTGATGGTATCGGCTCTGTTGGATAACATGTTGAACCCAGGTAGAAAGGTAGGTGAGGATAATTTTGGCCGATTGCTGGAATCGGCCTCCACGTTGCTTGCTCGTTGAAGGTTTTGTAAGTTCCCTTCGTAAATTTTTTTGGGGCCGATCACAAGGATCAGCCTCTCCTGGTTTGCCCATTGGTTTGATCTTGCTACTTGGTCAGGCCGGATGAAACCAACCCAACCTCTGACTTGATGCGCCTGCTGTCGTCCACCTTGAGTGCTCCGTAGAGTCGTGGAGCGCTACGCTCTGTCGGCAAGACGAGTACCATGTTTGTGCCGGCCGATGTCTCATCATCGGCTTTCCTCTGTTTAGGGCGCCACTCCATTTTCCGTGGACGACCCTCTTCATCCAGGGTTCGCTGAACCTTTGCGCCGGCATCAGGCCGTGCCTTTCTTAGCGTATGCAGGTACAACCTTTCGGCTTCCTCCGGGCCGCGCAATCGCTGAACCCCGCGCTTCGGGAACGGCTGAGTCCGTCGGGGCACCACCTTGGCCGGTGGTACCTGTCTTCTTCCACTTCTCCCTCGTCTTCTCGAATCTTCAAGATCTGCCCAACGAGGTGACTCAGCGCGTTTGCTTTGTGGCGGGAGAGGCCCTAAGCGCTCGAACACAGACACGTTGGCTGCCTCCTTCTTTTTCGGATTGCATTCTGGGCAATTGCCGATTGTGGGCAATCGGCTCATTCCTCGAATCCCAGCAGGTGTCCGAAGAAGGGGCGGTCCCAGTGTCTGGTGTTGTCATCTTGCTCCCTGGATGCTTCCGTGGCACAGCGCTCGTGCTCCTCCTCATCGCGATTCTGCCGACGATGTCTTCTGGCTTCTCTAGCCAAACGATCTTCTCTATCATCGTAATTGGGTTGCCGGCGTTGGTCATACTGACTCACATATTTGTTGAGGAGGTGATCAGAGAGGGGTCGCTGATATCTTATATTCTTCACCTCTCCCTCTGTGACATAGCGCTTGCCATCATGATGGAGCCGATCGCGTGGAGCGGCCTCCTCGGTGTCCTTGCTATGAGAGCAGCTGCCCTCATCTCCATCTTTGCCAGAGTGGTTTCCAGGTCCTACCATGTTGATGCTGAACGAGGGACCTGGCTGGCAACCTTCAGGGTAGGTGATTTCTACCATGTTAACGGCGGGGAAGGGTTGGGTGTCGACCTTCATGGCGTACTGGTTGAAAATTAGCCGCCCCTTCTCTATCGCCGCTTGGATGTGCTGACGCCACACCCGGCAGTCGTTGGTGGCATGGGAAAGCGAGTTGTGGAATTTGCGAGTACGGCTTTCCGTTTAGCTCTTTCGCCGTGGGGAACTTGAGACCTTCAGGAACCGTCAACCTGTTTCTCCTTGAGCAGGAGGTCGAAGATTTGTTCAGTCTTGGTCACGTCAAAATCAAATCCCCGGGCGGCCCCGGTGGCTTTACCCATTTGCAGGCCACGGGGTTCCCCCGAGTCCACTCAGCCACTCGCTATCTCTTGGCCTCCCGCAGGCACTTCATCCTCCTCCGTATCGACCATGACTATCGCACGCTTGAACTTGTCTTGGTACAGGTCGGGGTGGCGCCTGTTCATATGCCGATAGTTTCGAACCATGTGCGCCGGCGAGGGATAATCTCGCTTGGGAGGCCATGTCCTTGAGCTGTGTTGCAAGGCCTGCTACCGCCAACTCGACTGCTTCCTTTTCGGTTATACGAACCGAATAACATCGGTTCCTAAGATTCCTGAAGCGCTGGATGTATTCGTCACCGTTTCCCCGCGCTTCGACGTAGTTGTGCTAGATCGGCAATGCCGGACTCGGAAGCCTTCGAATGGTATTGCATATGGAACTCGTTCTTCCAATTGCTTCCAAGATCGGATGGAGTTTGCTGGTAGAGAGGTGTACCATCCAAAAGCCGATCCCGTGAGGGACTGTGAAAAGAGCCTCACGCGTAGGCTGATCCGACACCGAAGCCGGTCCTAGTTGAGCCAAATATCGGCCGACGTGCTCGATGGAGCCGGAGCCATCCGATCCACCGAATTTGGAGAAGTCGGGAGCCGATATTTCGGTGGCAGCGGGATCATCTCGTAATCGTCGGGGTACGGCTTGGAATAGCCGACCGCCCTTCTTTTCGGCATCATGCCGAACCGGTCTCTCGGTATGGTACCGATCTGATCCGCTGTGGCTGGCCGTAGGAGTTGCACTCGAAGATTCGCCGGGGTGGCGTACTTGGCCTGCCACGTTTGCTTTTCCAGCTCCGAGCCAGCTCGCAGGAGCCGGGCTCGGGAGTTTCGTCGGTGTGGCGTATTTAGTTAGCCACGTACGCTCTGTCGCCGACGTTCCTCCGTCTTCGCCGGAGTCCCCGATGTTGTGGCCTGGTTTGTGAGTGCCCAGTCACCACAATCCGGCACATACATGCACGCGTATCCATGAGGGATCTCCTTAGGCGCCTCCATTAAGAACTGGTAGTCACTGGGGTCGCCACCAATTCTGTAGACGAGGAATGCCGGTGTAGTCGGCACTTCAGCCGGTGCTGCCAACGCAAATGGCAGCGGTGGACGGGACTGGAATGGCAACTCTCCTTGATGAGTCCCGAGAGCTGGTCCTGACGGCGAGTACTGGTGGCTCATGATCTCCTGGATCACGCGCGAGCGACACGCTCCGAGCACGTTGACCAAGTTCTCGAGTGGCGGTGTAGCGAGTGAGCCACCGGGTAGTTGATCTCCTGCCGCGGACCCCGGTGCGTTCCTCCGACGAGGTGCAGAGGTCTACCCCATCGAGTGCACCTTCCGGTGAGAACCCCTTCCATCCGATGCCACCGGAACGGGTTCTCCGAAAAGAGCCGATGAGGTCGGCTTCGAGGGTAGCCTTGATCTCGTTGTATTGCTTCTTGAGGTCGTCGGGCGGATCCTCGTAGGTGAGCGGCGTGCCGTCCGCCATCTCGGATGTAGATGGCGATGTGGTTGATGTAGACGATTGTCCCACCGGGCGTGCCAGAATGTGTTGATCGCCAAAACCCACCGGCGGGCAGCGGCCTTGTCAACACCTGTAGAGCCGGGGGAGCCTAGAGCTGCGGCTGGCTGAGACCCCTCCGAGCGACGGCCCGCAATGCTCTTCGGTCACACGCGGCGTTGCGAAGTGCAAGGGCGTGCCACCCGACCTATACCTCGGTCGGGAAGGTGATGAGGTTGCCTCGCTTAGTTTCTGCAGGGCATACATGTAAACGTTAAATACGAGCCTCGATCGGCTCTCGGGTTATCCCGTGAATCGGCTCAAAGAGCCGATCCACCCATGATCCGTACGGGGTGCACGAATACTTGGTGGTCCTGCTTGATCAAGATGAAGCTAATGAGATCTACGACGATTTAGGGTTTTCACCGCATAACCGGATCATCCTACTCCAGAGTTGGGCCTTGCGGCCACGCACGGTGCTCGTAAGCCGATCCTAAACAAGGCCAAAAAACCAACATGAAGTTGATCCTAGGAACATCCCGTTTAGGACTTGCGAACGCCACCCTACGTGCCACTCGGATCCTCCCCCCATTGTAAGGCCAAACTATTGCAGATATTAAACTAATCCTTGTAGAACAAGGAGCAATCGTAACGGATCAGATCTACTAAATAATGATCAAGCGGGGTGCCGCCCCCACACCTGAGATAGGCGTGAGGACGGCTAGATATGCAAGGGTTGCACTACGTAAGCATGCTTAAACGAAGAACAATGCTAACCCTAACACATCTAATGATAACTACGTTGCTCGCCATCAAAAACGCTTCGATACGAGCAACGCATGAACAACGTGGGGCTTGTGCTGCCTAGATCGCAAGATGCGATCTAGGCAGCATGTCGCTACCCGATAGAAACCCTCGAGATGAAGGAGTTGGCGATGCGCCGAGATTGGTTTGTTTTTGGGGTTGAACGTGAGTTGTTGTTTATTCCATAAACCCTAGGTACATATTTATAGTCCAGGGGACTTTCTAATGAGGGCGTGCACTAAACCGTGCACGACTAAGATTCTATCTCTAAACTAAAATAGATCTAATATGTTACAGATACACGGGCAATTAAGCCCAACAGGCCGATTCATATAATTCTCCACGTATATTTCCTTAAGCCCGTCTTGACTGCGGCCCACCTCTGACTCGGTCAAATCTCGGTGATAACAAAATCATCGAGGCTTAATTGACTTTTGTTCAGTCATATGCATGCGTGAGCATGTGCCAAGTTAATTCAAATGAATTATTCAGAGGAGGATACCACAATATCATACCTATCTATGAATAAAACAATGCAAGCAAACATCCATGACATGCTACTCATATTAATAAATTGGAGCTAACATGAGAGATCATGAACTACTAGACTTTCTTAAATGACATATACCTCACATGAACCAACTAAGCATGCTCACATGGATGAGTATATGTACAAAAATGAAAACAAATAGAGTTCATACCAGCCTCTCACCACAATCGGATTGTCGTAGATCGTCATTATTGCCTTTTCACTTGTGTAGCTTGGATAATATGAAATGAAAACCACGCTCCAGCCACCGAAGACCATTGAACTCATAATGAACTTTACAAACCAAAGAAGAACAGCAAATATTTTTGGTGTTTTCGAATTTGAGAACAAGAACAAAAGGAAACAAGCAAACAAAGCAAAATCTTTTTGGGTTTTCTTATAGCAAACTAGCAATAGCAAATAAAGCGAAACAAATGCAAGAAACCAAGATAAACAAATGATGAAGAGAAACAACAGAAATATTTTTGGTCTTTTTGTGTTTTAGGAAAGAAACAAAGTGAAGACAAGAAATAGCAAACTAAAAGAAACACAGAAAAGCGAGATGGCAGAAATCTGCCAAAACCTGACAGCAGTACAGAAATCGATTTTTACAAAAATCTTACGTTGCTCAGCTCGAAAAGTGTTCAACTAATGAAAGTTAGATAACAACCTGGGGAACCTGCACAAAAATTGGCAGCTCAAAATAACGTTCTGGCTGTGCGCACGAATTTTTCTAGTAACAGTCCAGAATCTGTTTTCAGGCAGCACTTCCCCAAATATCATCTCCCTCTCATTAGAAAACCACTCAAAGAGACTAAACAAGTATGTACAAGTATCCAGCAACCATAATATGCAAAGAATGAGTGATGCCGGTATACCTCCCCCAAGCTTAGGCTTTTGGCCTAAGTGGAGTTCAATCCCATCGAGGCCATGAGGTAGTATCCCCGTAGTACGACGAAGATGGATCATATTCCGGGTATGTGCTAGAAGAAGCACCCGGATACGTGACTGGTATAGTCGTAGGAGGGCTCGGCGTCCTCGGAGTCATGCTGCTGGTGGAAATCTTGTATCTTCATATGTTCATCCACCTCCTCCTTAGTGCGCGACCATGGTTGCCTCGTCAATACAGAACAAACCTGGTCGGGGAAGAGGGATTTCTTTCTCATCCCCGTCGGCAAACAACATTCTATAGACCATATTATCTAAAGTGGAATCGGTGGTAACAAAATGATGGCTTTTCATAGCAGTGATATCAAGCCTCCTAGGGGTTAATGGCACATCATTAGGATCAATAGGAAGTCTTAAATGTGTTAAAATGCGCAGTGCAATAGTTCCTCCAAAAATAGGCCCCCTGTTAGACAGGCGGCGAGCAATAAGAGAACCAAGATGATAAGATGTCCGTCCAGTAAGTGCAATATTCAAGAAGGCAAGATGGTAACTAGAAATATTGCTAGTGTTCTCCCTACCAAGTATGCTAGTAGCAATGTAATATGCAAAATATTTAATGGCGGGGAGTTGAATGTTCCTTATCTTGCCCCGCTGAATGGTGCGACAGTCATCATTGGTGATCCCTCGATAGAGCTCCAACAAGTCCCGGGGGTTGTCATCAATCCTCCTTGTTGTACCTACAGGGGCAATATCCAATGCACGACAAAATGTTTCCAATTCCATAGTAATAGGGTTATCATAAATCTTGAATGCAACCGTCGGCTCATATTGCGTGTTTTGGAACTTGAAGCTCTCGACGAAGATTTTGGTGAGCATGTAGTATTGCTCCCTTTCATCTCCCACGTAGGTGGCTAAGCCCGCCTTGTTGACAAGGGATGAAGAAATCATCCAATATCCCTGCATTTGTCGAGAAAATCATAACATGGGAAGGATGAAGCATTAGGAGCCCCATTGTCCTCTTCGGGCGCGAAGCTAGGCGCGATGATATCCTCATTGTACGATCGCCTAATTTGGGTGGCGGTCCTAGAAGGCCTCCCGGTGCTGGTTGTTCCTTTCTTGAACAATTCTCCAAAGTTGAACTTCTTCATCTCTTTTCTGAAATTTTCAACAAGTGATATAAAATTTGATTTGATG
>NC_061511.1:213017509-213126590 GCF_022539505.1 Lolium rigidum | reverse complement strand
GGATAACTCTACACACAAACTCGACGTTAATTCTAATGCTTAAAATAAATGCAAATATTCTTCGTTCTGCAAAATATTTCCTCCATTTCAAAATTAGGACAAGGGCTCAAGGACTTCTAGTACATTGTGGATGGATGTAATGTCCCAGGTTTAGAGACGATCGAGGGGTAGATTTTAGAAAGGGATGTGCATTGCATTGCAAATTCTGGGGAAATTTCGCGCTTTTAAACAAAAACTGCATCGAAGGGGGATAAGTTTCTCTCTCGACACCTTACAGGGTTAGGGTTTCGAGAGTGCGACAAACCTGTTCCTTATTCAACTAAACTAGGGTTATGAGAAGAGAGGGGAGAGTTTGCATCACAACTTTAAGTTGCATGATTGAATTCTAAGATAAGTTGTATGATTGAATTCAAACCAAATTTGAAGTTGAATTTCAAATTCAAACATCAATTAGATATCACATAATTCAAACTTAAGGTAATTTAATAAACAGTTATCAATAATCAAGATTATAAATAATACAACAAATAAGTAAAGCTCATTAAGGAAAACTTGAGCTTTATTGATAATCACACAAGATACAATGTCAATTACAATATCCGGAAATGGAATATGAATTTACAACACATTACATGAATTGAAGAAATAGAAAAAGAAAGATGAAAATTACAAATAAATGAAATATCCTAAGCTACAAGATAATCTTGAGCTTGATGATCTTCATGTCCATTTGATCATCATTCTGACCCTGCACACAAACACAAAGAAAATAAAACAAGTGTTATGCCAAGTGGCATAGCCACTTGGCAGATTAGAAAGAAAGGAAATTGAGCAGATATGATCAACCCCGCCGAAGCTGATCTTTCCACAGCACAAGTCCCAAGCTGGATGCACATACACACAACCAGGCAGCACACAATGCTTGTGTGCATGCTCAACAGCACACCAGGATTGCTGCATGCTCTCCACACACAAAGTGACCAGGGGAGGAGTATAGCATGGCTGTCGACCATAAAGGAAAGGGAGAGAGCAAGTATAAAGGGTTTCCTGAAGCAAACCCTAACCATTGCATCGACAATGAGCCTCACAGGGTAAGTACCAAGAACACAAGAACAGCTACTGTTGTTCAATCTATTTCTCAAACCACCAGAAATTCACCAAGCATCACCAGCAAGCCAGGAGGAGAAGGGCAAGCTCATAATCCAACCAGAAGCAAAACCTCTACACCAACACCAAATTCTAGGAGCTGGAGTGAGGTATACCAAGGAATCATGAGCAAGCATCTGTCTTGTTCATAAATAAGCATATGCATCAATCACACACAAGCAAAGGGGTGTGAGTACCCTGTTGTATCATCATCTGGCTACTAGCCATTTGGTACAAGCAAACATAGAAAAGCCAGTAGGAAATTATCCAGGGAACACTGATTGTGTCCACACAGGGACACAATCAGAGAAATCCAACATGGATTTAATCCCCAGCTAGCTACACAAGTTCACTTGACAACCTATAGGCAGCTAAACCATCAGATAGATAGACAATCAAGTGTCTATACATGTTTGTCAACATTAAAAGCATCTGGCAACCAAATATGATTTAACCAGAAAGCAGTTGTTCTTCCACAGCAAGCCAACAAGGGGTGGGAGCTACCTGAGCAGCCAAGAATAGCTGCTGAGGCCACCTCAACCAACCAAAACAATCAAACCACCAAGCCCAGCACATGCATCATCACCCAGGTGGGTTCAGAGTGGGCTAGGGTCCCCAACAAGTGTTGGCATCCCTTTAGCCCAAGCAAATTAAATGGTTATGATCATCACTGTGTCACAGTTCACATCATTTATCTATTTAAGCAATCAGAACTACACAGATAAATGAAATAGTCAAGCTACTTGTGCACAGAATCTTGCTGATGATCCAATGGATCATTGCAAGCATCCACTGATGCTTGGACAATCACCAGTATACACAGGCCAAGTCTGTGTAATATACACACAGCACAGAGTGAACCACAGTAAGGCATAGACAACAAAGAGCAGTTTATGCAAGCAACTGGTGATCATATGACCACCAGAAGCTTGCAAGAGCATGCTACAGCATGATAGACATCAAGTATAGCACCAACACATGGCCAGACAATTGAATTGACCACAGAACTGGAACAATGGCACAGCAGATAATCAAATAAGCTAGATATGATATTATCCAACAGCAGTTAATCAAGAGATAGAGCTGTGCCAGCACAGCTATGCTCAATGGAGCAGTTCCATGAATTATATCACACAGGAAAACACATCAGAGGCACTGATTCTTGCAAATCAGCAAGAATTGCACACTGCAATCAAGCCAGGGCAACTTATATGAATACACTTGATGATTTAGATGAAATAGCATCAAGAACAGAGGTACAGGGAAGCAGCAGCACAAGCACAAGCATGAATTTATAAGCAATGGCCATGATAGCAGCACAGCAGCAGCATATGCATAGCAATAAAGCAAGCACCACAGCTAGCAGTCACAGCACATGTAGGTAGCAGCAACACCATGACACAGCAGCACAGCAACACAGCAGCAGCATCAGGGCAAGGCCACACCTCTATGAGTAGAGGCAGGCCAGTGACCAAGCTAGGAGAAGGAGGAGAAGAAACAGAACACGTAGAGAAGAAGAGATGGCGCACTTACCAGGGTCGAGTAGGCAGGCCAGGCCATGGCGGCCACGGCGGCACCCGCCGGAGCGCGGCGGCGCCAGGCCAAGCCAGGCCATGGTGGCACCGCGGCACCAACCGCACCATAGCGGCGTAGCCAGGGCGGCGTCCGAGCACCAGGAGCACCAGGAACGCCGGGATCGAACGGATCCCGAAACCCTAGCACCAGAGGGGGTCGAGGACGAGAGCAGCAGGTCACCCGCGTCAGATCGACGCGGATAGGATTGACCGCCGTCGTGGGGCGCGTCGATTGCGCACCATGGCGGAGGCTAGGTCCGGCGGAGCTCGCCGGAGACGTGCGGCGACGGCGGAGGCGACGTGGGTCGCCAGAGCAGGTTAGGGTTAGGGTTCAGTCGCGTGTGAGGGGAAGAGAGAGGAGTGGGGCTGGTCGAGCCGGACCAGGCCGGTCGGTTCGACCTAACCCACTGGGTTGCACCGACAGGTGGGCCCAGGGGTGTTTTTGTCTTTTCACAAACAAATAAAAAATGCTGAAACTTTGAAAAATCATAGAAAATTATTAATAGCTCTAAAAAAATAATTAAAAATATGAAAATTGATCAGCATAAAATTCTCTACCTAAATAAAATATCAAAGAGAATTGTTAAAGACAAATATGAATAAGTCTTAAATTGATGATTTAAATAAACATTTAAATCACACATATAACTTTCAATAATGAAAATAAGTCCATTAATGCAATTGGACTTCAAAAACCCCTTGACAACATATCAAGGTTGTATATTATTTTAAATAAAGTATCCCCAAATTATTCTTAGTATTAACCTCTTACATGAAATAATAACGACATCGGAAGGGGGGAACAAACCCTAAAACTGGAACCATGCATAATTGCTTCTTTAACCATTGCCCTTATCGGACAATGATGCTATTTTTCAGAACCGGAGGACAAGGGTCAGTCCACACCATCCAACTCGCAAAACTTTGCGGTGTTCGTGCAAGTTCATCGCTTGCTCATGTCATTTGAGTATCTTTATCAAATTACTTGCAAAGTACTATGATTACCACTATTGCATAAAAACCAAAACCACTACTTTCATAACTATGAATATGACTATGTGGTTGGCAATGGAACCATGGATTGTGTTGATATGGTGGAGGTTCCATTGCAAGGGTTAATATCCATCTAGGATTAACAACAAATGTCGTCCAGTGATTCTTGTGCCGTAATACCCGTGTTAACCATAAGATCCGGAGTGGGACGGAGTAGTCAAAAGTGTTTCCACCTCTCGTTCATCAACGGATGCGTTTACCGTAGACACTTGTATCCGTCGGGGCAAGCGGTAGGTCGGGGAAGCCTTAAGTCCCCACGGCATAGTCCGTAGACACTTGTCGCTCGAAGAACAAGCGGTAGGCTGGGGAAGCCTTAAGTCCCCACCGTATTGCGGTCTATGATGGGTTGCAGCTACCGGCGAAGGAGTTTGGTTAACGAGTCCCAAACTGTTGTCGTGGTCGGGGTCCACCCGTGAGTGGGAATAATGGGACCAGCGAGGACCCAGGGTCGGGGTATGCAACAAAGGGTGGGTGTTCGACGTAGCGGAGGAACATGATTGGCTAGACCTTATACCGGGCCTCACACCATAGGAAGTGTGGACGGGAAAGCTGCCCGGTTGGCACCAAGGTTAAGATCTCTTATGGGTAAAGCAACACACCTCTGCAGAGTGTAAAGAACCGTGACCTGTCACTCCCTGTTCCGGGATATGGAACTACGAACGCGGCCGGAAAGGAGCTCCATGAAGTTCTAGTAAACCGGTGAAGGCTGACGGACATAACTCTTTGAAATAAAAGCAATCTCTTGAAGAAATGTTTATCAAAACCTGCATTGGTATTAGACTTTCCGGTCTGATGCTGTAGCTAGCGCATTAAACACCTCTTTCCTATAATGAACTTGTTGAGTACGCTCGTACTCATCCCACTCTTAAATCCCTTGCTTAGATTGTCTGAATCGTCTGGAGGAGGACTACGACAACCCTGAAGGAGCCGAGATCATCGGCTATGAAGAACCAGACCTCTCTGGAGGTATTGAAGGCGTAGACTACCTCATAGTCTACGGAACCGGGGAGGCTTCCGGAGGAGATCAAGCCTAGAAGCATCGAGTAGTAGTAGTAGTAGCCGAGCAGCACGAACTCTTCGTACTTAGCTGCTCGAGAGAATAAATGTATAACCTAATGAGACTTCTATATTGTAAGCTAAGTTGGGTTCGCCTCGAACCCAGGAGTATTCCTCTTTGGACCCAAGAGGAGCTCCGAGACGATATGTGTATTATGCTTGTAATAATAAGTGAATGAGTTATGGACCTGCTATGTTCTGTTGTACTACTCTGAGGGATGTAATATTTGCGGAATGGTACTTCGTGAATGTTATATCAACGACTGGCATACTACAACATGCAGTGGTATGCAGGGTCACCACAATGGAGTAGTCTAATGGAGTAGTACTTGATAATATCTCCATTGCTGCTTGCCCATTCGGATAGACAATTAGGTGAGGTGAAGTACTCTAATCATAGGTGATGGGCAAGCTACTTCACTGATTCATATAGAGGTAAGCGCTTATCGTCTAACAAAATCCAACGGGCGCTTCCACTAGATATATACTCAATCGGCCATGACAGGACGAGATTAAGTACCATTAGTCACGTGTACAGATAGATGCATGCTTACACCTGTTGTGGGCATGGTCATTTTCTGAAGCCATTTCAGTGACCCCAATTACTCTAAGAATGCCCTTTAAACCTGCAGCTGCAGGCTAATAATGCTTTTGTTTTCTTAAAATGCAATAAAATTATTCATTCCACCTTTTTTCAATAAAAATACCCACAACATCTTCTCTTCACACTTTGCACATCTTCTTCCTTTTTAGCAGTAGCTTTGTTCCTTTACAAAATATTGTTCCTCCCATCTCCACTGCCTTGGAATATTAATATTGCCGGGCCCATTTTAAATCTATCGGCTTACACAACTAGTACTACCGCCTCCCTCCAACTCCAAATCCATTATCCATGGAATGATTCTCCTTGCGTGGCAGAGACAAATAAAAGCCGGGTCAACCTCATCCTCCCTTGCATGGAGCCCAGAGTCCAAACACATAGTTTAGTTCTTGTGTGGATTATTCTTTGTTCATGCCAAACGAGAGCAGATTCTGAAGCTCTGTATGCACAGGTGTCCTTTGGCTTCATTAGTTGAGTGAGGTAGTGGTTAGGGCATTTCCAGTAGACCGCCGCAAAATGGACGCCAAAAGTAACCGACTGTGTTCGTTTGGGTCGGTCAAAATGATCGAATTTAACCCGCGTTCGTAACCCTCGACAGATGCTCGCTCCTACACTAGTACCAACATAAAATGGCCTTTGGAAGCTGCCACTTTGGTGGCCATTGGGCGTTAATTGATGTTCTCTTCTATACTCTTTGTCCAAAAAATGCCCTCGATTATGAACAACTTAACTTGGTGATAAACTTGGCAGTATGTTAGAAAGAACAAAGAGACTCCACAATGACAGTGTAACACGACTGCCGGATGGATGGATCAGAATCGGATTCCGAGGGTGAGGGGAGCTATCACCACGTAACGATGGTAGCTAGAGAAGTGCAGAATAAATGTCGCCGTGCGGCTACAGTGCTGTAGCCGCGCTTGTGCAGGAGCTCGCGATCGGTTTCCTTTGTCGGAGTGAGAGTTGGCCATTGGAAGCGACGTGACGCACATGAGGGGAGGTACAAATCGGTAAAGCGCGGCGTTGCTCCATTTAGCAAGCTGCATTGGTTTCCCGTTCGTCTTTCTCCGAGGAAAGGAAAGGAAATGACCGCTCGGCGTCCATCCCCCATGCATGCATGTGAAGCTTTGCGTGGAGTGTGCGAGCGACTTCCGCCCGCCTGCCCGACACTGTTCCTCTTTTTTTTAGATAAAGGAAATATATTAATATCAAAAGATACCAATTACATCCAATTTCTATAATAACATCCCACTCAAATGAAAGTATGGATGCACACAGTTAAAAAAGAATAAAGAAAACTAAGAAATAAAAGTCCCGCTACAACATTTTAGACCTAGCAACAGCAATACAACCACCACCGTGACAACACCTGAAGTACAGACTCTCCAAAAGCGACGCCTCCAAAAAGGGAACAGTGCACCAGCGCCATCATCGCCCGACCAAAGGTCTTAGGTTTTCACCCTGAAGATAGTTTCCACTCTCAAAACAATGCCTCCAACAAGAACATTGTCAGACACAACCAGTTAAGGCTAGACCTTGGGTTTTCACCCTGAGAGGTAAGACTCTGAACTTCTCCTGTGCTGCCGCCCCCACATGCATACCACTGCTGCAGAGCCCGGAACGCCAAGCAGATCCCTCAGCATCACGGAGACTCGAATCTCCTTTAGCCAGTCCACTAATCCGGCCTTCATGATATTTCTTCTTCTGACTTCATCACGAACCAAAAAGTCACCTGATGTCAACACAGAATAGAGCTTCGCGCCGCTCCCTCCGAAACCAAACGGTCGGAATAAAAACATGGGTGCGCGCGACCGAATACCACGCGATCCAGCAAACTGCAGGCAAAAGATGCACTGTTCCATTCGCCATCGGAACTTTCCGGAACTCATCTCTCCAGCGAGATCAAAGCAAACTGACCTCCGGAAGATCTTCATCCTCGCATGCGAGAAACCCAAGGACCGCCATCAAAAACAAAGCAAGATCAGCAGCCCCCACGCCGTCAATCCCTCCTGCCGGATCACCAAGGAAGAGAACAACGACGCGGATCATGCGTACCGCCAACCGTTACTGGGGCGGAGGCCGCCACCGCTCCACCGAATCCTCCATGGCTAATGACGGAGAGCCTCAGGCCCCGGCGAAGTAGCCGTGCCGTCCGGCTTCCTCCACCAGTGCTACATCACCTCCCATGGAACGCTGCCGCGGAAACCCTCTTCTCCCCCTCGTCGATTCAACGAAGGGGGTGCCGCCACCACCGCCACTGTTCCTCTTCCTGCTTGCGTCGTTTCATCTCTGGCACCGAACTGGGAACAAATCCCATTCCTTGTTGGATGCTCGATTCCTGTTCCCTCTGCTCCTGGCCGCGCTGCGGTTTTCGGCTCTCCGTTTACCACTAATCCCCAGTGATGCCATTATTCCTCGCCAAGATATCGGGGCCCCGTTGGTGTTGCTCTTGGCCTCTGCGTGCGTTCCACTCCTATCGGTCCTTGCTCCCAAGAGATTCGCGATCAACTACGGCAAGGGCCCGTTTAATTTCTCTTCTTCTCCTGGTGCAACACGTACGGGAACTTCTTTCTGCTCAAAGCACCCGTTGCACGGATCTCACACCACCCTACAACAGTGCTTTTTTTAAAACTCGTATCAAAACAATATATATTCGCACACACAAGATACTTTTTTTTTTGAACATAGTACACTCTAGAATCTCTCACAAATTATCGATATTCTTGTACTCCAAAAATCTCTCACTATTATCTGTGTTCAAGTACACTCTACCGAATTGTGGCTGTATCTATTTGTATTATTGAGAAGGACACCTATAAATGTATGATACAACATTAACAAACATAAAATAAATCCGCCGCTTTTTTCTGTTGAACGGTAGATTCATTGGTATAAGAGATATGGTTAAAATCAAATCTAAGGAGCCCACTTATAGATGTCACATCAACAATTGCCAAACCGTGCCGTCAATATTTGTTAGAGTCATTTGTGCTATTTTGTGGGAAATTGAAAGATTGGATACACCATAATGCGTTAAGATATATCAGTTAACTTCCCAAGGAATGAAAAAAAAGGCTTCTTAGATGGTGTTAGAATCTGTTGTAATAAAAACAAATCTTAAGCAACCAAAATTATATTAACAAACTGGCAAAATTTTGTCACGAACTGCAATCAGTTTATGGCGATAAAATGCATTTGTAATGATAAATACTTTAATTGTATAACATATATGTATCTTCGTAAATATTAACATGATAACATGTATGTATGTTCATAAATATCACTAAAAAAATCTTAAACTAAGATACAAATATTAGTTATGATGAAATAAAAAAGTTTAGCATAAACTAAATCATGCAGAAGTACCCTGAAATGCAAAGTTAGAAGATTATGATGATCCATAACAAAGTCGACGGAATCACTATTTGATGATGTGCTTCTATGACTTTTATATTTGAACTATATGGCTAATTATTCAATAGGGCATGGTTTTAATACTATTGTAATTATAACTTGCAACTTGAATGCTACCATAGAGTTCAATCCGTTTTAGAAATTTTTGATCTTGACAACCTTGCCTTGCAACATTGTAAAAAACAGTCATTGTCAAATTTGAACCTCCCTAACATTACATGCAGCAAATCAAAAGACTCATAATTAAACCCTTCAGACAAAATCAATTACTTCTCAAGAATACCTCTTAATTTTACATCTACATAGGAAAATAATAAAAAGTCAACTTGAGTCAAGAAAAACATAGACAACCTGTCATGGTCAACGAGTTGAGAAGAAAAAACAAAATGTATGTTATGAAAGGCAATGGAGAGAGAAGCATGTGGTGGAGGGATGAAGAAGCTAGTCCAACATGGACCACCACCGCTACATCCTCGGTTCACCATGAACTAGTGGACCAAGCGTTACCATTCTGCTCCTCCTAACTACCGCCTCAAGTTTAACATTAGTTATTTTAAAGGTTAACAAACCTATAAATAGTCCCCACACACTCAATGGCAAGCAGCTCTCATGGCCCTCCAAATAGCATAAAATTATGAGAAGAGTCCGAGAACCATTCAGGAGCTCCAGATTCGAGTCTGGGGATTAATATTGGGGAAGTCAACTTTCTAAATGGCCTTGGGTAGTCTTGTACAGCCAAAATCATAAACCAGCCACCCTTTAATACTTATCTTAACGTAGGATTTGACTAAATCTATTCAGGAAACATCAAAGTTTCACTTGTCGAGAACACTATGACGTTCACAAAATCCACTAACCTGGTGTTGAACAAACAACGACAAAAAGTTATTTGTACTCCAAGGAGTAATAGATATTGCATGTATAACTACTAGGTGTGAGTATAATGTTCATCAAAACTATGACCAATATCAAAAATCCATTTACTAGAGAAATATAATACATGGAGGAAAGAAATATATAAATGGAATAGTGAAAAAAAAAATCTTGGTACCAAATAGGACGAATGATTTTTTTCTACAAAAATATACAGTTGTAAAGGAAAATGATGGTATTCCCCCGGGGACATGGAGCATTCGCATCCTTCCTTCGTTCTTACTAAAAATGGTGTATCTCCTTACGGTATAGATCAACTATTCATGATTTGCATGAACATTATTACTCCTTAGGGTATCTACAACGGCCCGACGTATTTCGGACACCATTTGTGTCCGTTTGTATTGGGCCACCGATGATAAAATGGGTGTCCGGCCACGTTTGTCTTTTTCGGTTGGGTGGTAACACCAGCGCCCGGCGCATTTAGGTCCGAACGGTCCATTTTGATTTAATTTGAACTTATTTTCCACATATACATATAGGAAACAATAGAGTTTCAATCAAATAAATATAAGTAGCTTTGTACCTTTATTAAATTAAGATAAACGACATAGTTCAAATACAATGTTGTGCAGGAAATAACATAAAATAGTTCACAATTAAATAGGTACAAATAAAGTGGGATGAATACTCCTCATTCTGCTCATGTCCTAATAATGCCACTGATGCTTGACCAGATTCGTCCGAAGAAGATCATGAATGTGGCCATCAGAGATCTCAATGTGCATACGGAGGAACTCTTCAACAATGAAGTCCTAGGTTGTGGCTCAACCAACTCGCCATGAAATTGCAATCCTTGGTCATGAAGGTTGTCATCGTGATTTTGGTGAACGATTATGTTGTGTATGATCACACGACATGCCATCACCTCCGATAAAGTCTGAAGGTTTCATGTTCTAGCAGGGTGACGAAGAATACTCCACCGAGTTTGGAGCACACCAAATGCTCGTTCTATATCTTTCATGCATGCTTCGTCGAGCCACTGCACTAGGATTGTACACATTTCCTGTCCACGCGGACCGACACTGACAAGATTGATCCGTTTGCGTCGGAACGGTGGTGATGCCCTTACTGAAGATGGCACCATAAAAAAGATTCTCCATCGATCTTCACTATTACCCATGGAGCTATCACAAGTCTCTTTTTCTAATCCTTTGAAAGCCGATACTAACCTAACTGTTTTCTATGCTCCGAGATGCCTATTGTCATATATTTAAACGGGTTTTCTCATTCTCCATCGAATAAGAATTAAGTTAGAACTCATTTAGCTCTTAAACAGCCATATTTGCATCGCACTTTGTGCGTGCGCGCGAGAGCATGCCGTCAGCGTCGTCGGCGCAGGCGGTGACCGCAGCCGCGCAGGCGTGCGCGTCGCAGGGAACGTGCGGCGGCCCGGCGAGCTGAGCCTGTTCCACATGTACTTTGTACATAGTATTTCCCAGCAGAGCAGATCATCATCAACCCATCATTCCACGACGACCAGAGCT
Source organism: Lolium rigidum (assembly GCF_022539505.1). NCBI lineage: Eukaryota > Viridiplantae > Streptophyta > Magnoliopsida > Poales > Poaceae > Lolium > Lolium rigidum. Next base: position 213,115,329 of record NC_061511.1, on the reverse strand, counting down.
CCGACCATGCACTCCTCCTCGCGCCGGAACCGTGTCTGCCTCGCGATGAACGCCTCCACCCTCCGCTGGAACTCCTCCGCGTCCTCCGTCCCGGGGGCCCACCCCGCCACGTCCCGCGCCGACGCCGACGACCGCCGCCTGCGGCCGTTGTCCGACTCGGAACGCCGCATGAGCGGCATCAGCAGCTGGTGTTCCGGGGACGCCACGCGCCGGGAGCCGCTCATGCCGCGCGGGCTCATCTTCTCGGACCTGCTCCGCCTCGGCGCGCGGGCCTTGCTGACGACGGCGCGCGCCGTCGGGACCGCTGCCGTCGCGCTCGCCGCCGAAGGCTTGACCTCCTCCTCGAGGACCGTCGCCATCTCCCTGCAGGGGAGCACCTCGAGCACGGGCGTAGGCAACTTCGGGGTGACATATGATGGGAAGCTGTTGGCGGCCGGTGCCGCGGGAATCGGTTCCACTTCCACGGCGACGCCGGCGGTGGAGGTGCCCGTGGCGGGGTGGTTGGAGGAAGCCGGTGACGGGTCGCGCTCGCGCTCGCGCCGGGACAGCGCCAGTAAAAGGAGCACGATGGCGTTGCCGAGGACGAACACGAAGCGCGGGCTGAAGAGGAGGCTGCCGGCGACGCGCGCCGCGGCGGCGGCGGCGGCGGCGGACGGCGCGCGCGAGGAGGACCAGGAGAGGAGCGCCAGCAGGGCGAGTAGCTCCCCCACTCGCAGCATCCGGAACAGGAGGCGTAGCCGAAGAGCTGCTCCGGTGGCGGCCATGGCGGACATGCAGAAGGAGTGGACGAAGCGGCGGTTCTTGGGGTTTGGCTGATTGGCTCTGCTTCGAGATTTTGGAGGAGAGTGGGCGGTAGCACTTGGCAGAGGCGAGGTGTTTATATAGCCGATTTTCCCGTGGCTTCCTTTTTCCACCATTGTTCACTTTCATGTTTCTCTCCTCCTTGTTTGTTAACATTTCATCGCACGATGACCTGACACTACTACTCTCTCCGGCCAAACTACTACTACCTCTGTTTCGGTTTAACAGACACGCACGTAATTCTAGACAAACTTTGACCATTAATTTGGTCAATAAAATATAACTTTTATATATATAGTTAGATTCGTATGCAAAAAAGCTTTCCAATGATTTGATTTTTATGTTATATATTTCGTATTTTATTAACTAAAATAATGGTCAAAGCAATTTCTTAAACTACGTGCGTGCCTGTTAATCTGAGACGGAGGGAGTATTCTCTCCGGCCAAAAGTAAGTGTTAACATAAGTGTATCTACGCACTGAAATGCATATGGATAGGTTTCGCCTCCCATTCCCGCTGGAAGAACGGGAGCAGCGGACGGCTGTTCTCCCCCGGGACGGGTCCTGCTCGTTTTTAGGACATGAAAACCCTCACAAACATCATGATATGTTGTGTCAATCTTCACAACAACATGATCATCGAGAACGAGAGAGGTTTAGGCTTGAAGTGTTTCTATGATAATGTTGGGAGCCACGTGAAACCACAAAGGAACCCTGATCGCCTTCAAGCTTTTCTTCATTCCTACAAGGAAATTGAACACGGTGCCATGATGAGCAGCTCGAACAAGATCTCATCGATCACTACTGGGCGAGGTGTAGCCTCCAATGATCAACAATTCTTGTTCCATTTGTGCATGTGTGACTTTAAATATTTATTTTGGCATATGTTTGAACTATTTGTTTATTTATTTGACTGGAACTATTATTTTTATGTGATTTGGATAATATTGTAATGTGGATGATCATTTGATTTGAAGTATTTTCTTGTATTTTTTGATTGAATCAATATGTGTATGCTTTGACATGTTAAATAATGAAATGTTGAAAACCTAACTTTTACCGTTTGAAAATAGCTCGCGCAAAACCGAGGTTCCAAACTTGGCCCGTGGAAGTAACGAGTTGAGTATGCGGGCTCCGTTCTGGGCGAACTGTTTTTAAACGGTAAAAATGATTTTCCATGGACCTTTAATTCTTGTTGGCGTGTTTAGAAGCTCCGTTAGAGTTGGTCTTATGTGCTGTTGTGAAGGGAAGATAACGTGGGTTTCCACGAACATGTCGGGCACATTTGGTAGGCTGCATTACCCTTGGTTCGCATCGGTCCAGTAATTTTCGAGCCGTTTGGTTGCCTGGGTCGAGCTGCGTTGTTGTACGAACTGGTTCTCAAAGCATCCTCAAGCTAGGCTCTGGAAGAACGCTCCGGTTCGGCAGTTTCCATTGGTGCAGGCAAATCTTCACAGCGGCTGATGCAAAAGGGAATCTTGGGCGCACGCGCGGAGACGAGTATGAAGATGGCGGGAGCTGGGGCGCGCATCAACGAAAAGCGAAAAGGGGGGCGGGAAGGATTTTGTCACCTCCCACCGCGCCCTATGGCCTATTTCTACCCCGTCCTCCACTCTGCCCCCCAAATTTCGACCTCCTCCTCCCGCTGGCAAGCAGGTAAGAGGCGCACGCATCTCCTGTCGACGACGGTGGCAGCGGAGGCGGTGGCAACTACATCTGGGCTGCTTCCTCTACTTCCTGGTGCAGCACACATCTTATCCTCCGGTGAAGACTGTAAGGAATCCCTTATCCCGGTACCGCGGTAATGTTTAGATCTAGGTTAGGAGTTGTCAGATCTTGGATAGGGTTTAGTCTTGTAGAAGAGGTTAGTCCGGATTGACTGAGCTATCATAATCTTGCTAGGGTTCAACATTTCCGGTTGCTACTTTGTCTCAAATGTGCTGACCTTCCATGATCTTGCTAGGGTTTGTGCTATTCACAATTGCAATGAACTGATTGTCTGATTTAGGATGATTGTTGGTATGGTTTGTGTTGTCCACTTTAGGCATGTCTTTGCTTGCAAGTAGATTCACGTTATATGTACTACGATGTGTGTAGGATTCCTTCTGTGATGAGTTTAGCCAGGCGCTTGTCTGCATTGCGGACTCTCAGATCCCTTCGCAAGTTCCCGATTCACAAACCTCCTATGACTCCAAGGTGGCGGTCACCCCTCTGTCATCCGTCAATGGGCTGGCTGACCTGGTGGCTCAGGTCACGGCAGAGGCCGCGGCTAGGTTGGCCACCACAAAGAAGAACAAGAACAGTAGGGAAGCGGGCAGGGCCTTGAAGTCCTCGCAGAAAGGGACCAGCACCATGAAATGGCTTCCATTCATGTCCTCACTAGTAGGAAAACCCTTATAGGCGAAGCTTAGTTCTGTGGCGCACCGTTTAAAATGCGCCACAGAAACTTATTTTGTGGCGCACCATACACGGTGCGCCACAGAAATAGCTTAATTTTGTGGCGCACCAGGGATCCATGCGCCACAAAAATTTGGTGGGGCCAGCCCCAATCATTGGTTTCACTATTTCTGTGGCGCACAGGATCACGTGCGCCACAGAAATAAGACATTCTGTGGCGCACTGGCCTGGTGCGCCACTGAATTAAGACTTTCTGTGGCGCACTGTTCCTGGTGCGCCACTGAATTAAGACTTTCTGTGGCGCACCACCCTGTGGATCGCCTTTTTAACCTCTGTAAAAAATAAAAAAATAGATAAAATTTTCAAAAAATAAATCCCTTAAAGATGCCTATGTATTATGTCATCTTTTACCACTGAGAATTAACAAACAATAATTTCGACTTTTTTTGCAAAATTACGTGGGAAAATCATCAAACTGGATTTCTGGTTGCATACGAACTCGCAAAAAAACGCATAATATATCAAAATGTTCCCACGAAAAATCTACATTCGAATTCACCGGGGCTTGCCCGGTTGGATAATTTTTAGAATCTACAAATTCGAAAAGAGTCAAAAGTTACGGGCAGTTAAAGATTTTTTGCTGCAAAATACAAAAAAAAGAAAAAAAAAATCTGTGGCGCACCAAGTGCCCATGCGCCACAGAAATAACGTTCGAAATTTGAAATTTCTGGCGCCCACTTCTCCTTCTCTCCTCCATTTCTCCACTTCTCCCCTTCTCCCATTCTCCACTTCTCCACTTCTCCCCTTCTCCCATTCTCCACTTCTCCACTTCTCCTCCTCTCCTCTTCTCTTCCTCTCCTCCACTTCTCCACTTCTCCCCTTCTCCTCCTCTCCTCTTCTCTTCCTCTGCTCCACTTCTCCACTTCTCCTCTCTCCTCTCCTACACCGGCGACCAACTCCGGCGACCTACTCCGGCGACCAACAACTCCGGCGACCTACTCCGGCGACCTACTACGGCGACCACGACCAACACCTCCTCCGGCGACCACCTCCTCCACAACAACCACCTTCTCCTCCTCCTCCGGCGACAACAACAACCACCACCACCACCTCCTCCTCTACCACCACCACCACCACCACCACCTCCTCCTCTACCACCACCACCACCACCACCACCACTGACATAGGCATCCCAAATGGGCCTGCCGAATATAGTACCCGGGGTTTATTGAAGGCCCACTACCCGAAGAATAAGAAGATTCGGAAGCCCAAGATGTATTTAAGGAAAAGATAGAGTTGTAATAGGAGGTGTTATTTGTAATCTGGCGGGATGAGTTAGAAACCGTCCCGGACTCTGTAACTTGTACGAAACGAAACCCTCGGCTCCACCTCTTATATATAAAGGGGGGGTCGAGGGACGAGGAGATCATCGAATCATTGTCTGCAAACCCTAGTTTTCATATTCGTCGAGTACTTTTCGGCTGAAACCTTCGAGATCTACTTGCCCTCTACTTCTAACTAAACCCTAGCCTACAATCCATAGGCATTGATAAGTTAATCCCTTGTCAATTGGCGCCGTCTGTGGGAATTAGAGGCGTAAGGATCTGATCTCGATGGCACGTTCAAGATCTTCGACATCGTCAACCGGAAGCAACACTATAGATCAAGGTAAACAGATCGCTGCTGGTCTTGTTGATTTTGTTCCTCACCCACCCTCCCGTTTGGATGCATATGCGTATCTGGCGGAGCCCTTGGAGATGACGTTCGGAAGGTTCCACTTTCGCGTCGAGAAGAAAGGATCGTATCGTGTCGAAATTCCGATTTCGTCGGGATCGTCGGCGGTCGATTCTGATTTTTCAAGCTATGCATCGTCAAGCGAGTCGGAAGAAGAAACTTCGGCAACACGTTACGTCGGCATCGAGCAAGAGAGAAACTCGCCAAGATCTTCGGCAACGCATCGTTTGAGTCATCTGCGGACTCATATATAAGCGACGGCTCAAGCGATGTCGACGATTGCGACTTCATCGACAAATCTCTCACGGTGGGCAAGGTCTTCATCAATCTCAACAATGATGTCACCAAACCCAACATAGATCCGAGTACAAAATATCATCAGATTTATGCTATCGAAAATCAAGAGGAAACATCGGAGGCTTTCGACGAGTTGGGAAATCCTTTTGTCGATCCCTCAGATTTAAGGAGAGGTATGGGCACTAAATATGACGGGCCCACACCGCGCGTCAGAGTTCAACTTCCACAGGCAGCTTGGGATAGAGCGGCAAAAGCCTTAGATGGTTCGGAGCCAATGACGACGACAGCTACAGCTCAAGAACCTGCAAGCTTATCAATATAGGCTCGCACGAACCGCCCGAGAAATAGAAAAACGGACAGCTGAGTTGAACAGGAGAAAGGAGGCAGCTCGCATCCGGCGAGGAGAAGGGCGGATCTAAGTAGACAATCTAGAGTTTCGGGTGATAGCCACAGGGAAGATCGGAACAGAGGAAGATCAAGGTTACAACACATACCCGAGGCAGAAAGAGAATACTTGGTTCAAAACCTCGACATGTCCTTTATGTCGATAGATACAAGAGGAAATATTATCCCTAAAACACCAGAAGCTGGATATATGGCGACACAAGCTTACATCCTCGCATCCAAGCCACCCCCAGGAGATCCAAGGGAGACATTATACAACATGGCGTTAGCAGGAGTTGGAGCTATGGGGACAGCATTCGTAGCAACGCCTCCCGAAGGAGCGCCAAGGCAAAATAGTCCACGACCTGCGGCAGCAACGGCGGCAGCTCCGGAAGGACCAAGTGGAGCAAGGGACACGGGAGCACAAGCAAGGGTCGATAGAGCGAGGCAAAGCAGAAGGGATCATCGGCAGTCCCGGAGCTTAATGACGAGGATATGTGCGGTCTACCGTGCTTCACGAGAAGAGTCCGAAAAACTCGAGTCCCCTCGGGATTCAAGTTACCCGATCACTTCAAAAAGTTCGATGGCCCGCAAGATCCGGAGGATCGGCTAATTGATTACCTCGAGACGGTGAAGCTAACTCGGAGGAACTAGAGCAACAGCCATGCAAAGTATTCAGGTGCACTTAAGTGGAGCCGCACGATCTTGGATCAAAAAACTTCCGCCAGGATCCATCGACAATCTGGGAAAGTTTTGAGGACGTATTCGTCAAGAACTTCGAGGTCCACGTGCAAAAACCCGCGTCATTAGAAGAGGCTGAGGGCATGTCGACAAAAGCCGGATGAGTCAATGAGAAAATATATCCAAAGGTGGAACATCATAAAAAACTCGGCAGAAAATATATCTGACGAGAGAGCAATAGATGCGTTTGTCGCAGGAATTAGGCGTGGAGATTTTGTCGAGGATTTGGGAAGGACCAATCCAAAAACAATATCCGCGTTGATGGAAATAGCAAATAGATGGGCGGACGGAGAAGACGCCGTCCACAATAAACGACACAGGTCGCCGGAGGAGGACCGTGGTCGAAATTATCAATCGAGGCGACGATTTCCTCGGCGGTATCGGAACTACGACGCTCCAGGGGCAAATTTCGGCTGGATTCGAGCCAGCGCGAGGAGGAAATAATAGAGATGATTATCGGAGAAGTAATGAACGAGAGAAGCGACAATAGAGACGACTCCCGCAATAGACAAAATAGTGGGCCGAGGTTTCCAAGACCTTTCGTGTCCCCGAAGAAATGCTGAACGGACCGTGCCAAATGCACTTCTTCCTCGACGGCAACGGGAAAAGACAGTCGGGGCACTGCGAGAAAGACCGTCGAAATTTCCAAGCAATGTTCGGATGTGCGAGAAAATGCTCACGCTCGAGCAGCACGAGAGAAACCCTCGGGAGCCTAGGAGCGAAGTTCATCTACCGCCACCTCCCGCGATTACGAGAGGACAATCGACACCAGCTCGGAATAGCGGCAGCACCCGCACCACCACCCTATGTTGATCCTAACTCCAACGGAGCGGTGTCGATGATTCGAAGGGAAAGCCGTCCAATAGAGCTCAAAAAGTAATCTCACGACGAGTGTTTATGGCAGAGAAAATGCCTCCACCAACGAGTTGAGTACCTTAATTGGTCGGGACAAGATATCGGCTTCACAATAGCAGATCATCCGTAGCAAGTTCCTCGACCGGGGCGGTCAGCACTTATTCCGCCGGCGGTTATTGCGGGCTTTGATGTTTCTCGAGTATTCATAGATGGTGGCAGCAGCTTAAACCTTATGTATGCGAGATACATTGAGGAAGATGAACATATCCTTAGCAAACCTGAAGCCAACGGACACAAGGTTCCACGGCATCACACCGGAAAAACCAAGTTACCCATTGGGAAAGATCAACCTCGACGTTCGGTTTGGAACCCGAGAAAATTATAGAATCGAGAAACGGAGTTTGAAGTCGTGGATTTTCCATCGCAATACCACGCTTTGTTGGGACGACCAGCATATGCTAGATTTATGGCAGTACCACATTATACATACCTGTTATGGAGATTGCCTGGACCCAAGGGACCAATCACGGTCAAAGGGAGTTTTGCCTTAGCTGATAAGTGCGACAAGGATTTCCATCGGTTATCAGAAACCTTCGGGATGCAAGCTGAATACTTGGCATCGAAAAGCATGACCGATTACGACGTACTGCCGGACGTTGGAAGGCCAAACAAAGAATCAACTTTCAACACGAGAGAAAAATTCTAAGGAGGTGCGGATTCACCCGACGGATCCAAAAAGACGACATCCATTGCAAACAACATGGATATCGCATAGGAAAGCGCGCTCGTCGAGTTCCTCCGTGAGAAGCTGGAAAATCTTCGCATGGTGTCCAGCTGACATGCCAGGAGTACCCGGGGAACTTGCCGAGCACCACCTAAATTTGGATCCAACAACGAAACCAATCGGACAACCTTTGCGGCATTTTTCGGAACCAAACCGCAAATCCATGCTATCGAAATAAATCGACTAGAGGAAGCTGGTTTTATCGGAGAGATATCTACGGAAGCCACATGGGTAGCTAACCCGGTGATGGTGCCGAAGAAAAACACGACAGTCCTTCGCATGTGCGTCGACTTCACGTGTCTCAACAAACATTGCCCTAAGGATCACTTTCCCCTCCCAAGGATCGATCAAATCATCGACTCCACGGCGAGTCGTGAACGTCTTTCCTTTTTTGGATGCATACTCTGGTTATAACCAGATCAGATTAAAAGAAGATGATGAAGCCAAAACAGCGTTTATTACACCTTACGGCGTGTTTTGCTACAAGACAATGCCCTTCGGTCTAAAAAATGCGGGAGCAACATATCGAGAGGATGATGCGAAGTGTTTAGCAACACGGATCGGGAAAAACGTGCAAGTATACATCGATGATGTCGTCATAACATCAAAAAAGGGGGCAACGTTGATCGAGGATCTCAAAGAAACTTTTGACAACCTCGACAAATTCTGCCTCAAGCTGAACCCGACGAAGTGTTCTTTTGGCGTCCCAGCAGGAGAACTTCTGGGATTTCTAGTTTCAGCAAGAGGGATTGAAGCAAATCCCGACAAAATACAAGCCATAGTAACAATGAGGAAACCAACAAAGTTAAAAGAAATACAGCAGCTAACTGGGCGAGTCGCAGCTTTGAGCAGATTCGTCGCCAGGTTAGGAGAAAAAGCGTTACCATTTTATGCGCCGATAAAACAAGGAGATAAATTCCGGTGGAACGAAGAGGCCGATAGAGCTTTCGAGGATCCGAAGCGAAAAATCTCGACACCACCAATCCCGGTGGCTCCAAAGGAAAAGGAACCTCTCCTGTTGTATATTGCAGCCACACCCCAAGTGGTTAGCACGGTGTTAGTTGTCGAAAGAGAAGAAGAAGGGAAAATCCATGGAGTGCAGCGGCCAGTATACTTCGTGAGCGAAGTCTTGTCACCCTCAAAACAAAGGTACCCTCAGTACCAAAAACTAGCATATGGAGTGTTCACGACAACACGGAAATTGCGCCACTATTTTTCGGCACACCCGATCATAGTGGTCAACGAAGCTCCCTTGTCAAATATACTGAACAATCCAGAAGCAACGGGTCGTGTCTCCCTTTGGGGAATAGAACTTTCCCCTCGGGACATCACGTACGAAAAAGAAAAGCAATAAAGTCGCAAATACTGCCGGACTTCATCGCGAGTGGATGGAGTTGCAAAATACGAGGACCTCCAGATTTGTCGAGAACCCGGACTATGAACTTTGATGGGTCCAAGAGACTAGAAGGGGCTGGCGCAGGAGTAGTACTCATATCACCTGAAGGCGACAAGTTGAAGTACATCCTTCGGATGACGTTCCCTAACGCATCTAACAATGAAGCAGAATACGAAGCTCTCATACACGGGATGAAGATGGCGAAAGCCTGCGGAGCAACTCGATTAAAAATCTTTGGCGATTCACAGTTGGTGGCTCAGCAAGTTATGAACCAATGTGACGCAGTCAATGATAGCATGATGGCATACAAGGAGGTGTACAATGAGCTCGAGAAGTTATTCGATGGATGCGAAGTAAATCATATTAGTAGATTGAGCAACGACGAAGCCGACGTTCTTGCAAACATCGGGTCGCGAGTGCCTTGCGGTCCCACCAGGTGTATTTTGGGAAGAGATAACGAGAGAGATCCACTGAGTCGATAAAATCAAAAAAGAAGGAGAAGAAACCCTCGGGGGCTACCAAGGAGAAGCAAGAGGAAGAAGAAGAAGAGCAAGACCTGGTCATGGTAATACAGACACCGTGGATGCAGCCATACATATCATACATCCTCAGGAAAGAAATACCCGACGATCCAGTCGAGGCAAGGCGAGTAATTCGACGCTCCAAAGCTTTCACAGTGGTTAAGGGAGAATTATATAAGCGAAGTATTTCAGGCGTCTTGCAAAGGTGCGTCACACCCGAAGAAGGAAGAATAATTCTGAAGGATGTGCACGAAGGAATATGTGGCCACCACGCAAGTAGTCGAGCTATCGCAGCCAAGGTTTTTCGGGCAGGATTCTATTGGTTAACAGCAATTGAGGATGCTAAGGACATAGTACGAACTTGCGACGCGTGTCAAAGGTTTGCCGCAAAACCCCACTCTCCGGCAGCGAGCTAGCACCAATACCTTTGTCGTGGCCCTTTGCACAATGGGGACTCGATATGGTGGGCAAGTTACACAAATCGTGGCCGGGAGGAAAGGAGTACATGCTAGTAGCTGTCGACAAATTTACAAAGTGGATAGAAGCGAAGCCGATACAAAGTGGACGGAGCATCTGCAGTAAAATTCATAAAAGGCCTCGTCTTCAGATTTGGAGTGCCCCACAGCATCGTCACAGACAACGGCAGCAACTTCACATCCAATGAATTCAAAGACTATTGCAAAGAGGTGGGTATCAAGCTGAACTTTGCGTCAGTTGCACATCCGCAAACCAATGGGCAAGTCGAGAAAGCCAATGGCATCATCTGCAATGGCATCAAGAAACGCCTGTTGGGACCTCTAGAAAAAAGCTCGACATACCCGGCCCGAAGAACTACCAAGTGTGCTCGTGGAGCATCCGAACAACACCAAATACGGCGACACAGGAAACCCCATTTTTTCTAGTCCATGGCGCGGAAGCGATACTTCCAATAGAAATAGAGCACGACTCCCCTAGAGTCACAGCATATGATGAAGAAGCGTCAAAGACAGCATTGGAAGACGATGTAGATGCACTCGACGAAGCTCGAGACGAAGTACTATCAAGGGTCACTAAATATCAACAGGACTTGAAAAATTATCACAGTCGACGTTTGCGGCCAAGATCTTTTCAAGTGGGGGACTTAGTTCTTCGGCTCACGCAAAAAAGTCATGAAAAACTCGAGTCACCATGGCTTGGTCCCTATATCGTCACGGAAGTAATTGGAGGAGGAGCATACAGAATAAAGGACAAGAAGACAGGGGTGGAGGAGCAAAACCCCTGGAACGTGGCGCAACTCCGGCGGTTCTACGCCTAGAGCTAAAATATAGTCCTTGTAAAAACTTCAATGTACTCGAAACGCCCACGAGTTTTCGGACGCACTCTTTTCCTTTTTCGGGGCACCGAGTGGGGCCGGGAAAGGTTTTTAATGAGGCGGGCTCGTGGTGCTACAATATAATAAAGATAGTGGAGATATACTTCTTATTTTTCGACGCGCTCGGGGGCTCAAACGCCCAAGTCTCAAAATACATACAATATAGATTCACTGAAATATTTAGCCTTGGTACATTAATACCTCGTCAAATATAAAAAAATCGGGAGACAGCAATCATAAATATAGTGTACACATCAAAAAACATAAGTGCCTTGGTTTAAAAAACCTCGCCATGCAAATATAGAACTTCGACATCAAAGATACTCAAAAATGAGCAATCTACCCAAAGGACAAACAAAGATGTCTTATTCCAACGAGAAAAATAGATTTCAATGAAGGAAAAATAGTGCAATCTTCGCCCAGTTAGGCTCGGGGGCTTCAACAACATAGAGGACCTCAGCAACATACAATGAGTTCCTTCGGAAATATGAGATACAAGGTTTCTAACATGATACAAGTCAATGAAATCCCAAGATAGAATCTACCGACAAACCCCTGGTTGTTTTATGTTCAGCATAAGAACCCTTGGTAAAGAACTCGGAGTCCATCCGAAGAAGTTCATCTATCATCGACTCGGCCACAGGAGCTACCATGGCATCGATTGAGTCAATATCATTTTTTCGACGCGTTTTCTTGGCCGGGCAACCAACAACAATCTTCGTCGGGTCCAACTTTGGGTAACAAATGTTTATCATAATCATGGCAAATCTCGCTCCAAAGCAGTGAGTTGAGCCCGCACAAAGTTATGGATGCGAGGAGCATCTCTGAATACCTCCAATAATTCGGGAAGAGTTTTTGGAACCTCGTTTCGCCGAAACAGATTCCTATAGACAAGGGTTAATGTCGACGTGCAAAAGCTGAGAAAATCGCGCACCTGGCAAGCACGATCTTGGAACCTAACAATTTGTTGGGTTCGTTCAGGAGTGGCCCGAACAAACACCCATGATTAAGGGAGAGATTAACAAGAAGATTTGTCCTCTCATTCACTCTCTCGATCTTCGACGACAGAATCAAGAACCGAGCTCGTTAAAAGCGACAGGGCAAGAAATTGGAAGAAAGGCACGAGCAAGATAAAGAAGAGGCATCAAAAGAAAGCAAAAACGTACCTAGCATATCTGTGCTAGCTTCTAGCATTAGCTCAAGCATACTATTTTCTCGGGTTGTGGCTCCCTTTGCTTCCAAGTACGGCAGAGCATCCCTAGCAGCCACGAGCTTCTTCGGCTTGATGAAGAGCAAGTTTTTCTCCTTCAGAGGCTTTTCGAGATTGTTCCATCATGGCCAAAGTTTGTTTCTTCATAGACCGAAGTTGTTGTCGAAGTTCTTGTAAATCTTCCGACAAATGTCCGCTTGATGAACTCTCGAGGAGACTAGGGTCGACTAGTATTTTCTTCGAGAAGGAAGATGCAGGTGAAGCAACGCGGAACAAGGAGGAGTCGAGTAGTTATCAAATATTAACTGGAAAAGAAAGGCCCAGGATCAATGAAAAGCACGAAGGGAAATTTCATTACTTGCTAGAATATTTACATGGGTATTACAAAAGAAAGTTCTCCAGGAGGACTAAGTGAGTAATTGTCGCCAAGGCTAAAATGGCGACAAGAGCAAAAGAAACAGAAGGAAACAAGGAGGCATGCAACTAGACCTCCGGCCTCGAGGAGCTAGGAGTCGAAGTTGGCTTGATCCCGAGATACGCCAAGATTTTCTTCGTATTGGGCTTGGCCGCCTTAATCAGTGACTTCCATCTCGACCGTTCTATCCGATCGGTGTCGCCAACCTTCATCCGAGTCTAGAGTCCGTTGGTCGTCGGCAACTGGAGCAACAGTATTTTCAACGACCACCTTCATATTCTCATGGCGCATCTTCGGCCCAAGGTCTTCCGATGAATTGAAAAGCTTGGCAAGGTCAAGGAAAGTCGAAGGTTCCTCTTTCTTCGGGAAGAAGTAGGGGAACAACGCCGACAAACCCGCACTGGCATTAGCCACGCCTTCACGAATTTCGCGCCCATGCAATTCCAACAGAGAGAGTGCGTCAAGGAGAGGGTCATTGACGGGATTCTCCAGATCAAAATCCTGGTCTGTTTGGGCTGCCACGTGAGACAAAACATTAGTCGAGAATCAAGATACAGGAAATGCAACAAAATAGAAGAAATTGAGGATATTACTCAGCGTACGTCGACTTTGCGATTTCAAACGCTTGATGATCCCTTGCTCACGTGCAGCTTGTGCAGCCTTTTGCTCGTGTAAGGCAGATTCAGCATCTTTGAGCCTTTGCTGCAATTCTTCGACACTAGCGGCCTTTGCTTTGGCATCATCAGCTTCAGCTCTAGCTTCGCTAGCGGCAAGTTCAGCTTTCTTGCGAGCCGTCTCACTTTGCTCGAGTTTTCGAGCAAGTGTCTCGGCACGTTTGTGTTATCACCAGATTTTGGCTAAATCAGGAGGTGGGCCGCGATCAAGATGGGCTTAAAAGAAGTATACATGGAGAATCATGTGAATCGGCCTTTTATATCAAGTTGGGCTTAATTGCCCGTGTATCTGTAACATGTTAGATCGTATCTTAGTTTAGAGATAGAATCTTACTCGTGCACGGTTTGGTGCACGCCCGCATTAGAGAGTCCGCCTGGACTATAAATATGTATCTAGGGTTTATGGAATAAACAACAACTCACGTTCAACCCCAAAACAAACCAATCTCGGCGCATCGCCAACTCCTTCGTCTCGAGGGTTTCTATCGGGTAAGCGACATGCTGCCTAGATCGCATCTTGCGATCTAGGCAGCACAAGCCCCACGTTGTTCATGCGTTGCTCGTATCGAAGCGTTTTTGATGGCGAGCAACGTAGTTATCATTAGATGTGTTAGGGTTAGCATTGTTCTTCGTTTAAGCATGCTTACGTAGTGCAGCCCTTGCATATCTAGCCGCCCTCACGCCTATCTCAGGTGTGGGGGCGGCACCCCGCTTGATCATTATTTAGTAGATCCGATCCGTTACGATTGCTCCTTGTTCTACAAGGATTAGTTTAATATCTGCAATAGTTAGGCCTTACAAAGGGGGGGAGGATCCAGTGGCGCGTAGGGTGGCGTTCGCAGGTCCTAAACGGGATGTTCCGAGGATCAACTTCATGTTGGTTTTTAGGCCTTGTTTAGGATCGGCTTACGAGCACCGTGCGTGGCCGCGAGGCCCAACCTGGAGTAGGATGATCCGATTATGCGGTGAAAACCCTAAATCGTCGTAGATCTCATTAGCTTCATCTTGATCAAGCGGGACCACCAAGTATTCGTGCACCCCGTACGAATCATGGGTGGATCGGCTCTTTGAGCCGATTCACGGGATAACTCGAGAGCCGATCGAGGCTCGTATTTAATGTTTACATGTATGCCCTGCAGGAAACTAAGCGAGGCATCCCCATCACCTTCCCGACCGGGTATAGGTCGGGTGGCACGCCCTTGCACTTCGCATCGCCGCGTGTGACCGGAAGAGCATTGCGGGCCGTCGCTCGGAGGGGTCTCGGCCCAGCCGCGGCTCTAGGCTCTTCCCGGCTCTACGGTGTTGACAAGGCCGCTGCCCGCCGGTGGGTTTTGGCAGTCAACACATTCTCGGCACGCCCGGTGGGACCATCGTCTACATCAACCACATCGCCATCTACATCCGAGATGGCGGACGGCACGCCGATCACCTACGAGGATCCGCTCGACGAGCTCAAGAAGCGATACAACGAGATCAAGGCCACCCTCGAAGCCGACCTCATCGGCTCTTTTCGGAGAACCCGTACCCATGGCATCGGATGGAAGGGATTCTCACCGCAAGGTGCGCTCGATGGGATAGACCTCTCTACCCCGTCGGAGGAACGCACCGTGGGTCCGCGGCGAGGAGATCAACTACCCGGTGGCTCACTCGCTACACCGCCACTGCGAGAACTTGGTCAACGTGTTGGAGCGTGTCGCTCCGCGCGTGATCCGAGAGATCATGAGCCACCGGTACTCGCCGTCGGGGACCAGCTCTCGGGACTCATCAAGGAGAGTTGCCACTCCGAGTCCCGTCCACCGCTGCCATATGCGTTGGCGGCACTCGCCTGAAGTGCCGACTACACCGGCATTCCTCGTCTACGAGATTGGTGGCGACCCTAGTGACTACCGGTTCTTAATGGAGGCGCCTAAGGAGATCCCTCATGGATACGCGTGCATGTATGTGCCGGATTGTGGTGATCGGGCACTCACAAACCAGGCCACAACATCGGGGACTCCGGCGAAGACGGGAGGAACGTCGGCGACGAGCTTGAGAGCGGACGTGGCTAACTAAATGCGCCACACCGACGAAACTCCCGAGCCCGGCTCCTGCAGGCTGGCCCGGAGCTGGAAAAGCAAACATGGCTGGCCAAGTACGCCACCCCGGCGAATCTTCGAGTGCAACTCTTACGGCCGACACGGCGGATCAGATCGGTACCATGCCGAGAGACCAGTTCGGCATGATGCCGAAAAGAAGGGCGATCGGCTATTCCAAGCCGTACCCCGACGATTACGAGATGATCCCGCTGCCACCTAAATATCGGCTCCCCGACTTCTCCAAGTTCGAGTGGATCGGATGGCTCCAGCTCCATCGAGCACGTCGGCCGATATTTGGCTCAACTAGGACCGGCTTCGGTGTCGGATCAGCTACGCGTGAGGCTCTTTTCACGGTCCCTCACGGGATCGGCTTTTGGATGGTACACCTCTTTGCCGGCTAACTCCATCCGAGTCTTGGAAGCAATTGGAAGAACAGTTCCATATGCAATACCATTCGAAGCTTCGAGTCCGGCATTGCCGATCTAGCACAACTACGTCGAAGCGCGGGGAAACGGTGACGGAGATACATCCGACGCTTCGGGAATCTTAGGAACCGATGTTATTCGGTTCGTATAATCGAAAAGGAAGCGATCGAGTTGGCAGTAGCGAGGCCTTGCAACACAGCTCAAGGACATGGCCTCCCAAGCAGATTATCCTTCGCCGGCGCACATGGTTCGAAACTATCGGCATATGAACAGCGCCACCCGACCTGTACCAAGACAAGTTCAAGCGTGCGATAGTTATGGTCGATACGAGAGGAAGATGAAGTGCTCGCGGGAGACCAAGAAATAGCAGTGGCTGAGTGGACTCGGGGAGGAACCCCGTGGCCTGCAAATGGGTAAAGCCACCGGGGCCGCCCGGGGATTTGATTTTGACGTGACCAAGACTGAACAAATCTTCGACCTCCTGCTCAAGGAGAAACGAGTTGACGATTCCCGAAGGTCTCAAGTTCCCCACGGCGAAAGAGCTAAACGGAAAGCCGTACTGCAAATTCCACAACTCGCTTTCCCATGCCACCAACGATTGCCGGGTGTGGCGTCAGCACATCCAAGCGGCGATAGAGAAGGGGCGGCTAATTTTCAACCAGTACGCCATGAAGGTCGACACCCAACCCTTCCCCGCCGTTAACATGGTAGAAATTACCTACCACGAAGGTTGCCGGCCCGGGTCCCTCGTTCGAGCATCAACATGGTAGGACCCGGAAACCACTGCGGCAAAGATGGAGATGAGGGCAGGCTGCTCTCATAGCAAAGATACGAGAGGAGGCCGCTCCACGCGATCGGCTCCGTCATGATGGCAAGCGCTATGTCACCGAGGGAGAGGTGAAGAATATAAGATATCGGCGACCCCTCTCGATCACCTCCTCAACAAATATGTGAGTCGGTATGACCAACGCCGGCGGTCCAATTACGATGATAGAGGAGATCGTCCGGCTAGAGAAGCCGGAAGATATCGTCGGCGAGATCGCGATGAGGAGGAGCACGAGCGCTGTGCCACGGAAGCATCAAGGGAGCAAGATGACAACGCCGGACATCGGGACTGCCCTTTCTTCGGACACTCGCTGGGATTCGGGAATGAGCCGATTGCCCACAATCGGCAATTGCCCGAATGCAATCGAGAAAAGAAGGAGGCAGCCAATGTGTCCGTGTTCGAGCGCCTAGGGCCTCTCCCGCCACAAAGCAAACGCGCCGAGTCACCTCGTTGGGCAGATCTTGAGGATTCGAGAAGACGAGGGAGGAGTAGAAGAAGACGGGTATCACCGGCCAAGGTGGTGCCGCCGATGGACTCAGCCGTTCCCAAAAGCGCGAGGGTTCAGCGATTGCGCGGCCTGGAGGAAGCCGAAAGGTTGTACCTGCATACGCTAAGGAAGGCACGGCCTGATCTGGCTGCAAAGGTTCGGCGAACCCTGGATGAAGAGGGTCGTCCACGGAAAATGGAGTGGCGCCCCAAACAGAGGAAAGCCGATGATGAGACATCGGCTGGCACAAACATGGTACTCGTCTTGCCGATAGAGCTTAGCCCTCCACGACCCTACGGAGCACTCAAGGTGGACGACAGCAAGCGCATCAAGTCAGAGGTTGGGTTGGTTTTATCCAGCCCGACCAAGTAGCAAGATCAAACCAATGAGCAAACCAGGAGAGGCTGATCCTTGTGATCGGCCCCAAAAATTTATGAAGGGAACTTACAAAACCTTCAACGAGCAAGCAACGTGGAGGCCGATTCCAGCCAATCGGCCAAAATTATCCTCACCCACCATTCTACCTGGGTTCAACATGTTATCCAACAGAGCCGATACCATCAATTCTCTTGACAGAATCGGCTCGGGGGGCACCCAGGTAGATAAAATACGAGGATATGTAACGGAAGCATCTCATCTTCTGTTGATGGGTATTGGAATATGGGGGCCGATGCACAGGTCGGCCGTAAAAAAAAAAACAAAGTGAAATTTCGAAAATTTTCGAACACAGCCGATGCAGCAGGCATCGACTTAAGGATATAACAGCCGATGCATGGCCATCGACTCAAGGGGAGTAATCGTTACGATCGGAGGGTCAATGGAGCACAAAGGGAGATTTTTATGAAGGAACTCCTCAATGGAGCGAGCTTTGGAAGCTCGGATCCTCTCTTCAAGAACAATATCGGGAGCAGAGCATGGGCGGACGGATCAGGTCAAGGATGGATGACATTAGATCCACCAAAGGAAAGGAGCCGATCTAGCCAGCAAGAACTAAAGAAGCTCGGGGGGCAGCTCACCTTGAAGGCTTTCCGCTCAGAGAAGCCGATTTGTGTTCAAATCGGCTGACGCTGCATATGGAACTTCCCCACACACGGTCAAGCCCAGGTCTATGCAGCTCATTTGCGTATCCTCGTCTCTGTTTTGCCTTGGCTGAGACTCGGGGGGCAACGGGCCTGGTAGATGCTCCATTGAAGGACCGATTGAAGTACCGTCGGCTGATCTTCGTTGCAACCTTCTTCACAAAACGATGAGCGCTCGCTAAGGAGTTGAAGAATAGAAGGATGAATGTCGAAGGACCGATGTGTTGTTATCGGCTCATTACACATTGACGAAGGGGATGAATCGGCAAGGTCAGTAGGAGGGGTGAATCGGCTCAATTAAAACTCAGAAGAAATCGGCAAAATCAAAGTGGGGAACAGTTCTTCATTGATAAGCGGGATTTCTTACATAAAGAGCTAATTGCTCTCAAAAGGAAATGCTAGGGGATACATTGCCCCATCTACTACTACTGACCCTATGCTAGAGGTCCTATCTACGGGCCGTCATCGCCCTCATCGTCATCCTCAGAGCTCTCATCGGCACTGCTGCCGATGGGCTCCTCGTCGCTACTCCCGTAGCCCTCCACGGGGGCTTCATCCCCGTCTTCGTCGTCTCTACTGTCGTCGTCCCACCACATGCGGAGGCGCTTCGGCCGGTGGGTAGCCCTCGAGGGAGTCGTCGTCGTCGTCCTCCTCCTCCTCTTCCTCCTCCACCACCCCTCGGAGGAGGTGAAGTCGTCCCGGAGAAGCGATCGTCATCGCTCTCCTCCTCCGATTCCCCGTCAGCGAGGAAACGGAGGTCGCTCTCCCCGTCCGTCGAGGACTGGTCGTCCTCGGACCAGATGGAGAAGTCATGGTCTGACTCCTCCCCGGCCGCAATGGCGCGACGGATGTTAGCCGCGTGGACCGCCGCCGGGTTGTGCTCCGGCGTCGGCTCACGAGACATGGAGGACTGGCTGGAAGGATCTGATAGGGCAGAGGAGGAAGAAGACATGATGGCGCAGGGGGTTTTTGGGACTGCTAATGCGAGGGGGATGCAGAGCAGAACTGTTCATAGCGGTTAAATAAAAGGGGATATGGTGAAAATTCAATGCCACGGCAGCTTCCGAGGAAGTGGTGTTTGAAAGAAAGAGAAAAGACTGCCAAGTCACGTGGAGAAGTTGAGAAGGCAAGTCATCATCATGAGGGATACTGCGACGGTTCTGCCACGACATGACCCGACAAAGGAAAGCAGAGTGATTTTGGAATTACCAATTCCAAAACCAGGGGGGCATGTGTTATCACCAGATTTTGGCTAAATCAGGAGGTGGGCCGCGATCAAGATGGGCTTAAAAGAAGTATACATGGAGAATCATGTGAATCGGCCTTTTATATCAAGTTGGGCTTAATTGCCCGTGTATCTGTAACATGTTAGATCGTATCTTAGTTTAGAGATAGAATCTTACTCGTGCACGGTTTGGTGCACGCCCGCATTAGAGAGTCCGCTGGACTATAAATATGTATCTAGGGTTTATGGAATAAACAACAACTCACGTTCAACCCCAAAACAAACCAATCTCGGCGCATCGCCAACTCCTTCGTCTCGAGGGTTTCTATCGGGTAGCGACATGCTGCCTAGATCGCATCTTGCGATCTAGGCAGCCTAAGCCCACGTTGTTCATGCGTTGCTCGTATCGAAGCGTTTTTGATGGCGAGCAACGTAGTTATCATTAGATGTGTTAGGGTTAGCATTGTTCTTCGTTTAAGCATGCTTACGTAGTGCAGCCCTTGCATATCTAGCCGCCCTCACGCCTATCTCGGGTGTGGGGCGGCACCCGCTTGATCATTATTTAGTAGATCCGATCCGTTACGATTGCTCCTTGTTCTACAAGGATTAGTTTAATATCTCGCAATAGTTAGGCCTTACAAAGGGGGGAGGATCCGGTGGCGCGTAGGGTGGCGTTCGCAGGTCCTAAACGGGATGTTCCGAGGATCAACTTCATGTTGGTTTTTAGGCCTTGTTTAGGATCGGCTTACGAGCACCGTGCGTGGCCGCGAGGCCCAACTCTGGAGTAGGATGATCCGATTATGCGGTGAAAACCCTAAATCGTCGTAGATCTCATTAGCTTCATCTTGATCAAGCAGGACCACCAAGTATTCGTGCACCCCGTACGAATCATGGGTGGATCGGCTCTTTGAGCCGATTCACGGGATAACCTTGAGAGCCGATCGAGGCTCGTATTTAATGTTTACATGTATGCCCACGCAGGAAACTAAGCGAGGCATCCCCATCACCTTCCCGACCGGGTATAGGTCGGGTGGCACGCCCTGCACTTCGCATCGCCGCGTGTGACCAGAAGAGCATTGCGGGCCGTCGCTCGGAGGGGTCTCAGCCAGCCGCAGCTCTAGGCTCTTCCCGGCTCTACGGTGTTGACAAGGCCGCTGCCCGCCGGTGGGTTTTGGCAGTCAACAGTTTGTTAGCCTCTGCAAGTTTTTCTGTTGAGATGTGGAAAATAAAGAGAAGAAAGATCAAAAATAGCGACAGGCAGCAGGAGTAAAAAACCAAGAAAAAACAGCAAGCATAAAAGTTGTTACCTTCGGCTCTGCTGGCATACTCGCGGTACCCAATAAATTGGGACCCGATGCGGATAAGATCCTTGATCATAGGCTGTCAAAGAAGAAGAAAAGAAGGGGAAAACTTCGGCATTACAAAAAGTAAGGGTCCACAAGCAAAATAGAAGAAATATAGATCTCGATAAACTTACATCATCCAAGAGCTGCGACGAAGAGCTGCTCAATTGAGGAGGAGGCTCAACGATCATTTCAACCCTTGCCCTTTTTGGCGAAGGGACAAGGGAGCTTGAAGGAAGAGTAGATATATCGACATCCTGTTGAGGAGGCGACGATTCTTCTCCTTCAACTGAGTTTCTCTGAAATAACTAAAGTATGTGACGTGCTCGTCCGAGGAGCTACGTCACGAGTTGGTACTTCTTCCTCGTCATCACTGCAAGTAAGGAGCAATAGTATAAAAAGCAAGACAAGGAAAAACTTCGATTATAGAAATAAAGAGGAAGCCGAGGAACTTACGAGCTGACGAGGGATGCAACATAAGGATCATAAGTTGCCTTCGGAGGAGAAGGAACAACTTCGTCGGCTTTGGAAGTGCCGGAATCTTCGACATCGTTCCTCTTCCTTTTCCTTTGTGGGGAAACAGCGGGAGGAGGAGATTGGACTGACGTGGTGTCCTCGGAAGATCCCGCAGACTTTCGAGAATCCACGGGATCATTCACAAAGGACGGAGCTTCTTGATTCTCGTCAGTAACAATGCCCATTTCTTCGACTTCTCCATCCTCAGGAAGAGGAGGAAGGGAAGCCATAGCAGGGTGATTCTACAAGAAAATAGCGACAAAGGGAAAAATAGAGAGATATCAATGTAATGAGATGCGGGGAAAATTCACAACAAGATAAAATTCGAGAAGACAAAATACCTCGGGGAGAGGATTGGCTGGAGTTGTAGGGTGCCACGCGACAGGAGGAAGGAATAGGATCCTTCTTACTCGGCGAGGTAATTCTTCGAATAAGCTTCTCCAAGTCCTTCACGTAAAGATCATTGGAGAGCCTATTGGCGTCATTGGCACCGGAGTACGTCCAAAGGGGATTTTTGCGAGCTCGAAGAGGCTGCACTCTAATCCTAAGAAAATAGGCAGTGATTTGGACACCAGATAACTCCTTGCCTCGAGTATTTTGAAGTTGATGAATACGGGACATAAGAGCTTCTGTCGCCTTTTTCTCTTCTTCGGAAGCTTCGGCGTCCCAGGAGTAGCGGCGTTGAATCTTCGCGTTTCCGTCGAAGGGAACTATGTTGTGTTCCACGGAATTGGCGCTTTCTTCGTGTATATAGAGCCACCTCTTGCGCCATCCTTGGACAGAGTCGGGAAATTTGACGTCGAAATAATCGACATCGGTTCGGACACGAGATAACTATGCCACCTATGTTGTAGGTGGCGTTGTGCGCGCCATTGCGGCGAAGGCGAGAAAATGCGCTTCCAAAGAGCCCAATTGGGAGCGACTCCAAGGAAGCATTCACAAAGAGTGATAAAAATAGAAATATGAAGGATCGAGTTGGGAGTCAGCTGGGTGCAACCGAATCCCGTAAACAAAGAGAAGACCGCGGAGGAAATCATGGATTGGGGGAGAGAGGCCACGGATGAGATGATCAACAAAACTAACCCGATACTCCATTGGAGGGTTGGGATAGCTTTCTTCGCTGGGAAAGCGGATGGCGTCTTCCTTCTTCATAAGGCCAAGCCTTTTCATCGAGGTTGACGTCTTGATTGGAGATTTTAGATCTCTCCCACTCAAGATCTTCGGCAGCCATCGCGGATTCCGGAGTGCTTGTGGCGAGTCGAGCGCGCGCGCGGTGGCATCAACGGCAATGGGCAGAGCAATGTATGCGAGTGCGGGAAATCAGAGAGAGTTGGGCGCAGGGAAAGTTTTGCGAAGAGGAACAGGTGAGCGGCGCAAGCGAGGGATGAACGGAGGTTGAAGACAGGTTTATATAAGAATTGGGTGAAGCAGTGTGCCGTTGGATGAGGAAATCGTGTGGTGAGAATAGATCTTCTAGATACAAGGGCAAACAAGTATTTTTACAGAGATAGGCGTTACCGTACGTGCGCCAGAAAAAGCGGAGGACGTGTGTCCCCCACTTACACGACGTGTCAACGTGGTGGAAACAATGGACCCACAAGGCGAGAAAAACTCGGCCATTAATAGAGTTGAAGAAAATTTGCCAAGGGAAAATATGTCGACAAGAAAAATAAAAGGAAAATGGCGACAGGATGAGTTATTTGCATACTTCGGGAGCCTTTGGTCAAGAACAAGTTTTTGCCCAAATGCTCGGGGGCTACTTCGAAAAAGTAAAGTTTCGACTATGGCAAATATAGAAATTGTGGGAGCCTACAACCAAGCACAAGTTCTTGGCTGTAGCCTCGGGGGCTACTCCCATCGGGAGCGCTGTTCGCGCACCCGAGAAATAAAAAAAAAAAAAAAAAGGAGGAAAGAAAAGAAGAAGAAGAGAAAAGAGTTCATATTGAGAAGTAATGACAATATAGTGACAAGGTGGATTAAAATGTTGAGCCTACAACCAAGCACAAGTTCTTGGCTGTAGCCTCGGGGGCTACTCCCATCGGGAACGCTGTTCGCGTGCCCGATGAAATATAAAAAGGAAAAAAGGAAAAGAAAGATAGAACAGCAAGAGAGTATATTTCGAGTTATAATTAACTCTACATATACTCCCATCGGGAGATTAATATAAGTCATATTTGACTCGATAAAATGTGCCATTCCAACAGCCGGAAAAGCACTCGACAATATATTCTCGGAACGCCAAAGTTGCGATCAATTTCCGAATGCCGCAAATTTGCGAAGGTAAGACCCCGGATCTATTCCGCTGGGCATGGCATCGCCAAAGACTGCGCTCTGCTACTTTTATCCGTATCAACGGATACGAAGAAAAATCCTAACGGACGCGTTAGGTACCCGATAAATTTGACCGGGACTCGACGGAATGGTAAGACCTTAAGCGGCACTCGTCGAAGTTTACACCAGTATCCCGAGATCATGTCCAGGGACGTGATTTTGAAGTAGGTTTTTGCGGATTGCCACTAGAGCAGTTAACTAGTACCTGATCCGTCAGATGAACTAGCCCCAACTACCAATATCCCTGTACAATATAGAATTTTATAAGAACAAGTATAAAAGTTAAAGCTTTCGAGTAAAAATAAACAGTGGAGATTTTCCCTGACTCTATGATTCAAGCAAAATCTCGGGGGCTACTGACATAGGCATCCCAAATGGGCCTGCCGAATATAGTACCCGGGTTTTATTGAAGGCCCACTACCCGAAGAATAAGAAGATTCGGAAGCCCAAGATGTATTTAAGGAAAAGATAGAGTTGTAATAGGAGGTGTTATTTGTAATCTGGCGGGATGAGTTAGAAACCGTCCCGGACTCTGTAACTTGTACGAAACGAAACCCTCGGCTCCACCTCTTATATATAAAGGGGGGGTCGAGGGACGAGGAGATCATCGAATCATTGTCTGCAAACCCTAGTTTTCATATTCGTCGAGTACTTTTCGGCTGAAACCTTCGAGATCTACTTGCCCTCTACTTCTAACTAAACCCTAGCCTACAATCCATAGGCATTGATAAGTTAATCCCTTGTCAACCACCACCACCACCTCCACCTCCACCTCCTCCTATTCCACCACCACCACCTCCTCCGGCCGGCCTCATCCTCCACCCACCCACCCACCCCACCCACGCAACCAATCACCCACCTCCGACGAACTTCCAGAAAAATTTAAAAAAAAAAATTCGGCGGCCCCAGATCTAGCTGGCCGCCACTTTTTTTGAAATTTTTAAAAAAATTCTGTGGCGCACCGGCGGTGGTGCGCCACAGAAATAAGACTTCCTGTTTCTGTGGCGCACCACCGCCCGGTGCGCCACAGAAATAAGCTTTTTGTGGTGCATTGGCTGGTGCGCCATAGAATCCTTACTTTGTGGCGAGAATTCTGTGGCGCACCACCCATGCGCCACAGAATGTGTTTTTGGTGCGCCACTGATGAGGCTTTTCCTACTAGTGCCTCCTTCGTGTTGGAGAAGATGTGCAGCTTGACCAAGACCGGAGTGAGGACAGACAAGGGATTCAAGGAGGCCCATCTCACTACTGTGGCGAAGGGTCTGTTTGACAATTGTGGTGTCTCGACGTGCTCCACTCAGATGTACAACCACCTGAGGAAGTGGAGGTAGAGGTGGCTCACCATTAGCAGGCTCCGCGATCTAAGCGGGGCTCAGTGGTGCGAGGATACCAAATGCATCATCCTTGAGGGTGAGCACTAATGCGGGCACGTCACGGTAAGCACACCCAGTCCACCTCACTAACTCTTTTGATCAGCCACGAGCAGAACTAACAACATTGTTCCTTTGTATTGTATGATCACACAAAGGACGCGGAGTTCCTGAATGTGCCTATTGCCAACTACGACAAGATGCATACCATCTTATCTTTCGGCCTCGCCACCGGCAAATACACCGTGGGATCTAGTGAGCCCCTCGGCTCGGCTGCAGCAAATCCTTTACCTGAGGATGCTCACACCCAGGAGTCCGACATGATCAACCTCGATGGGCCACCTGAGAAGGCTGTCGATGCGTCTGAGAAGGTGACAACCGGCAAAAGGAAGAGAGGCTCCTTCACCGATGACGAGCTGGTGGCCTTTACCAACATGATTGTTGCTGTGATGGATGTCGCACATGCCATCATGGACAACAAGCCCACGGACATGCACCCTGACCTTTACAACGCGGTCATGGACATGCTTGGCTTCGCCGAGGATGATCTCATGGCGGCACTGAGCCACCTCATTGACCACAAGGCCCAGGGTTGCAGCTTTGTGGGAATGATCGAGCCACACCGTGTCCTCTGGCTAAGGAACTACCCTGCCAAGTAGAAGATGTAGTGGTGGCCCTGAGGCCGTAGGCGAGGGGATGCATGCTTGGAGGTGATGGACTTGATGATGATGTTGCTGATGATGTACATTTTGGAAGTAGCTAGGGTTGAAAGACATTTGATGGCCCCCTTTTGTAACTATGATGAGGTGGTATATACTAAACCCTCAGGTGATGATGAACTTGCGGTGTTAGTATGACACCCACTTTTGTTGTGGTGCTACGATGACACCATACTAGTGTAGGATGACTTTTTGATCTACTTTTGGAATGATCATGCATGCCACTGTTAGTTTATCATTTATTGTCAACAATTGTGTAGTTCTATTGCTCTGTTATGAGTTGGTTCATGGTTGTGATCGATTACCTGTTCTTCTTATGCCGTGCTAGTGGTATGTGATGTTCCGTGGATGGGTTCCAGGAATCTACAGCTCATGGAGGGTGTGTCAAGATCAGGTCAGTGGCTACTCCAACAACAGCTACCGAGGGTATGAAAATTGGAGGAGGCACAACAAGAGTACCTCACCTTCCTGGCCGATGAGGCCTTCGATGAGCCAGTGCCATTAGCAGAGCTACCATCGAAGGAAGTGCATGCTCTACAATGAGCACCACCGGAGGTACGTCCGAGTCGGATCAAAGATTCCATCATCTCCTTTCTCATCGTGGTGATCGTGAGGATCTTGTTCTTCTGAATGGTGTTTGATCGTATGTACATGCTATGGCATGTTAATCTCACCCTATTTGAATTGTGGTAAGAATATGACACTGTGATTTGAGCAACCAAACAGTTGATTCATGTTTCCCTGCGTGCAAGTTGGGCTGGAAATGGGCAACCAAACGATGGGGCATGACTTCCCTGTCCGGCGCAGAAAAGGGCGCCCAGGATACCAAACGACCCACGTTTCATGGTCCATAGCCCATTCGCAACGCGCAGGGAGGTCCATCTCACTGGTGTTGTGGTACAGAAATCACATGCAAGTTACCAAACGCGCCCGTCGTTTTTGTGCTGGACGGAAAAGGGCATGGCAGCCCACGCAAGGCACTGTCACCTGTGTACTACTACTACCCGTGGTCCCAAAAGAGTGATGCACACTAGGTTAAGTGTTGTGCACATACATGCATCTCTCCGGCGTTGATTAAATTCGACCGAACGTAGTACATGTGAATAACATACCTTTGTCACGTTGATGCATTGTTGTTGTAAGGTGTCCTTGGGCATGTTTGGTAGGCTGGATCGATTTCTTGCATATCTACGGCAGGGAGAAAAAACTCCTTGCGTGTCACAGACGGCCACGGGTGAGATTTGGCCCATCATTTGGTCACCTGGGTTGCATTAGTGCGTACAGAAGTGTAGGTTATTTGGATTACTGGAAAAAAGTGCTCCATCTCTACCACAACACATGCGATTTGGTTCCATTTTGGGAAACCCAGCTTCTGCTTTTTCTCACCACATACAAATATGGCAGTCTTACCATCACACAACGGCACACAAAGCACACACATGATCAGAAGCAGGAGCAACAGACATATACGCATGGATCATAGTAGTTACTTCCTAAACCTAGTGTCAGATAGGTAGGACATTGATACGTCTCCGACGTATCGATAATTTCTTATGTTCCATGCTACATTATTGATGATATCTACATGTTTTATGCACACTTTATGTCATATTCGTGCATTTTACGGAACTAACCTATTAACAAGATGCCGAAGAGCCGATTCTTTGTTTTCTGCTTGTTTTTGGTTTCGGAAATCCTAGTAACGAAATATTCTCGGAATTGGACGAAATCAACGCACAGGGTCCTATTTTGCCACGAAGCTTCCAGAAGACCGAAGGAGAGTCGAAGTGGGGCCACGAGGTGGCGAAACACCAGGGCGGCGCGGCCCAGGCCCTGGCTGCACCGACCTATGGTGTGGGCCCCTCGTGCCGCCTCTTTACCTGCCCTTCCGCCTACAAATAGCCTCTATCGCGAAACCCCCGCATCCGAGAGCCACGATACGGAAAACCTTACCGAGACGCCGCCGCCGCCAATCCCATCTCGGGGGATTACGGAGATCTCCTCCGGCACCCTGCCGGAGAGGGGATTCATCTCCCGGAGGACTCTTCACCGCCATGGTCGCCTCCGGAGTGATGAGTGAGTAGTTCACCCCTGGACTATGGGTCCATAGCAGTAGCTAGATGGTTGTCTTCTCCTCATTGTGCTTCATTGTTGGATCTTGTGAGCTGCCTAACATGATCAAGATCATCTATCCGTAATGCTATATGTTGTGTTTGTCGGGATCCGATGGATAGAGAATACTATGTTATGTTAATTATCAAGTTATTACCTATGTGTTGTTTATGATCTTGCATGCTCTCCGTTATTAGTAGAGGCTCGGCCAAGTTTTTGCTCTTAACTCCAAGAGGGAGTATTTATGCTCGATAGTGGGTTCATGCCTCCATTAAATCCGGGACGATGACGGAAAGTTCTAAGGTTGTGGATGTGCTTGTTGCCACTAGGGATAAAACATTGATGATATGTCTAAGGATGTAGTTATTGATTACATTACGCACCATACTTAATGCAATTGTCCGTTGTTTTGCAACTTAATACCTGGAAGGGGTTCGGATGATAACTCGAAGGTGGACTTTTTAGGCATAGATGCATGCTTTGGATAGCGGTCTATGTACTTTGTCGTAATGCCCAATTAAATCTCACTATATTTATCATATCATGTATGTGCATTGTTATGCCCTCTCTATTTGTCAATTGCCCGACTGTAATTTGTTCACCCAACATGCTTTTATCTTATGGGAGAGACACCTCTAGTGAGCTGTGGACCCCGGTCCTATTCTTTACATCGCATACAATCTCTTGCAATACTTGTTTTACTTGTTTTCACGCAAACAATCATCTTCCACACAATACGGTTAATCCTTTGTTACAGCAAGCCGGTGAGATTGACAACCTCACCTTGTTTCGTTGGGGCAAAGTACTTTGGTTGTGTTGTGCAGGTTCCACGTTGGCGCCGGAATCTCCGGTGTTGCGCCGCACTACATCCCGCCGCCATCAACCTTCAACGTGCTTCTTGACTCCTACTCGGTTCGATTAAACCTTGATTTCTTACTGAGGAAAACTTGCCGCAGTGCGCATCACACCTTCCTCTTGGGGTTCCCAACGGACGTGTCAACTACACGCATCAAGCAAATTTCTGGCGCCATTGCCGGGGAGATCAAGACACGCTGCAAGGGGAGTCTCCACTTCTCAATCTCTTTACTTTGTTTTTGTCTTGCTTTATTTTATTTACTACTTTGTTTGCTGCATTATATCAAAACACAAAAAAAATTAGTTGCTAGCTTTATTTTATTTACTGTCTTGCACTCTATATCAAAAACACAAAAAAAATAGTTACTTGCATTTATTTTATCTAGTTTGCTTTATTTACTACTACTAAAATGGCTACTCCTGAAAATACTAAGTTGTGTGACTTCACAACCACAAATAATAATGATTTCTTATGCACACCTATTGCTCCACCTGCTACTACAGCAGAATTCTTTGAAATTAAACCTGGCTTTACTTGAATCTTGTTATGCGAGAGCAATTTTCCAGTGTTAGTTCCGATGATGCTGCTGCCCATCTTAATAATTTTGTTGAACTATGTGAAATGCAAAAGTATAAGGATGTAGATGGTGATATTATTAAATTAAAATTGTTTCCTTTCTCATTAAGAGGAAGAGCTAAAGATTGGTTGCTATCTCTGCCTAAGAATAGTATTGATTCATGGACCAAATGTAAGGATGCTTTTATTGGTAGATATTATCCCCCTGCTAAAATTATATCTTTGAGAAGTAGCATAATGAATTTTAAACAATTGGATAATGAACATGTTGCTCAAGCTTGGGAAAGAATGAAATCTTTGGTTAAAAATTGCCCAACCCATGGACTGACTACTTGGATGATCATCCAAACCTTTTATGCAGGATCGAACTTTTCTTCGCGGAACCTATTGGATTCAGCTGCTGGAGGTACCTTTATGTCCATCACTCTTGGTGAAGCAACAAAGCTCCTTGATAATATGATGATTAATTACTCTGAATGGCACACGGAGAGAGCTCCACAAGGTAAGAAGGTAAACTCTGTTGAAGAATCCTCTTCCTTGAGTGATAAGATTGATGCTATTATGTCTATGCTTGTGAATGGTAGGACTAATTTTGATCCTAATAATGTTCCGTTAGCCTCATTGGTTGCTCAAAATTCTAGGCCATATCCTGCTAATGGTAACTCTGATGGTAGATATGTTTCACCTAATGAGGAAAAGATGTTAGAAATTGAAAGATCCACCAAGAGCTTTATGCAATCACAATATGAGCAAAATAAATTGTTTACTAAAACTATGAATGAACAATCTACCTTGTTGAAGAATATAGGAAATCAACTTGAAAATTTGAATATGGAGATTTCGAGGTTGCGGACTAAACTTGCAAATGCTGAAAACCGAATCTCATACATGTCTCACGTCACAATCCTCTTTAATCAATAAAATGGCTGCTAAACCTGAGGATATTGAAAATAAAATTGTTACTACAGCAAATGCCATCCAAGTTATAATTAATGAGAATATAAGATTGATGGCTGAATTGCGTGCTAGGTGGGATAGAGAAGAAAATGAAAAACTAGCTAAAGAGAGTAATGTAGCTAAAGTTTGGACTATTACCACCACTAGTAATGCTAATGCTCCACATGTTGCTGCACCTCCTACTATCAATGGTAAAATAATTGGTGTTGGCAATATTTACTGCTCCTAGTGCAAAGCGTACAAAACTGCACTGAAATTGCTAAAACTGCTGAAATTGCTTGTGATAAAACTGCTGAAATTTTTTCCAACCTTGGGGACAATGATCCCATTGCTGTAGCTCATAATGATTTAGATTTTGATGATTGCCACATCTCTGAAGTTATAAAGTTCTTACAAAAACTTGCTAAGAGTCCCAATGCTAGCGCTGTAAACTTGGCTTTCACAAAACATATTACAAATGCTCTCATAAAAGCTAGAGAAGAGAAACTAAAACTTGAAACTTCTATTCCTAGAAAGCTAGAGGATGGTTGGGAGCCCATCATTAAAATGAGGGTCAATGATTTTGATTGTAATGCTTTATGTGATCTTGGTGCAAGTATTTACGTTATGCCTAAGAAAGTCTATGATATGCTTGACTTGCCACCATTGAAAAATTGTTATTTGGATGTTAATCTCGCTGATAATGCTAAAAAAAAACCTTTGGGGAGAGTTGATAATGTTCATATTATGGTTAACAATAACCTTGTCCCCGTTGATTTTGTTGTCTTGGATATTGAATGCAATGCATCTTGCCCCATTATATTGGAAAGACCTTTTCTTCGAACCGTTGGTGCTACTATTGATATGAAGGAAGGTAATATTAAATATCAATTTCCTCTCAAGAAAGGTATGGAACACTTCCCTAGAAAAAGAATGGAGTTACCATTTGATTCTATTATTAGAACAAATTATGATGTTGATACTTCGTCTCTTGATGTTACTTGATATACACTTTCTGCGCCTAGCTGAAAGGCGTTAAAGAAAATCGCTTGTGGGAGACAACCCATGTTTTTACTACAGTATTTTTGTTTTGAATTTGAGTCTTGGAAGTTGTTTACTACTGTAGCAACCTCTCCTTATCTTAGTTTTATGTTTTGTTGTGCCAAGTAAAGTCTTTGATAGTAAGGTTCATACTAGATTTGGATTACTGCGCAGAGACGATTTCTTTCGTTGTCACGAATCTGGGCCTAATTCTCTGTAGGTAACTCAGAAAATTATGCCAATTTACGTGAGTGATTCTCAGATATGTACGCAACTTTCATTAAATTTGGGCATTTTCATTTGAGCAAGTCTGGTGCCTCAATAAAATCCATCTTTACGGACTGTTCTGTTTTGACAGATTCTGCCTTTTATTTCGCATTGCCTCTTTTGCTATGTTGGATGAATTTCTTTGATCCATTAATGTCCGAGTAGCTTTATGCAATGTCCAGAAGTGTTAAGAATGATTGTGTCACCTCTGAACATGTTAATTTTTATTGTCCACTAACCCTCTAATGAGTTGTTTCGAGTTTGGTGTGGAGGAAGTTTTCAAGGATCAAGAGAGGAGTATGATGCAATATGATCAAGGAGAGTGAAAGCTCTAAGCTTGGGGATGCCCCGGTGGTTCACCCCTGCATATTTTAAGAAGACTCAAGCGTCTAAGCTTGGGGATGCCCAAGGCATCCCCTTCTTCATCGACAACATTATCAGGTTCCTCCCCTGAAATTATATTTTTATTCCGTCACATCTTATGTACTTTGCTTGGAGCGTCGGTTTGTTTTTGTTTTTGTTTTTGTTTGAATAAAATGGATTCTAGCATTCACTGTATGGGAGAGAGACACGCTCCGCTGTTGCATATGGACAAATATGTCCTTAGGCTTTACTCATAGTATTCATGGCGAAAGTTGAATCTTCTTCGTTAAATTGTTATATGGTTGGAATCGGGAAATGCTACATGTAGTAATTCTAAAATGTCTTGAATAATATGATACTTGGCAATTGTTGTGCTCATGTTTAAGCTCTTGCATCATAAACTTTGCACCCATTAATGAAGAAATACATAGAGCTTTCTAATTTGGTTTGCATATTTGGTCTCTCTAAAGTCTAGATAATTTCTAGTATTGAGTTTTGAACAACAAGGAAGATGGTGTAGAGTCTTATAATGTTTATAATATGTCTTTTATGTGAATTTTGCTGCACCGTTCATCCTTGTGTTTGTTTCAAACAAACCTTGCTAGCCTAAACCTTGTATCGAGAGGGATTACTTCTCATGCATCCAAAATCCTTGAGCCAACCACTATGCCATTTGTGTCCACCATACCTATCTACTACATGGTATTTCTCCGCCCTTCCAAAGTAAATTGCTTGAGTGCTACCTTTAAAATTCCATCATTCGCCTTTACAATATATAGCTCATGGGACAAAATAGCTTAAAAACTATTGTGGTATTGAATATGTACTTATGCACTTTATCTCTTATTAAGTTGCTCGTTGTGCGATAACCATGTTTCTGGGGACGCCATCAACTATTCTTTGTTGAATATCATGTGAGTTGCTATGCATGTCCGTCTTGTACGAAGCAAGAGAGATCTACCACCTTAATGGTTGGAGCATGCATATTGTTAGAGAAGAACATTGGGCCGCTAACTAAAGCCATGATTCATGGTGGAAGTTTCAGTTTTGGACATATATCCTCAATCTCATATGAGAATAATAATTGTTGCCACATGCTTATGCATTAAAGAGGAGTCCATTATCCGTTGTCCATGTTATCCCGGTATGGATGTCTAAGTTGAGAATAATCAAAAGCGAGAAATCCAAAATGCGAGCTTTCTCCTTAGACCTTTGTACAGAGCGGCATGGAGGTACCCCATTGTGACACTTGGTTAAAACATGTGTATTGTGATGATCCGGTAGTCCAAGCTAATTAGGACAAGGTGCGGGCACTATTAGTATATTATGCATGAGGCTTGCAACTTGTAAGATATAATTTACATAACTCATATGCTTTATTACTACCGTTGACAAAATTGTTTCATGTTTTCAAAATAAAAGCTCTAGCACAAATATAGCAATCGATGCTTTCCTCTTTGAAGGACCATTCTTTTTACTTTTATGTTGAGTCGGTTCACCTATTTCTCTCCACCTCAAGAAGCAAACACTTGTGTGAACTGTGCATTGATTCCTACATACTTGCATATTGCATTTGTTATATTACTCTATGTTGACAATTATCCATGAGATATACATGTTATAAGTTGAAAGCAACCGCTGAAACTTAATCTTCCTTTGTGTTGCTTCAATACCTTTACTTTGATTTATTGCTTTATGAGTTAACTCTTATGCAAGACTTATTGATGCTTGTCTTGAAGTACTATTCATGAAAAGTCTTTGCTTTATGATTCACTTGTTTACTCATGTCATTACCATTGTTTTGATCGCTGCATTCATTACATATGCTTACAATAGTATGATCAAGGTTATGATGGCATGTCACTTCAGAAATTATCTTTGTTATCGTTTTACCTGCTCGGGACGAGCAGAACTAAGCTTGGGGATGCTGATACGTCTCCGACGTATCGATAATTTCTTATGTTCCATGCTACATTATTGATGATATCTACATGTTTTATGCACACTTTATGTCATATTCGTGCATTTTCTGGAACTAACCTATTAACAAGATGCCGAAGAGCCGATTCGTTGTTTTCTGCTGTTTTTGGTTTCAGAAATCCTAGTAACGAAATATTCTCGGAATTGGACGAAATCAACGCCCAGGATCCTATTTTGCCACGAAGCTTCCAGAAGACCGAAGGAGAGTCGAAGTGGGGCCACGAGGTGGCGAAACACCCGGGCGGCGCGGCCCAGGCCCTGGCCGCACTGACCTATGGTGTGGGCCCCTCGTGCCGCCTCTTTACCTGCCCTTCCGCCTACAAATAGCCTCTCGTCGCGAAACCCCCGATACCGAGAGCCACGATACGGAAAACCTTCATCGAGACGCCGCCGCCGCCAATCCCATCTCGGGGGATTCCGGAGATCTCCTGCGGCACCCCGCCGGAGAGGGGATTCATCTCCCGGAGGACTCTTCACCGCCATGGTCGCCTCCGGAGTGATGAGTGAGTAGTTCACCCCTGGACTATGGGTCCATAGCAGTAGCTAGATGGTTGTCTTCTCCTCATTGTGCTTCATTGTTGGATCTTGTGAGCTGCCTAACATGATCAAGATCATCTATCCGTAATGCTATATGTTGTGTTTGTCGGGATCCGATGGATAGAGAATACTATGTTATGTTAATTATCAAGTTATTACCTATGTGTTGTTTATGATCTTGCATGCTCTCCGTTATTAGTAGAGGCTCGGCCAAGTTTTTGCTCTTAACTCCAAGAGGGAGTATTTATGCTCGATAGTGGGTTCATGCCTCCATTAAATCCGGGACGGTGACGGAAAGTTCTAAGGTTGTGGATGTGTCTGTTGCCACTAGGGATAAAACATTGATGATATGTCTAAGGATGTAGTTATTGATTACATTACGCACCATACTTAATGCAATTGTCTCGTTGTTTTGCAACTTAATACCGGAAGGGGTTCGGATGATAACTCTGAAGGTGGACTTTTTAGGCATAGATGCATGCTGGATAGCGGTCTATGTACTTTGTCGTAATGCCCAATTAAATCTCACTATATTTATCATATCATGTATGTGCATTATTATGCCCTCTCTATTTGTCAATTGCCCGACTGTAATTTGTTCACCCAACATGCTTTTATCTAATGGGAGAGACACCTCTAGTGAACTGTGGACCCCGGTCCTATTCTTTACATCGCATACAATCTATCGCAATACTTGTTTTACTCGTTTTCTGCAAACAATCATCTTCCACACAATACGGTTAATCCTTTGTTACAGCAAGCCGGTGAGATTGACAACCTCACTGTTTCGTTGGGGCAAAGTACTTTGGTTGTGTTGTGCAGGTTCCACGTTGGCGCCGGAATCTGTGGTGTTGCGCCGCACTACATCCCGCCGCCATCAACCTTCAACGTGCTTCTTGACTCCTACTGGTTCGATTAAACCTTGGTTTCTTACTGAGGGAAACTTGCCGCTGTGCGCATCACACCTTCCTCTTGGGGTTCCCAACGAACGTGTCAACTACACGCATCAGACATCTACTTAAACCAGGGGCACACAACCCCCCCGTACAAAAGCATTGTTTAACAACTTCTAGAAGCAACATTACAGATAGAGTATGAACAAAAGCAAGTGTTTAACGGTCTCTTGAGGCCAGCACAACTACAACTTCATGATATCACATACAAAGAACAAGCAAATAACCTTAACGTAGGCGAGGATCAGCATAAGGGCCATTGCCATGCTTCCTCTACACCTCGACCTGGAAGCCGTCATCGGCAGGGGTGAAGATGATTGTGTCATGGACCTGGAGGTCAGCCTTACCAGCGAACTTGCTCCAAGAGTTGATGAAGCCGACGTGATGGCCCGTCCACTAGAGCTGCACCCTGTACTCACAGCGCTGCCCATGTACAAGGCTACCTTTACCGGCGGGCCATTGTTCTTCAGCTTATACTTCCCTAATAGAGAGTGCTTATAGTGGGTGTTGGAGAACAAGTGGGCCGTCCTGAGGAGGAGGTTGTGCACCTGCGCTGGCATGTGGTCCAGGAGGTCGCACCGCAAATCCAGGTGGAGGCGGAGACGAAGCCGGACCAGCGGACTGATGACAGGGTGCCGGAGCCGCGGTCGGAAGACGCGATGCATGCATCGGGGTGGACGCGAACCCCTACGGGGGCTCCATCTCCCTACTGGACCATGCTGCACCTGCCGCCATTGCCGCCGCCCTAGCCGAAGGATACCCTAGGCAGGGCTTAAAATTTCAAAAGGTAGATAATACTTATTGATTGATACAAAACAAAACCGGAGTGAAATCACATCTACCCATCTCCTGATCAATCTCTCCCATATCGCGCAACGGGAGGGCCCGATGAAAGGATCGTATGCCGCACCTAGAGGGGGGGGGTGAATAGGTGCTAACCAATTTTTAGTTCTTTTTCAATTTAGGCTTGACACAAATAGGTAAATTCTCTAGATATGCAACTAAGTGAATTTACCTATATGACAAGGTTATCAACTAAGCAAGGTATAGCTACGCAATATAGGAGATAGAGTGGGATAGAGGTAACCGAGAGTGTAGCACGCGTTGACACGGAGATGATTCCCGTAGTTCCCTTCCTTTGCAAGAAGGTACGTCTACGTTTGGAGGAGTGTGGTTGCTACGCAAGCCAAACCAACAGCCACGAAGGCTTCACTCGGATCTCCTGTGAGCAACGCCACGAAGGCCTAGCCCACTTCCACTAAGGGATTTCCTCGAGGCGGAAACCGGGCCTTTACAAAGTTCTTGGGGCACACATCCACAACCAAATTGGAGGCTCCCAAATCTGTAACAACACAACAAATCAACAAGCATACATCAACAACAACAACTAGGGATCCAAAGAGGAACACTAGCAAGGAGGCCCTCAAGCATAAGAGGGGGAAATGAGAAACGCTTCGGTGAGAATGTAGATCGGGGTCTTCTCCTTCGATTCTCCAAAGCACAAGTGATTTGGGTGGTTGAGGGAGGAGATCCGTTGGATTTGATGTTCTTGGTGGCTCAACAATGGTGTATGTCTTGTTTGGAGGGGAATGAGCAACCCTAGCAGTTGGAGAAGAAGACTTTAAATAGTAGCTGCCGAAGCAGCCGTTGGAGCCGTTGGAGAAGGGTGGCCGGTAGTACCGGCCAGGTCAGGCCGGTACTACCGCTCCTAGGCGATGCCGCGCGACCAACAGGAGGAGGCCACGTGGCCAGAGGGGCTCGGTCCGGGAGGGGGGGGGCCGGAGCCTCCGGCCGGGGTACCGGCCGAGGTACCGCCGGGGCTCCAACCCCCCTGGAAACTATACTGAGCCGCCCCGCCTCCGCCGGTACCATGGGCGGTACCATGGCCGGAGCCTCCGGCCGTGGCCAGGCCGGCGGTACCGCCCAGGCACCCTCTCCCTCTTCTCTTTTCTTTGCTTTCCTCTTCTTCTCTTATTTCTTTCTTTCTTCTTTCTCTTCTCCTTCTCTTTTCTTTCTTTCTTCTTCTCTTTCTTTTCTCTTCCAATATCTTGTATACTCTTCAATCTTTAAACATCTAGAGAATGTAATAACCTACAAATCTTATAAACCGAAATGTTCATATATTATCATTGTCATCAACACCAAAACACATATAAAATGAGATATGATCTTTCAATCTCCCCTTTTTGGTTTCTTGATGACAATATAAGATTTGCAAAAGATGAGAGTATATGAGCAAG
Organism: Lolium rigidum; assembly: GCF_022539505.1. Lineage (NCBI taxonomy): Eukaryota > Viridiplantae > Streptophyta > Magnoliopsida > Poales > Poaceae > Lolium > Lolium rigidum. The sequence continues at coordinate 213,077,513 of NC_061511.1, read as the reverse complement.
AGAAAATATAAGATATGCATAAAAGGCTCCCCCTAGACATGTGCATCTAATAGAATTAACATATGAATGATAGGCACATAATCTAGGAGATCAAACTACTCAAGAAAATATGAATCACCAACAAGTGCAAAGATGCTTAATAAGCAGATAAATTCATCACTTGAAGAGAGAAGACACAACCATATGTGAGTAAAGACTAGTGTTGAGTTTAGAGATCATACCACATGAAGTTCACTTAGTCTTTACCATAGATAGATAGATAGATAATGTCTCATACATAAATAGATAGCCCCTATGTCTCACACACATAGATAAGGTGCATAAAACATGATAAGTAGTTCTCAACAATAGATAGCCATAAGTCACAAGCATAAAAAGTCAAAGAAAACGCAAGCTTGTGACTTCCCATGCAAATCCCGAACCTAATAGAACTCTTCTCCCCTTTGGCATCAAGACGCCAAAAAGGTTGAAGAGCGATGCTACCGTCCCTAGCCATCAAGGAAGTCCGCGGCAACATCGGAGTCGACATCATAGGAGGGACCATCCTCGCCATCAGACCACTGGCTATGAGCAGAAATCCACTGAGGCTTCGGAAGGATAGTCTCTTCAGATCCTGGAGGAGAGACTTCCACACCAAGCTTTGCCATGATGCTCTTCTGACGGCGTCGAGCTTTCTTCTCGCCACATAGGCGTCATACATGCGCTCCCGAATATCCAGTCGCGGGCGGAAGGTCTTCTTTACCTTGATCTTGAGTTTGGTGTACCAAGAGGGCTCGAGCATGGGATCATATGCGGAGTGAGCCGGAGGCCCCCCAAGGGCCATATGGGGAGCAAAACCATCAAGGAGTCTAATGCCAGCAAACCGGCGATCAGTGCGAGGATCTGCAGGACCTGCTGAAGGAGGTGCTGAGGCAGAAGGTGCTGCTGAGGCAGAAGGAACTGCTGGGGCTGAGGTAGAAGCTATGAGCTCATGATCTTTGATAAGAAGGTTCTTGCGTTTATGAACAGTGAGAGTAGAAAATGGTTCCAGAATGGCACCATCAAACTTCTGACGCCACACCTCAGAAATAAGCTTCATGATGAAAGGACCAAAGGCAGGAGACCTCTTCTCAACCATACGCAAGAAAACCTGGTTCCACAGGCAATCCATGACATCCATCTTCACACCCTTGCCCTTTCGGAGATGAGTTTGAAGCATCAAGTCAATGACAAAAGAGTGGATCTCATCAACATTACCCACTTTGACGGCAACGAGTCTCACGGTAGATGCGAAGCATAATATCATAGACGGGTTGGAGACCGGAAGTGAATCCAAGCTTGCATCGACCGCGCATATAGAGCGGCTCAAGAACATCTTTGGTGCTTGCATTAGACTGCTCATGAAACCTCCAACCACTATCAGTGTCATGTTCACAATCTTCCGGAAGAGGATAGCCAAGAATCTGTCCAAAGGTGCTCCAAGTGGTAGTGAGTACCACATCACGAGTCATCCAAGTGATGGAGCGAGCGTCATCCTCATGAAAATAGACTGTGGCAAAGAACTGAGTCACAAGGTAAGGATCATAGTTGCATTGGAAAGTCATAATGGGAAGCAAACCAAACTCCTCGCAAATATCAAGAGCTTCATGAAAGTAGGCATCCTTCTTCAAATGGTCAATGTTGATATACCGTTGATCAACAACCTTCACCTTGTCGGGAGGATAGACTTCATTGAATATGCGTTCTTGAACCTCGGTGTAGAAGTGGCGGTTGCGAGTGCGAGAAGACCGAGGCCCCAAATAAGGATTAGCGGTGCGAATAGCCATGTATGCATGAAGGCGGACGCTACCATAAGACTTAATATCCGGTTTCCCTTTCTTTTTATTTGCCAGAGAAGCACCACGAGCAGTAGTGGCACGGGGTAACACTTCATCTTGTTCAACAAAATCATCCTCAAGGGGCGGATCCCCTCTCCTCTTCCGACTAGCACCTGTGAAATAGACGAACAGAGCCGAGGGAAATATGGGATAAGGGCACAAGCTCATCTCAACTAAACAAAATTTTGACCCAAAATACACATGCATGATGAGAAAAAAATGCCACACACAATGGGTAAAAAAAATGCTACAAAGTAGAGGTTAACGGTGCTACACACTAGAGGATATAGATCAGCAATAGATACAACCTCTTAGAGCAAGATTTAGCCAAAAATCTATACATGTAGTACCAATAACCAACACACATGTGAGCCAAAAATACGACCAAAATACACGGGGAAAGGGGCTAATACCAGGAGCCATGGAGGAGGAGGGGTGGGGGAAGGCTCCCACGGAGCCGATCCGGCCGGAGATGGCCGGAGATTGGCCGGGGGAGCACGGGGAGGCGGCAGGGGCGGCCGGGCGTCGGGTGTGATTGGAGCAGGGAGATGGGGGCGAGTGGGGAGGGTGGGGAGCTGGGCTCGACCCGCCCACACTAGGAGGCTCCGGCCTGAGGCCGGCGGTAGTACCGGCCAGGCCCCAGGCGGTACTACCGGCCTGGTCAGGCCCGGGTCGGCCAGCCCCCGCCCCGTTTTTTTTTTTTTTTTTTTTTTTTTTTTTTGTAGGCTGTTTTTGAACAAAATCCTCCCCTTTTTTTTTAGGCTGTTTTAAAACAAAGGTCCCCCTTTTTTTTATATATATAAAGACACCCTCTTTAAAACAAACAATTTTGATATGCAATTTTTGAGACAAGCTTGTGCAAGATATAGAATGTTTTAGAGGTGAGAGAATGGCTTAGGATGGACACAAAGAGGGGTAAGGTAATATGAACTCAAGTTTGCAAGGAGCAAATCAATAGAAACCAAACATTGAGCCAATTCCCCTAAAAACAAAAGATAGGCAAATTAAGTCCAATAAAGATCCAAATTGCTCCAACTCTTCATAAAGAAGAGTGTGGTGGCCTAGGCCACCATATATGAGTGTTATGGCATGGCACCGCGAAGATGTATCTTGGGCCCAAAACCACTACTCATCATTGAAGCTCACATATCATTATATGATATAAAGAGAATGATTTCTTTTAATGTTGGCATTATGGGGGAGAGATAGCTCAATAGTTTAAACCGCACTCCCCTATTTCCATGCCCACATCTAAACCAAATAAAGTTTTGAGACAAAGATGTGTTTGCAAGATGGTCAAGCTATACTCCTTGAATCAATGATATTTAGCTCATTCCTCAAATAAGAGAACCTTGCTTCATCAAGAGGCTTCGTGAATATATCGGCAAGTTGATCTTTGGTAGGAACATAGATGAGCTCAATATCACCACGGGCAACATGATCCCTAATGAAATGATTCCGGATCTCAATATGCTTCGTTCTTGAATGTTGCACCGGATTATAGGCAATCTTGATAGCACTTTCATTGTCACATAATAGAGGCACTTTGTCACAAATGACACCGTATTCCTTTAAAGTTTGCCTCATCCATAACAATTGAGTGCATCCACTTGCGGCGGCAACATATTCGGCTTCGGCGGTGGAGAGAGATATGCAATTTTGCTTCTTAGAAGACCAACACACCAAGGACCTACCAAGGAATTGGCAAGCCCCGGAAGTTGATTTCCTATCATCCTTGTCACCCGCCCAATCCGCATCGGTATATCCATTGAGAATAAAGCTTGAGCCTTTGGGGTACCAAATACCATATCTTGGGGTATCAACCAAATATCTAAAGATTCGTTTGAGAGCCATCATGTGGCTCTCCTTAGGAGAAGCTTGATACCTTGCACACACACCAACACTCAACACTATGTCCGGTCTAGATGCACAAAGGTAAAGCAAGGATCCAATCATAGAGCGATATACCTTTTGATCCACCTCTTTACCATTGGGATCTAGTGCAAGATGACATTTGGTAACCATAGGAGTGGCCACACCCTTCAACTCGGTCATCTTGAACCTCTTGAGCATGTCTTGGAGATATTTTGCTTGATTGATGAAGGTTCCTTCTCTCAATTGCTTGATCTCAAAACCAAGGAAGAACTTCATCTCTCCCATCATAGACATCTCAAACCTATCGGTCATAAGCTTTGAAAATTCATCATTGAAAGCTTTGTTAGTAGAGCCAAAGATGATATCATCAACATATAATTGGCAAACGAAAAGCTCCCCATTAACCCTCTTAGTAAAAAGAGTGGGATCGATTAGCCCAACATCAAACCCACGGTCTACCAACAATTCTTTAAGGTGCTCGTACCAAGCTCTAGGAGCTTGTTTGAGACCATAAAGTGCTTTATCAAGCTTGTAGACATGGTTAGGAAAGTTGAGATCCTCAAACCCCGGGGTTGCTTAACATAAACCTCTTCATGCAAAGGACCATTAAGAAATGCACTTTTAACATCCATTTGTTGTAACTTAAAGTTATGATGCGATGCATAAGCAAGAAGGATACGGATGGACTCAAGACGAGCCACGGGAGCATAGGTCTCTCCAAAGTCAATTCCTTCAACTTGAGAGAACCCTTGAGCCACCAATCTTGCCTTGTTCCTCACAACATTTCCAAACTCATCTTGCTTGTTCTTGAAAATCCATTTAGTGCCTATAACATTGCGGCACTCCTTAGGCTTCTTTACTAGAGTCCACACTTTGTTGCGCTTGAAGTTGTTGAGTTCTTCATGCATAGCTTCCAACCAATCCGAATCTTCAAGGGCTTCAAATACTTTCTTGGGTTCCACTAAGGAGATATAAGCATGATGATGGCTAAAGTTCGCCAATTGCCTTCTTGTGGAAACCTTTGCCCTAACATCACCAAGAACCTTGTCATGAGTGTGTCCACGTAACTCGAGGTTCCTATCTCTTCTTGCTAGACGACGGGCCTCGATCTCCTCCTTGGTCTTTCTAGGCCTTGGAGGTGTCACTTGATCAACTTGATCATTTGGGTCCCCGTCTTGACCTTGAACTTGAGCTTCCTCAATTGCTTGGGGTTGCTCAATCTCATGTGCTTGATCTTGAACAATGTTCGGAGAAGGGCAAGAGTTGATTGGTTCCTCATTGGAGGCATTGTGAGTGATAGGTTGATCTTGACCTTGATCTTGTCCTTGATCTTGCACATAAGAGGGAGAGTCTTGTTCTTGTTCTTGGGTTGGTGCATCATTTGCTTCACTAGGTAAGGTTTGTTGATGTTGAGAAGATGAGGGCTCCACCGTGGTAGAGCATAGTTCTTCCCGAGACGCCACACCGTGTCCCTCAATGGGGCGGAAAAATCCCACACCCATTCTTACTATGGCATCTTGAGGTATTTCATCACCTGCACAAACATCAACTTGCCCCACTTGGGAGCCATCATTTTCTTCGAACTTCACACTACAAGATTCAATGATAATCCCGGAGGACACATCAAAGATTCTATAAGTGTGAGATTCGGCACCGTAACCAACAAATATACCCTCCAAAGCTTTAGGAGCGAATTTAGATAAACGAACTCCTTTGATTTTGTAGAAACACTTACACCCGAACACCTTGAAGTATGAGATATTAGGCTTGTTCCCGGTGAGTATTTCATATGGAGTCTTGTTCAAGCCCTTGCGGAGATAGAGCCGGTTGGAGGAGTGACAAGCGGTGGAGATGGCTTCGGCCCAAAAGTTATAGCGGGATTTATACTCCGCCATCATAGACCTTGCCATATCCATAAGAGTCCGGTTCTTCCTCTCCGCAACACCATTTTGTTGAGGGGTGTAAGCAACGGAATATTGATGACGAATCCCCTCATCACTAAGAAAATCATTGAGTGTGTAGTTCTTGAACTCGGAGCCGTTGTCACTTCTTATTGCCATAATGAGGAGGTTGTGTTGGCGTTGCACCTCGGTAGCAAAGTCAATGAATATTTGTTGAGTCTCATCTTTCGTCTTGAGAAAGTAGACCCAAGTGTATCTTGAATAGTCATCGACAATCACCAAGCAATGTTTCTTCGCACCAAGACTTGCATGAGTAACGGGACCAAAGAGATCCACATGAAGGAGCTCCAAGATCCTCTTGGAAGAGATAATGGTCTTGCTTGGATGCGGAGAGTCATGCATTTTGCCTTCAACACAAGCCCTACAAACACGATCTTTGGCAAAAGACACATTTTCCATTAGTCCCACAATATGGTTCCCCTTGTGAAGACTTTGCAAAGTTCTCATGTTGACATGGGCTAGGCGGCGATGCCACAACCAACCCACGTCCGCCTTTCCGAATAGGCACATCGCACTTGACGTGGTGGCCCCCGAAAAGTCCACCACATACAAGTTGTGTTCGCGATACCCAACGAATGCGACTTTTAGAGTCTTGCTCCACAAGAGGACCACAATATCATTATCAATAAAGACGGCGAAACCCATCTTGCCAAGGGCGGAAACGGAAAGCAAATTGTAACCAAGGGTTTTGACAAGCATGACATCCACAAGAGTAATGTTGTGTGCAACCACAACCTTGCCAAAACCCAATACCTCGGATGTAGAATTATCGCCAAAGGAGACGGTGATATCATTAATGTTAGGCCTCAACTCCTTGACGAGGTTCTTGCCGCCGGTCATATGACTTGTACATCCACTATCAAGTACCCATTTTGAACCTCCGGCGGCATAGTCCTACATAAGATCAATTCTTGGATTTAGGTACCCATTTTGCAATGGGTCCTCTTTTGTTAGCAACAAGGGTCTTTGGGACCCAAATAGACCAAGCAACATAACCATCATATGGGCCAACATATTTAGCATAAACATCACCATAATAATCTTTAAATAAAACATAGTGAGGGTTAGTAATTCCCGCATCATCATCATTCATGATTTTGCCCTTGGAGGCTTCACCATTAGTGACGACTTTCTTCTTTTCTTGTGCGGGCTTGGCCTTTTGCTTGTTTGCCTTCTTTGCCTTGGCATTAAAACCAAGGCCCTCCTTCCCATTGTTTGATCTTTGCTTACTCAAAAGATCATCCAAAGAAAGTTTACTTTGGGGAGAGGAGGCCTTAGCAAGTTCATCCTTCAACCTAGCATTTTCCTCAACAATGTTTGCATGATCACATAGAGGAGTAGAGGAACTAGGCACATCATATGAAGCAAGCCTAATTTGAAGTTGCTCAAACGACTTGGATAGGAGAGTGTATTCACTCTTCAAAGCCTTGTGAGCTTTGTCTAGTTCATCTAGATCCTTCACAAGTTTCTCATGATCAACCCCAAATTGGGCCTTTTCCTTTGTAAACACTTTATTCTTAGCCCTAGCAAGATCTCTAGCTTTAGTGAGCTTGTTAATTTTATCTTGAGGCTCTTCAATATTTTCTAACCTCTCTTCAAGAGAAGATATGGTTTCTTGACATTCCTCAAGAGCATTTTTAAGAGCATGGATTTCGAGAGAGTCTTCTCTCTCTATTTGACCCTTTTTCTCAAGCATTGCACTTTGTTGAGCTAAACGAATCATGAGGTTTGAAACATGCTTTTTAGTGTTACCTTGTAGGTTGAGAATGAAATCATCAAAATCTAGCATTTCTTGTTTCACTTTTAGACTAGCATCATCAACCCCTAGTTCACTAGATATGTTAGGCATAGAGGGGTTAGGAGATGATACCTCGGAGGATTTAGCCATGAGGCAACTTTCTTCCTCCACAAGGATGACCTCATTGGGGGATTCACTTGGTGATGAAGAGTTAGTGGAGAGGGAGGCAAGAGCAACCAATCCATTGGAAGATGCATCTTCTTCATCATCAACATCATCATCTCCGGAGGTATACTCTTCTTGAGTTGATAGCACGATAGATGTGTCCAAGGAGGACCTTGCCATGAAGCAATGTGCATTCTTGATAGGAGGGTTCTCATTGGGAGATTCAAAGAGGGATGAAGAGGGTATGTTGGTGGTGACAATGGCGGCCAATTCCTTTGAGCTTTCTTCATCTTCATCACCACTAGAACTTTCAACTTCATCGGAAGAGTATTCTTCCCTTGTTACTAGCACAACTCTTGAGGGCCTCTTGCCCTTCTTGGTCTTGTTGTTGTAGAACTTCTTGTTGGGGGCTTTTGAATACTTGCCCTTGGTGTCCTTGCTCTTGTCCTTGGGAATGAGCCTTCCATTATGAAGCTCTCTATTTTCATAGGGACATTCGGCAATGAAGTGGCGCTTGTCATCACAATTGTAGCAAGATCTTGTCTTTGGACCAAAGCTAGTGAAACCACTTTTGTTGTTCCTCTTGATGTTGTCTTCCTTGGCCTTGGAGGGATCAACCCAAAAGGATTTTGCATGGAAGGCCATGTGATCATGGTAGTGGCATTGCAAATCTTCCGGATAGGACATACTCCAAGATGCCCTATAAGATTCTTGAGGAATCACTTCTTCACCGGAGTTGACCACCAAGGCAAGATTGGAACCTTTTGCCATTCCAAGAGCACGATTGCGAGAATCATGAGAGGTTTCTTCAAGCACCTTGAGAGCTTGCATCTCGTGCACGACTTGTTGAGAAGTAAGAGAGGAATAGCATTCCCTTCCCACAAGAGTCTTGACATCAATGGGAACAAATGGCATCATGCATTCAATGTACTTCTCCTTGATCCAAGAGTCATTGATGTGGGTGGCACCAATAAGCCGGAAGGCATTGGCAACGGTGAGAAGTCTTCCATACATGAGTTCATGATCTTCATCCGGTAGCCTCAAGAATCCTTCGGCTTTATTCTTAAGAGCATTATACTTGTTCCTCCTTGTGCTCTCACTTCCAATGCAACTAGCGGCCAAGCCGTCCCAAGCTTCCTTGGCGGTGGTGAAGTCCCGGACCCGATGCAATTCCGGAGTCCCCACACTAGTTTGAATCATGTGAAGGGCGGTGTTGTTGAGTTGACTATCAACGACTTCTCTTCTAGTCAACTTGTCGGGGTTGTATGGCTTGAAGCCCTCCATGATGATTCTCCATAGTTCATTTGAGGCACTACAAACATGAGAGCGGAACTCAAATTGCCAAGTATCGAAATTATCAACGGAAAACTTAGGTGGGTCACCCCTAATGTTCAAATGAGGCATGGGAACCGGTATATCGAGTGATTGGAAAGGTGGAGGTACTCGATTGTAGCTCTCACTTTCACTAGTTCCCTTGGGAGATGCACTTGTAGCTTTGATAGTGTTTAAGTTGTCACCTTCCACGGGTTTGGTAGATGAGGGTAAGTCCGAAGCCTCTCCATCATCTAACGCACCCGTGTCTTTTACCTCTACACTAGGTGCCTTGGGTAGGGCCGGAGCCAATAGCTCGGCAATCATCTTTTTCATGCTTTCCATTTGGGCTTCCATGGAGGACTTCAATGAATTGAAGTCTTCCACGGAGACCGTCCGGGCGGCCCCTACCGAGGGCACCTCGTCCGGCATACTCTTAGGCGGTTAAGCCCGAAATAAGAGCCGAGGCTCGATACCAATTGAAAGGGTCGTATGCCGCACCTAGAGGGGGGTGAATAGGTGCTAACCAATTTTTAGTTCTTTTTCAATTTAGGCTTGACACAAATAGGTAAATTCTCTAGATATGCAACTAAGTGAATTTACCTATATGACAAGGTTATCAACTAAGCAAGGTATAGCTACGCAATATAGGAGATAGAGTGGGATAGAGGTAACCGAGAGTGTAGCACGCGTTGACACGGAGATGATTCCCGTAGTTCCCTTCCTTTGCAAGAAGGTACGTCTACGTTTGGAGGAGTGTGGTTGCTACGCAAGCCAAACCAACAGCCACGAAGGCTTCACTCAGATCTCCCGTGAGCAACGCCACGAAGGCCTAGCCCACTTCCACTAAGGGATTTCCTCGAGGCGGAAACCGGGCCTTTACAAAGTTCTTGGGGCACACATCCACAACCAAATTGGAGGCTCCCAAATCTGTAACAACACAACAAATCAACAAGCATACATCAACAACAACAACTAGGGATCCAAAGAGGAACACTAGCAAGGAGGCCCTCAAGCATAAGAGGGGGAAATGAGAAACGCTTCGGTGAGAATGTAGATCGGGGTCTTCTCCTTCGATTCTCCAAAGCACAAGTGATTTGGGTGGTTGAGGGAGGAGATCCGTTGGATTTGATGTTCTTGGTGGCTCAACAATGGTGTATGTCTTGTTTGGAGGGGAATGAGCAACCCTAGCAGTTGGAGAAGAAGACTTTAAATAGTAGCTGCCGAAGCGGCCGTTGGAGCCGTTGGAGAAGGGTGGCCGGTAGTACCGGCCAGGTCAGGCCGGTACTACCGCTCCTAGGCGATGCCGCGCGACCAACGGGAGGAGGCCACGTGGCCGAGGGGCTCGGTCCGGGAGGGGGCCGGAGCCTCCGGCCGGGGTACCGGCCGAGGTACCGCCGGGCTCCAACCCCCCGGAAACTATACCGAGCCGCCCCGCCTCCGCCGGTACCATGGGCGGTACCATGGCCGGAGCCTCCGGCCGTGGCCGGGCCGGCGGTACCGCCCGTGCACCCTCTCCCTCTTCTCTTTTCTTTGCTTTCCTCTTCTTCTCTTATTTCTTTCTTTCTTCTTTCTCTTCTCCTTCTCTTTTCTTTCTTTCTTCTTCTCTTTCTTTTCTCTTCCAATATCTTGTATACTCTTCAATCTTTAAACATCTAGAGAATGTAATAACCTACAAATCTTATAAACCGAAATGTTCATATATTATCATTGTCATCAACACCAAAACACATATAAAATGAGATATGATCTTTCACCCGACTTTCCTCTTCCAACTTCCCCTCCTCTCCCACCTTGAACAAATTGCTCTGAGAGTGGCCAAGTCGACCCTGAGCTCCTCCCGCCGGAATAGTAGGTCAAAGGAGACACCGGAGTAGATATACTCATGTACATAGTAATGATCGATGTAGGGTTAGGGTTAGGGTTTGGCTTAATGCCATAGTGCGGCGTCATGCCGTGAAGAAAATATGAGATACCTCAGGCGGGATCTGTTGTTGGCTTCTTCTTCTTCTTTTTATCTAATCGTTGGCCTCCCTTGGTGAGTCGGATGCGGCGGGAGAGATGGAAAACCAGTCTGTCAATAAGGCATTTGTCGCGGTTCTTGCTGGATGCTTATTTATTGGTTGTGGTAGCACGGCTCTACTTCTTATGGTCGGTCTTGGCTGTTGTCTTCTTCTTCTTTTTATCTCATCAGGGACCTCCCTTGGTGAGTCAGTTGCGGTAGGAGAGACGGCGAACCAATCCGTCAATAAGGCATTTGTCGTGGTTCTTGGTGGATGCTTCTTCATTGGTTGCGGTAGCACGACTCTACTCCCTCTCGGAGGACTTTTGCTAGCTTCGACGTGGTGACAAGTGTTCATGCTTCCCCAAGTGGTGGTATCCTCGACCAGCGGAGGCAAGGACTACCGTGCCTAGAGGCCACTATTCATCAGTGACGACCTTAGACTCGATCCCGTTTCTTTGATCCCTATAGGGTGCTTCGTGCAAAATAAACTAGACCATATTGTAATTCTCGTTTTCTTAGAGGCACTTGTTTTAAAAGTTGCCCTCAAATTACATACCCTTCAAGGACTTACCCTTTAAAAAAATCACGCAATGCACATGCCCCTCAATGTCATGACCACTACGCACACGAAAGAAAATTCCCATGAAATTTTCTCTCTTTTCTTTTCAGTGTAAACAACAAAAGGAACATGGATCGAACCATCGAACAATTTTTATTGTGCCTAATGGCTAACAAAAGCAAAGGCTAGGAAGCTAGCTTGGCTGAAAGGCTTAGGAGGACTGTTAATTATGCGCCGGGTCGTCTTCGTCTACAGCTCACCCATGTGCTTGTGAGGTTGCCGGTTTGCAGGGGCTGGGCATAATGCGAGTTAATTATTATGATCGGATGCAAAGCAGTAAATTAACAAACTTCTCGTGGCGCCACACACGCCCACTACTCTACATTTCTTAACATGATCTACATATGTTAACAAAAAGAGGGGATTTGGTGGGGAGACAGCATGGTGACGCCGCTCGTCGCAGCCAGGCAGCTACCCGCCGGGAAGATTAACTTTGCTGTCCATGATAGATAAACATGATTAAACTGTATATATGTAGAGTGATCCATGGGACCGTACGTGGTGATTAGCTAGTGGTCTTTCGTCAAGGCACAGCTTCGTGTAGCCAATGTGCGGAAGCTCCCGGTGATCAGTTGCTCGCTTAGTTAAGGCTCTGAATTTCAAAAGGAGGCGATGATTGAACTATTTTGATCCTGCTGCAATTAATAAGGCGAGAGATGTGTAGAGTAGCCCTGGGATCGCCTCCTCCAACCACATTGATCCAATTGAGCTTCCGATTCTTCAGGCTAGTTTTCGTGTGCGTTTCATGGACGACTAGAACTTAGCTTTGCGTAAACAGGGGAGTAATAGGAATAACAGCTTTTTTAAGTGGCCTCAAAAACAGGTTGTAACGGATCTCCGATCCTACTGTGTTTACGGGTCCTTTTCAAAAAATGAAAAATAAAAAATAAAACATCAAAAAGGACGCCGCGCCAGGTAGGGGTCGAACCTACGGCCTTCCGCTTAGGAAACGGACGCTCTATCCACTGAGCTACAGGCGCTCTACGACGTGTAATGAAAATTAATAGTACTTAGCCAAAATGTCCTCATAAATAGAAGGGGAACACGCAACTGGAGAAAGACATGCGGCTAGTTCCAGATTATATTCCATCTGCTTTAAGTACAACACCAACTGATTCCTAGCTACAGGCTCCGTGGTGTCCCAGTAACACTTTTGCAGCTCAAATCGGATTATCTGCGTGCCCAGAAAATTTAGCCACAGATGAAAGCATGTTAGTTTAGATGGATGGTCTCTATAGTATTACTCCATGTCATATAGATAATGATATAGATAGTGTATACAATAGTCTGTCTGTAAGTTGTCTATTTTTAGTCATAGCTATATCTAAGTATAAATTATAGACACCCTTCATACAACAACAAAAATGGTGTCTGTAAGCTATTTGTAAGAAGCCTACAGAATGTCTGTAACTTTACAGACAACCTCCTTCTCTCTCCTCATCCTCTTTCCCCCACATCACCAAAATCATCTATAACTACCTCTTACAGACAGCTGACTCATCGCTATTGTACATGCCCTAAGAAATGGATATGTGCCTTCCAATTCCAAGTAACCTAATTATAATCAATGGCTATCATTTTTTTTATTTGCTTTAGCCCAATTGCTCTCAATTAGAGCACCTTTCTAAATACCCGGTCTTGTCACTAGACAAAAAAAAAGGAAAACACTTCTCATATCCGGCGACCGATCGAGGAAAAAAGATCGGTCGCTCGGGAGGCGGCGCCAGGAAATGGCGCCTGGGTAAAAAAAAATTGCTCTAAATGTAGTATATGAATCAAACACCATAATACTATCAATATATGAATAAAACAACACTAGCATAACAACAATAGCAATATTTCAATTTATAAGCCCATACTGACATGAATACATAGGTACCTTCTGATTGATAAAGTGATGATATTCCATCTTACATTATAACTTTGCGGTTGCCTTTTTGGAAGAGATTGATGACATGCTCATCCTTTACTTGCCTAAAGAAATCTCTCTCAACAAATGTAACCATACAATAGTTCAAATAGTCATCACCTATTTTGTTCCTTAGCTTATTCTTCAAATAGCTCATTGAAGAGAACATCCTTGCAACAGCCCAACTTTTGTGCATTGATTAAAATTTTGGAATACAAATTTTTGGGCCAACAATTTTTTTTTCTATTTTGAAAAATTGCATGCATATAGTTGATCTTGCAATTGAATGTAGAATGTGTGTGTTGGTTGATTGTGAACAATTACATATGTGTGTCAATCCCTAAAACCCTAACAACCCCATTTCACTTGTGACTCTTTTTTATTTCTAGTTTATCTATTTTTAAACTTTCCAACAACCCTTGGCCCTATGATACCTAGTGCATGTGATTATGATCTCCCAAGATCATGTCTCTCTCAAATTTCCATCTTCCATGTCTATCCCATCCTTTCTCAAAATTCATATCTGAAAATTCTCCAAACAAGGACACCATTGAATCATCATATTTTTGCCCTAGTCTTGCCTTGGATCTCACATTTGAGGGTTGATTTGAAAATCCAAAGAATTGGAAAATTAAGGGAATGGCCATGCCGGCCATGATCACCACCTTTTCCATTACCATCTCTCTCTCTCTCTCTCTCTCTCTCTCTCTCTCTCTCTCTCTCTACTCTCCAAACCATCAGCATGTGGACTGCATCTCGATCCCTCTCTCCACTCTCTCTCATTCTCCACACTCTGATCACATGAGTGTGCATGCACTTGGCACCATGTGGCTAAGAGAGAAATGGGAGAGAAGAAGGGCCCGGGATGATTTGGTGGTCATACCACATCTGGCCTCGTTCCAAATGAGTGAAGACAACCTCTGATGCTTCAGCAGACCTGCACCCCCCTCCTGTTCCCTCCCCTCTAGCCCTAGGCCGCCTCTCCCGTCCTCTCACCACCATGGTCACCCACATGAAGACAACCCCCATCTCCCTTCTCTCTGCTGCGCGTGCACACTGAGCCGGCGTGCTGTCGACATCTTCTGCACCTCTCTACCCTCCTAGACACCACCTCGGCTCCCCTCTCGCCTTCCCTCTCTCTGACACCGCACGGGTGACCCCCAATGGTCACCGTGCACGACGGCATTGGCACGGCCACGGTGGCCACTCCACCTTCTCGCTCTGGTAAACCTGGACGTCGGAGCTGGCACGCCAAAGGAGTCACGCGCCTCAGGGACAAGCACAGGCGCACGCCCCGTCCCTCCATCTGCTTCCCATCGAGCCCGCCATGTCAATTCGTCTGTCGAACACCTTGCTGGCGACCAAAAACCCGTGTCGTCTTCCTCCCTCTCGCTGCAGACGACGCGCGCGTCTGTCCACGGCGTGGCACCCTCCCTCAGCCACGTAGCCCCGCGGCCCAGCTCGCCCTATCGCGTGCTGCCGCTCGTCCTCTTTCCCTCGCCGGACCTGGCGCACCGTGCATCGGCCGTTCCGGTATAAAACGGCGCAGAACTCCTCCTGCTCAACTCCCTCGCCACCAGAACACCACTCCACCCCACCTCCACCTCCCGAGAGGAGAGGAGCTCCTCTCCTCCCTGCTGCCCGCGACGTTACTTGCATTGCTGCAAGCTCCGGTGAAGTTTGTCGTCGATGGGCGCCGCCATTCTTCTCCCCTCCTTGCTCTCTGGAAGCCGCTTTGTCCCCTCTCTCTAACGCGCCCTTCCCTTTCATCCAGGAACGCCGCCAGATGCCACCCCGACGTGCAGCTGTTCTCCGTCGTCACCGTCCATCACCGGAGAAGAAGTCTCCGTTCTGGCCGCCACCACCTCCACTGGAAGCCCCATCCTCGCCTTGTTCTAATGCACTCTTTTTTGCTTCCCAGGATCACCTGCAGAGACCGGCGTTCCAAACAGCGATCTCGCCGGCGCCGGTGACCGCCGGAAAAAGTGTCGTTGTTCGTCTCCGCCGACCACCCTTCGAACGCCCTCATCCTGCCGCTTCCAACGCGCCCGGTCCCGCCCCCATCTGCTCAACAAGGTGAGCACGCCGCGCATCGCCGCTTCCTAGGGTTGGCAGGGACGCCCGCGTCGCGTCGGAGACGACGGTGCATGCACCGTTGGATTAGATCCAACAGATGCATGCCAAGCCGCCGGGTCCCGTGCGCCAGCGTGGCTGCCATCTCCTCCCTCCGTTCAAACCCCCTCTCTCGCGCTGCGGAGCCGTTGCTGGGCCGAATCCGGCGAGCCCAGCAGCGCTGGCCCTTTTTCCTTTTTCGCATTTCTTCCTATTTAACCTGCCAGTAAATCCCCGCTTAGTTTCTAAAATGCCATAAATTCATCGAGTGACCAAATGGGTTGATTCAAATTTCTAGATACTCACATATGTTTTCTCTACCATGAATAATTTCATGCATGTGCTTTTTGATTCTATATCTGTGTAAATAAATCATGTGCTAGATAGTTGTTGTTTTGGTATTTTAATTAGCATGAGTGTTGTACAGAGCCTTTGTGTATGGGGTTAACTTTTATGGGAAGTAGATGTAAATACCTTTACCTTGGCACTAGTCCCACATGCAGAAGCTTAATGGTTTTGGTTTGATTTACAAATCAAAATCTGACCAGAGAGCAATTTCATGATTTTTATTTCAAAAACCACAAATGCTCTTGAAGCAAAACCAATGGCTACTGGTAGATATAGTTGTAGGGTACTTTTGTGCCAAAGGGTTTATTTTTCAGAGAAGTAGTTTAATTATAATAATTCAATAACTTAAACAGTATAGATTTTTAGTATCTGATTTTTGTAAAATCATTTACAAATCAGAAAAATGCCAAACCAGTGGGATTGGATCACATTTAGTCTCACCTATCCAGGGGTATGTTTGGTGTTGGTTCGTGATGCTTTGATACTGGTGTGCCTAGCTGTTTGTATGTTCTGGTTTCTATCTTAGTTAATTTGTCTAGGCCATTTAATATTTTATTTGCATGTGATCCTTGTGCATGTGTACTCTACATGTTACTGCATGCATTTTTGTGACTTACAAAAAGATATAGACCATTTAAATGGTTCCTAAGTCATTTCTGGAATTGTAAAAATCATATATTTTGTTTTAAAAACCATAAATGGGTGAGACCACTTTAAGTAGCTTGCATTTGTGAACCTTTAAATATTGTGATTTTACCAAATTTTTGTGTGAATTATTCTGGTGTGGTTTGTTGATTGGGTATGGCTTGTTGTTTTCTTTTTGCGACGCTAGATTCGAACGCCGCTGAAAACGAAGGAGGAGGTGACTTTGGAGGGATTGAAGAGGAAGACCAGGGGAACCTTGCTGATCAAGGCAAGTCACCTCTTGATGCATCTCTGATCCTACATATATCTTGTTCTTGCATTATTACAGATTTTATAAAGTGCATGTCTTTCATTTATTATGTCGGTGGTTAGCGGCACCGGAGTTTTGTTAATCCACCCTTAGGGTGCAGCCCTCGTTGGAACCTACTGATCCCAATCTTAATAGTGATATGGTGCTTATAACCTTATCATCCTTGTCGCCGATTTTCAAGAAAAGGTGGACTATAGGTTGGGAGCCCTTGTGGAAAAGTTTTAGGAAAATGTTTCCGAGAAAGATGTTTTTCGAAAACCTTGGAATGAGGTAGCCCTGCCCAAGTGGGAATTCGAAAATGAAGAGGTGTTTTGAAAAAGTGAGTTTTGCTAGAATAAAGTGGAGATAAAATGTTTTCGAAAACTTCGGTGCCTTGGGTACTTAACCTGACCAATTAGATAGTGCAACCATATTACCCCAAAGTGGGTACGGGGCGTAGCGTAGTAGTTTGTCTTGCCATAGTTTGGGTCCTGCAAATGTAAGGGGTAGTCCGAACATGGACACCTATCGACCGTGGCCTTCCCGGTGAACTGGGGACGTCTTTCCATTGCGTATCGATGGCAGGGGTACAACCTATGAGCTCCCATTGAATAATGCCCGCAGTTGGTCGCGGCATTCCGGAGGGTCGAGCTGGTCGGGCAATTTTCCACTCCTGGGAATTGTGATTATTAAACTGAAAAGTTCTAAGGATAATATGAAAAGTTCCAAAGATAGCAAGAGGAGATTGAAGTCTGTCAGAAAACTGAAAAACTTCGGAGTGATAGCATTGGATTATGTGCAAAGTGCTAAGAATCTGGCAGATCCTTTCACAGAAGGACTATCAAGAAACATGATAGACCTTGCATCGAGGGAGATGGGTTTGAGACCCACGTGAGTTGCCTAGGGGGTAACCCAACCTATGTGATCGGAAATCCCGTGAACTAGGACCTGGGAAAACAAACCGGAGCAACTGAGTTGAGAGAAAATTTATATACTCCCACTCTGTTGCAGATGCAAACTCTCTCATAGTTACTGTAAGGCATGTTGACATTGTCTGTTCTATGCGGTTCTTGATGAGCGAAGACGCTGTCCCTACAGGACGATCTTTGAAGAACACACCTATATAAGTGAAACTACTGGTCATAGTGTGGAAGATTTTGATGAATCTCTAGTAAGCTCATGAAGGGCTGAGGAGTATGACATAAGCTCCATCCGAGGGGAAGGCTATGGTAGCCTAGTACCGTGCCGACATTGAGTGAAACTTGCTGCACAAAGGCTGACAATTCAAGGCATAGTCCACTGTTCAGCTGTAGTCAAACGTAGCTCCTTGTCTAAGTGGAAGTTCAATTTAATAGTCTCCACTGAAGTGCAGGTATATTAAACAGCGAATGAAACTAATGTGTTATCTGATGTGCATATGAGATTTGGTGGGGGATTGTTGAATGTAGATTGGTTGCAGCCTAGTAAGGCAGCTCATATAGTCTACAATTACTGAAATCTTAAGGCCCATCACATTAGCAGCTTGGGACAGCCTTGGGGGACAAAGTTTAGTCCCACATTGCTAGTTGGGAGTGAGTTGGAGTGGTATATAAGGGCTTATGTTCTAGTCCTTCTAAGTGAGTGAGAATAAAAGGAGCCCTCACGCACTCCTCCTCCGCCCGCCTCGGCTCAGCTCGTCACGCATGCACGTCGCGTTTCGTGACTCGAGTTCGAGTTCGTGTTTGAGACACACTCAAGGAAGCCTAAAATTTTGCTTGGTGCACCAACTGAGTTGGGTACGTGTCGACCTACATGTGCATGTTCGCCGCGTGTGCCTGGCTTCCTACGCGTGGCAACACGGTCGGGTCGGCCTCCTCCCAGGCTATATCAGGAGACTAATCAGATTTGGAGAGCTCTAACTCAGAACGCTCCAGTCTGCCTCTCTCACGAAGAAGTTCCTTTTGATGTGCTACTCTCTAGTCTTCCCCATCCCGGCGACTGCGTGGACAGCTGTCCGGGAGAGCAGGCCTCCGAAACCCCGTCCGTTGAGATCCTACATCGGGAGGCGAGCGATAAGGTTTTAGGGAGCGTCTTGGCGCGACTGCTCGCTATTGTTCGTGCTCTTCTTCACCGGTTCGACTGCTTCCTCGATAAATCCGACTACACCATGGGCGATATCAATGATTCCCATGGTGGTGGTGTTGCTGCTAGTGCGACTTTCCCGATCGCAATGTATTGCACTGCTACTTGTTCCATGTTCAGATCTAATGCATGTGCTTAGTCTGATGTGTGTGGTTAAGTATGCTTGTGCATCTGTAATATTGCTTTCGGTAATTAAACTCACACAGAAATTTCCTAATATTCTAACATTTATCATCAAAAATGCTTCACTCCATTTCTTCAATCAAAATGTCCCACATAGGTTTCTTTGCACTTTGCACCTCTTTTTCCTTTCCAGTAGTCGCTTTGTTCCTTCACAACAGTTATATTATTCTTTACATCTCCACTACCATGGAATATTATCCACCAATGTTCCCGGCCCCCCTTTAATCCGATCGCCTTACACTATTTGCTGCTGCCTCCCTCTCTCCAAATCCATTATCCGTGGAATGATTCGCCTTGCGTGGCAGGGACAAGGCCGGGGTCAACATCTTACTGTGCCGATATTCCAAAACACATAGTTTAGTTGAGTACTCTAGCCTAGTTCTTCATCTCTGCATTTGTTTTATCATGTTATGGAGCCCGGAGCGAATCCTGAAACATTTTATTAGGCACCAGGGTCGTCCTTGGGTTCGGCCGGTGGGTACCGGATACTACTACCAACGGAAAATGGCTTTTGCAATCTGCCACTTTGGGTGTGATCATTGTGCTCGTGTTAATTGGCCGTCGAGTGTAGCACCACCGCACCAACCTGGTCTTATACATGTCCTATGATATACGAACAACCGAAGAATGTTACGTATGTGCGGGCATTAGTTAATGTGTAGTGTGTTACACTTGGTGTTCTTGCATGTGTGAAATATGTTGGTATTTAGGTAGATGGAGTTGTGGCATGGTTGAGCCGGAAGCTCATTTAGTGAAAGAAGGATTGGTCGCAGCTGTCTGGGTGCACCTATACCCCGCCTACCTGCGTGCAGGTTCCCTCTCGCCCGTCCGTGCTGGGCCAACCCAGTCGCACAAGAAAAGGTTCTTCTGCCATTTCTTCAATCAAAATGCTCCACATAGGTTTCTTTGCACTTTGCACCTGTTCTTCCTTTCTAGTAGTCCGCTTTGTTCCTTCACAACAGTTACATTGTTCTTTGCACTACCATGGAATATTATCCACAAATGTTTTCGGCCCCTCTTTAAACCGATCGCCTTACACTACTACTGCTGCCTCCCTCTCTCCAAATCCATTATCCGTGGAATGATTCTCCTTGCGTGGCAGGGACAAGGCCGGGGTCAACATCCTACCGCGTGCCGATATTCCAAAGCACATAGTTTAGTTGAGTACTCTAGCCTAGTTCTTCATCTCTGCATTTGTTTTATCATGTTATGGAGCCCGGAGGGAATCCTGAAACATTTTATTAGGCACCAGGGTCGTCCTTGGGTTCAGTCAGTGGGTACTGGATACTACTACCAACAGAAAATGGCTTTTGCAATCTGCCACTTTGGGTGTGATCATTGTGCTCTGTGTTAATTGGCCGTCGAGTGTAGCACCACCGCACCAACCTGGCCTTATACATGTCCTATGATATACGAACAACCGAAGAATGTTACGTATGTGCGGGCATTAGTTAATGTGTAGTGTGTTACACTTGGTGTTCTTGCATGTGCGAAATATGTTGGTATTTTTTTTTTTGAGATAAAACTTGTATTCATCATGCAGTAGTAAGGATACATAGGGGAAACACATACAAATACAAGTACATGAAAGGCGGATATACGAGGAGGAAACCCAGAGGGCCTACATCTTCTTCAACCTCTCGCCACCGAGGTAAAACTCCACCAGCGCGCACGCTCGTGAAGCAGGCACCATCGATGACGAACCTTGGAGCTAGCAGATCCCCTAGCCAGAAGGCGTTGATGGGCCGCAACAGCCACCAGCCCCGAAGAACTGGATCTAAAGCGCAGACGAACATCAGCCAGCGACACGCGCCGATCTCGACCAGCTCCAGATCTGGTCCGAAAGGACCAGACCCCTTACTCACACACCACACCACCTCCTCTCCACCATAGACGCCAGACCTTCTGTACAAACGACGGATCCAGCCAGCGACAACCACCAGCACACCGCCGCACCCCCAACACCCCCACCACGAGGCCAGAAGAAACCCCGCCATGGCGAAGACGGGAGCAGGGGACCAAAATCCCATCAGCCAGTCGATGCCTCCGCTACAACGACCACGCCAGGAACCTCTAACACCACCACTCACAGTCCCTCGGCACCAATCCAAAGACCGCCGTCGAGGAGGGGAAGAGGTGGATGGAGTTGTGGCATGGTTGAGCCGGAAGCTCATTTAGTGAAAGAAGGATTGGACGATTGGCAGCTGTCTGGGTGCACCTATACCCCGCTTGCCTGCGTGGAGGTTCCCTCTCGCCCGTTCGTGTTGGGCCAACCCAGTCGCACAAGAAAAGGTTCTTCTGCCATTTTTTTATTGTTTTCTTTAAAATTTCAGATTTGAAACCTTGCAGATTATAAAAACTGTTCAAAGTTTTAAAAAGTTCAAATTTGTAATTTGTTCAAATGTTAAATATGTTCAAAATTTGAAAATTTCTCAAATTTGAAATTTTCCTGAATTTGAAATTTGCTTGAATTAAAAAATTGCTCCAATTTGAAATTTGTTTGAATTTAAAATTTTCTCAAATTTAAAATTTCTCCAATTCAAAATTTGTTCAAATTTGAAGTTTGTTCAAATTTGAAGTTTGCTCAAATTTTAAAAATATTTTCAAAACTGAAAAGGAAAAACAAAAAAAAACGTTCGAAAACCATTCAAACCAGAAAAGAACCGACGAAAAAACGAAAAACAGAACAAGATGGGTCGTGGCCCGCTCGCTCTCTCACGCGGGCGGGCATTAATCTGCCCCGCAACTAGGCGGAAAATAGGGTTTTTTCCAGTTGTCTAATCCAGTCATCCGATTTTTGTGTCCTCGGGATGCATAATCAAAACTACGCAGACCCATCACACAAAATAAATGCAACAAAAACAGTTCAAAGAGGTTTTATCTCAGGAACTGGATCACGGCCTTCTTGTAAGCCCTGTCATTTAATATAACCCATTTTGCCTGCTTCGGGATACTTCAGAATTCAGACTAGTGACGAAAACTCTAAAAAAAGGCCGACCTTTGCAAAGGGAAGACAACTCGTTCCGCACGCGACAAGTGACGCGCTGTGGTGCCAGAAAATCTCTGGGAAGTGGTTTCCCTACTCGCCACGTGTCGCAACGAGAAGCAAAGTGGGGATGAGGGAGGAGAGAGAAGGCAAAGGGGCTGCGTTTTTCCCTTTATTTTCTAGATTCGTTTTTTTAAAATGAAATATCTTGAGAACCGTAAGTCCAAATTACAAACCGTTTTCACTTTTGAGATCCTCGCG
The DNA here is from genome assembly GCF_022539505.1 of Lolium rigidum. Taxonomy (NCBI): domain Eukaryota; kingdom Viridiplantae; phylum Streptophyta; class Magnoliopsida; order Poales; family Poaceae; genus Lolium; species Lolium rigidum. The sequence continues at coordinate 213,055,129 of NC_061511.1, read as the reverse complement.
TCGAGATCTTCAAAACTAGATCCCATATTGATAGGTTCCGGCATACTTTTTTTTCGTACTTCTAATGGTAGTATGGTTGTACCTGTGCTTTGTACCTAACTGTACTCGTGTTTCAACTGATAAGTACCTCTGTTTTTTAGTGTGTTTGGTGCAGTTTTTCCCTTTAGTACTCGTCCGTGTGTTACCTGTACTTACTCGTGTGCGCGACTGTACTCGCTCGTGTGTGCGACTGTACTTATGTACATGTACTTGCTCGTGTGCGCGACTGTACCTGCTCGTGTGCGCGACTGTACCTGATCGTGTATGTGACTGTACCTGCTCGTGTACGTGACTGTACTTCTGTACATGTACCTGCTCGTGTGCACGACTGTACTTGCTCGTGTGGGCGATTGTACCTGATCGTGTACGCTACTGTACTTATGTACATGTACTTGATCGTGTGAGCAATTGTACCTGTTTGTGTGCGCTTTTGTACTTGTACTCGCACGTGTTTGCAACTGTACTCGTATGTTGTATGTAACTGTGCTCGTGCTTCTACACAACTGTACTCGTGTGTTTGTATACGGTTATAATTATGTGTAAGTGTACCGTATTGGAAACTAAGCGAGAGATGTGGTTGCATGCATATGCTAGCCTGCCTGTGCATGGACGTGCTCGCGAGTAAACTACCAGGTGAGATACGCACGCGGGGAAGTACGCGCGCGGCCTTGGACGAAGCACGCGCGCGGTGCCGGACGACGTATGCGCGAGGTGCCGTACGCTCGCGGCGCGGGATGACGCGGAGCGGAAAGAACGCACTCGTTGCCACGCGTCGTTTCGTAGTGGGTCTATTTTTCCCTTTGCGAAGGTTGGTCTTTGTCTAGTGGTACCCGACTAGTGAACATCATTCAGCTTTTGTTTTAGCGTGAGCATAGTTAGATTATAAACGACAAAAATAGTGAGAGCTTCGGCCCCATTCTATATGTGGCCTGGTTAGGCCCAAATACACGTGGGGTTTGGGCCGTTCGTCAACAAACAGCCATGCGTCTATGGACCTAGTGCATTCCCAAAAAGAAGTCTTTGTAGTAAAAAAAAATCTGACTTCTGCAAAGAATTGACAATTATCGAAGTGGTAGAGTTTTGGTTAATTTTTTCCTCCGTCACAGATGGGTGCTATGTTTGTTCGTGCATTTTGTTTCGGATTCAAAATAAACTATCTTTAGAAATGTTGGTCCAAATTATGAAATATTTTCACCATTGCCTTAATGGAGTTGAGATATAAAAAACCCCATCTCAGGTTGATAGATTTTGATAAACATTTTTTCTACTTCAAAAGTAGGGAACCGGGCGATGGTGAGCGCCGACGGTGTTGGTGGCGCATGCGGGAAGAGCTTAGGGTGAGTTAGAGAACTGAGAGAGATGGGGACGAATGAGGATAGATCAAGGTCTTTGGAAAGATAGTGCAAGGACAATTCAGTTAAATCTAGAAATGCAAAGAAAAATTTGGACATGTATTCCATTCAAAAAAAATTGGACATGTATTAACATGAAATGAGAGAAAGGATGGACAATGACATATTTCAAAGTCTAAAAAATTAATAGTGGTATTTTTTGAAGATATGATTTTGTAATACTAACATTGTTCTTAAGTGGAAAAAATGCATTACCATATATCTAATTTCCCCAAATCTAATAGACTTGTACACTAGAAACCTCGTGCGAATTAGTTTTGCTTGATTACACTCCAATGTACTAATATGCCTAGAAATATAAAGAGCAAATTATGGAGAATAAATGTACTTATATGCAGCCAACCAAATATACTAACTCTATTGACACTCTCTTGTCATCAAAGAAAACCATGTTGGGCCATCCTTGATGTTAGGTCATCGGTCGGTTGATTGTTGATTTAAACAATTTCACGGTCAACTGATTACATTGAGTGGTTTTAAGAGGAGGATGCACATGATTTCTTGCATATTTGTTTGATGCCCATCTGGCCATATCTAGCACAAGTTGCAACATGGGAATAGCATATGTCTAGCAGGGTTTAAAATCTCAACCTAGTACTTGCTCGCATCGCACAAATTTCGTATAAATTTTAAATAGGATGAAACATCTACTCATGTTTTATGTCTTATTTTGAAGTTTTGATGCTTGTTCTATGCATTTATTTCACGAAAGTTGTGCAACAGATGGTGAAATTTTCAGTGTAAAATTATTGCGGTCAGAGCATTACATAAAAGTTGACGAAATGATGATACATTTTACCGAGATTGAGCACAAAACCTCACATCCCTGAAGAATGCATATGAGCACTCGTCGTCATGTGTTAAGTCGACATAGTACGCCAACGTCTGGTGAGGTTGGTCTTCTCACTTTTTCACGAATTAATACCTGAACTGTCAATCTCTTGATATCAGTCGGTTGATTGTTGCTTGAAACACTTTCACGATCAACTGATAACTTTGAGTGTTTTGAGAGGCGGATGCACATGATTTCTTGCATATTTGTTCGATCCCCATCAGGCCATATCATTGTCCAGCACAATATGTCTAGCAGGGTTCAAAAGCTCAATCAAGTACTTGTTCTGGATGCAAGTATTTCACGAAAATTGTGCAACAGATGGTAAAATTATTGCGATCGGATCATTACAAAAAAAGTTGACGACGTCATTATACAAGTTACCGAGATTGGGCAAAACCCCACATCCCTGGAGTAGAAACAGTTGAACTACTAAAGTCCTAGGCATTGTCTGAAACTTAGTCCAATGCTACTACGGCAAAGAACAGAACACGCTAGCAATTCTTCAGCATCCATTCGATAATGCTTTAATGCCGCACGACTACTATATTTTAGGTCGAGCGGACGATGGTTGATATACCAACAATAAATCTTTTCAACGCATGATTTCTCCAGTGAACATATATAGTACTTCGACGATGGCGACTATCCGTGGTTGCACTTGATCCAGTACCCTCCTCCCCATATAGTCTGCTGAACCTTGCAGCGTCTTAGCACCTCGCTTCCCTCCACCACCTTGGTCTTCCTCAGGTCGCTCAACGGAGACACAACGACCTCGAGCGCCGCGCCGTCACGCCGAGACCGGTCCTCCTTCTCCAGCTCGACGACCCTGGCCCTATACACGCAGTTCCTCATAGCGCCTTCGCCGGCGCGGACGGTGAAGCCGTGCGCGGAGTCGACGAACACCGCACGGTCGCCGATGTCCGTCACTGGCTCCCATCTGATAGCCGTGTCCGGCAACTGCCCCCTGTGCGGCGCGCGGTACGTCTGGAAAAATGTCTCGTCGACGTCGCAGTACCCTCTTCTCGAGCGGCGCCGCACCAGCAGCAGCACGTCGTCGGTGGAGGCCACCAGCAACGCCCACGTGATGTCGCCGAGGCAGGGCGGCGGGTCAATCTCCGTGGAGCGGCCCAGGGTCTCAGAGTCGAAGACCGCGGTGCGCAGCGTGCCCAGATCGAGCACGAAGAAGAAGCCGGCGCGGTAGTTGATGGTCATGGACGAGCCGTGCCTCGACCGGTGCACCGGCGTCCACTCGCCGCCACCTGTCCCGCAGAAGAACGCCGTGTCGCCACGCGCCACCATGACGCCGCGCGGGGACCAGTCCCACGCGAACCCGTCTTCCGTGGAGAGGCGGCACCGAGGGGGCTCGGGATCGTCGCGCATCGGCGACTCCTCGGAGAACGGGATGGGCAGGTCCGGGAGCGGCGTCACCTCGCCGGTGAACGGGTCGACGAGATGGCACGGGTACCGGCCGTGCATGTCCGTCGCGAACACCTTGCCTCCGTGTGGTGACGGCACGTGCCGGCGGCCGCGCGCCAGCCGCATAGCGACGTCGCCACGCATGCGGCCATCGGCGAGGGAGAAGGCCATGTAGCCGTCCTCCGACCCGAACGCCAGGCACGGCAGCGCTGCCGCAGCGTCGTCGTCGTCGTCGTTATCTTCCTCCCGCGAGAACGTGACGACGGACGGATGCGATCTCGGCAGTTCGGGGGACAGCAGCGGCGAGCTTAGCCCATTCGACCGCGGCTTGCCGTCGTGTATGCCATCGTCTGTGGTGGTCATCGCTGTTGTCGAGGACGGCGAGACGCCGCAGGCGACCTTGCATAATCTTGACAACATGTCGGCGGCAACACGTTTAAAGTACGTATGATACACCACGTGGGGTGTGATCGAAGTCGAGGCGAGTACGGCGGCGGCGCGAAGAAGCCCTCCGGGTCGACAGCACTCCCACGGCGGCGCTGGATGATTGCTAGCTAGGGTTTCTGTTGGGATTCGAGGTGGAGGACCGAATCGCTCGATGGGATTCAAACTGAAATTAACCGAGACGGATAGGTTTTCCCATCCGGGAATTTTGTGCGGGATACGGTTTCTTTTTTGTAATCACCGGCTAGCTAGGCTATTTTGACTTGGATCGGACTCTGCTGTACGTACGTACGGTACGTGTCTAACGCGGGCTTGCGTTTTTTTTTTTGATGTACCCATATATTTCATTAGACAATCTGTTTACAAAGATTACACATACTAGTAGAATGTCCGTGCGTTGCCACGGCTCGTAATTTTTTTTCCCTCGCCACACATATAAATATGATGCATGTGGTCACATGTATAGAAATAATAGCCACACATTGTAAAAACTCAGATACCACTTCCCTTTGCAATAAATATATTGGAGCAGTATGTACAATTACTCAACTCTTACTAACTAAGATATACTCTCCGACATGTTTCCGATGTTTGCTGTGTACAACTTGAGTTTTCAGCGAGTTTAGATACCTCGGTAAATTTTTAGTCCCATTATTACAGCCCATCCTAGTGCCAGGATTGTATTTCAAAAAAATTTCATTTAGGTGCATAAATGGGTACAAAAAATTACTTAAAAAAAATGAAACAATGTGCATATTTAAACTCTAACTTCAAACTGTTCACCAGAAGATTTTTCCCTTCTCTTTAGCAATCTCCCGAGAGCATACTTTACTCTTACATTATAAAAATCAAACATACAACATCAATTAAGCTTATCCAGTGGCTCATAGTTCAGTACCTGTGCACTTCCATGAGATAATAAAATAAAAAATTTAAACATAAGGCCTAAGCCCTGCTTTAAATTAATAAAGCCGCGAAACCGGCAGATACCGAGTGCATACATAGCAAACACAGCGAACAGGACACAGATACACAAGCAAACAAAGGATAAAAACTACGAGCTTCGCTTGACACGCCGTGTCCATCGTCTTCACGAACGCCGACACCAGGAGAAGCAGGGGTAGTAGGGAGCATCATCCGCAGGCACACTGCTTGCATTTCTACCACAAGAACGAAAGGAGGCCAGCACACAGTATCTGACTCCGAAGAGGGATCCCTTCCCTCTCGCCCCGGATCGCAGGGCGCCGCACCGTCGAAAGGCAGAGAGGTTCCCCCAAGAACGCACCATCGCCGAGACTACCCAAAGCTCAAAGGAGAGATCAAGACCAGCTGCCGCACCGGAAGCCACGCCACGGCCACCGCCACCCACATCACCGTCCGGAGGACGCACGCCGATGAACGAAGGCGCACCGGGAGGATCGGCGGACAAAAGCAGCAACCACCACCAGACCCAAGCTTGCGGAGCAACCTCCAGACCTGGCTCGACGTCGCACAAGGAGCACCGCCAAGAACCACCACCGACAACAGAAGAACCTTGCCAACCACCCCAGCAGCCCCGGGCGGAGCCTTCAGGAAGGGGAACGACGTCGTGACGCCGCCACCGCCCAAGAAGGGACTAGGGTTTTCACCCTGGGCAGGGGGTTGGGTGGGGAGGAAGAAGGGACCTCAACGAAGCCTCCAAGGAGGGAATCGGCGCCAGGGCGTCGACGACGTCGTGGCCACCGCCGGCCAGAGGTTTCCCCCGGTCCCGACCAGCCCCACCACCAACAACCCGGCCACAAACACGCAGATCTGGCCGAAAGTTGCGAGCTTCATCAGTCGGGGGCGGAGATCTCCCCAGATATGACACCGCAGCCCGGCGGAGGGCCCCGAGCGTCGCACCACACGTTCACCGCCTCCCCGCCGCCCGCACGGCCGAGGACACGGGCCCGCACCACCCACGGCCGCCGCTCGCCGCGTAGAAGACAGCGCCGTTGCCACCATCCGGAGCCGCCGCTCCGGTGTCCAAAGATCCCCACCGGGGTCACCACCAGCCGCAACCGCCCCGGAGTCCACGGCCGAGGTCGTGGAGGAGGGATTCGCCGAGCAGCGCCCCAGCCATGGCGGCCGCCGTGCAGCAACCAGCCCCCATGCTGCTGCGCCGCGGAGCGAGGACCACGGGCCGAGGAAGGAATCCCCGCCGCCCCCTTCACCGGCGACGCGGCCTTCGGCCGGCGTCACCTCTGGGGGCGACAAGGAGGGGCGGAGGAGGAGGGGTGGGCGGGCGGCGGCGCGTAGGGTTTCGCCCCCTCGGTCGCCTGGAGGGGAACGAGACGGGCTCAACAAAAGCGCAAAGCAGTCCTTGAGTGTATAAATAAAATAAAATAAAAAGTGAGTGAGAGTTTAGAGGGCATTTTTCATGTGATATCTCTGATTATCCAAAAAAAAAAGTTCTCTACGGGATGACTGTAGACGAGTGCATGATGACGTTGACCTTGATGGTTTCCTTCGTTCGCTCACCAGATAGAGCGCACAAAGCACCAAAGTTACATTGAAGATGAGCATTGACTTAAGATATTGCTGAAAAGTACCAGTATCATTGCTACGTACAGAAGACTAATTCATATCATGGTTGTACATGTCTAATAATATATAATTACCAGGTGCACTTATACTGTTATACCAGGTGCAATGCCTTACAGGGCAGGACCGCCAAAACATAATAAGCATTTCTTTTCAGAAAATTAAATAGCAGGATCACCCAGTTACGGTAACAGATCAACCTGAAAAACATGCATATCATTCTGGCTATGAAAGCAAAGTTGCAATCTCAAGGGCAAAGATAGAAAAAACTCATACTGGGAAAACGTGAAAATACGCTAGACAGACAAACACAGTACAACATGATAATGTGTGCCTTAATTACCCATAATCATATGATTTTCTCCTGGAGCCACACAAAAAGCAAATTCTTGAATTTTATGCTAAAAGACAAATTTAATTGAAAAAATTACCATTTGACGATGGGGCAATTTAATTTCAGCAACAACATTTCTGAAATGTTAGTTCAAGTGAAGAGATTAGTAGGTCTGAAGCACAATTGATTATGAGTAATATACATTAATATATTTCATAAGTTGAATAAACATAGTAATTAACTGCTCGCATGTATTTGTATAATTTTTTTCTTTCGTCGGTATTGAGATGTTTAGGTATTTCTAAGTTATTAGTTAGAACTTAGAACAGCCATATTTTTGATAATGTACAATTCAAGCCATATTTTCGATAATGTATATTATTAAGATGAACAGTAGAGGTTTTCAGAGGAAGCAATTACAGATCATCAGGAAATAAGTATCAGACAACAATTAGTAAATAAAAACTGAAGTAGTATATATAATAGACAACTATAAGAAGTTGCACTACCTTTCTGGAGCATCAACTATTTGTCCTTACTGATTTCTAATTGGATTCGCTACTACTTCAGCACCTTTTCCTTTTTATATGCACACAAAGATGTATATCATGCAACTGATAGAATAAAAATGGTATGCATAATGGTATAGCTGCATTACTTCATAAAAATAAAACAATTAGCCATAAATCTGAGAACATAAGTCGAAAACAGTAGATTTGTGTAACATATCATTATCAGGAGGGTGAGATTCAGCCAGACCCAAGGATAGTACCTGAGAGAAAATTTTAACATTTTGGAAAGCCATTAGTTCCTCCTTATCCCTTGCCACAGTGCATCTCACTTTTGAGGTCAGTACCAGCTCCCGTCCCTCATACAACTTTCACTAAATTATCATTCAAATGAACCAGATGTATCTCACACGAATCCATATGTAGTAGACAGTTCCAACAAATTCATACCATTTCCCCTCACACGTACCTCACTGTGCTAAGTCCATCCCTAGTACTGCCCAGATATGTCAAAATAGGAAAAGCACATGTTCAGGCTCAAGAATGACACTCAAAACAACCCCATGCGAAAATGGAAATGATTCGGCAAACATCCCTACAGCAAAACCAAACAAGAATTTTGCCATTAGTTTTACCATGTATCAAATGTATCCAAGTACCAAAACTTTGTCTCAAATGCAGTACACTCTAGAGAAAATCACCAAGGAATAGTGAGACATTTTGAACATTGGATTAAGTACCTGAAGTTGATTTATCTTTCTCTTCAAGTATGATTCAATCTTTCTCCTAGGGAACTGTGGGATGCCGTCTTAATCACAGTTTTGCAAATTTAGCTTCCCAATTCTCGTGAGCCTGTAATGTACAAAAAAAAAATGCAGAAAAGCACAAACAGAAGGTCAATAGTACACCTCCTAATGGTAAAGTTTTAACAAGGAGTTTCGGGAAACTCTCAAATTTCAATTCTACTTCAGAAATTACACAAGCCTATCAGTCCACACAAACAGAAGCGCATTATCCGATCCTCTAAAATACTTGCATGTTAAGTGCATCTACAAAATATGCCCATGCTCAGATCCATCCATTCCTATTTAAGAAGGTGCTATTAGTAATGCAACAAAATCACTACATCCATCAGATTCCGTAGCCCAAACACCTCATGGTAAGGCTAACCCAATATCTAACTAACAAATTATATCCGTAGCACCTAGCAGAGCCTCTAAAAACTGTGCAAGAAATTCCAAGGTTTTCTCAGGGAACTTTTCATGTTCAATAGTAAGGTAGAAGGTAATAAAGATACATATTTTTTGATATAGGACTTGCTAAGCACCCAAGAACAATTGCCTTGATCTCTGAATCCTATTAAGAAAACACTCAAACATCAGGAAATTTCCAAGGGAAATCATCTTAAGGAGAAACATTGCTTGATAGAAGGAGTTAACAGTTATGCCTCGAGAACTCACCTTGCTCGATATGGAACTCGTGCTCGACAGCTTGGGCGATGGCACCTGTCAGCTTCTTCCACATCACGAGGCCTCAGGGTGGTTACTCTGTCAGTGGCAGGACAACATGAAGGAAAGCGGCAGCGATGTGCACGGTAGAAGCATGGAGATGAGATTGAAGGACTTGAGACATCAGGAACGTTATACCTTTTTGTACCGGTTGAAGGAAGCTCCATGATCCTCTGAACGGCGATTGCCATTTGACCGATTGGATCGTGCATGGCGGTAGTTTCCATTCCAGGCGCTGACCACCATGGGACTGTAGAAAGAAAGAGTTGGGTGAATTAGGCCACGACTTGGACCTTTGCCTCGTATATCATATAAATAGGTGATTACAAGGTAATGAACCCATATCCAATCTTCACCATAATGGCCCAATCTCCTATACACAGCAGGGCACCAGATATGGTTTGATTGCAGCGATATCAGGAGATATCGTTTTAACTACACCGAATATCTTGAGGATACTCGGTTGTCTAACACTCCCCGCAGTCGCAGCGGGAGACCGACGGACGTTGAGACTGGACCGAAAATCCGGAAACAATGGCGAGGCCAATCCCTTGGTGAAGATATCAGCAAACTGGCGCGACGAAGGCACGTGCAGGACACGGACTTGACCAAGTGCCACTCGATCACGAACAAAATGAAGGTCGATCTCGATGTGCTTGGTGCGCTGATGCTGAACCGGGTTTGTAGACATGTAGACGGCGCTAACATTGTCACAAAACACGATGGTTGCCCGAGGGAGAGGTCGATGAAGCTCCTCCAAGAGTTGTCGGAGCCACGTAGATTCGGCGACGGCGTTGGCGACGGCGCGGTACTCGGCTTCAGCGCTGGAACGAGACACCGTGTGTTGGCGTTTTGAGGACCAAGACACAAGGTTGTCGCCGAGGAAAACGCAGTAGCCGGAGGTGGAGCGACGAGTGTCGGGACAGCCTGCCCAATCTGCGTCCGTGTAGGTGATCAAGGAGTCCGCGGCGGATGGTAGGAGCTGAAGACCGTGGCCGAGGGTTCCTTTGACGTAGCGAAGCACACGTTTGATCAACGCAAGATGTTGGTCTCGCGGATCATGCATGTGGAGGCAGATTTGCTGAACGGCGTAGGCGATGTCCGGACGCGTGAAGGTCAGGTACTGCAGGGCCCCGGCGAGGCTGCGGTACTCCGTGGGATCCGCCACTGGAGAACCAGCGCTGGTGGCGAGCTTGGGCGCGGTGTCGATGGGGGTCGATGAAGACGTGCAAGCCGTCATGCCAGCACGGTCCAAAATCTCGGTGGCGTATTTCTGCTGGGAGAGGAACATCCCAACAGATGTGCGGGTGACAGCGATGCCGAGGAAGTAGTGGAGATCCCCCATGTCGGTCATGGCAAACTCAGAGTTGAGAGCCGCGATGACACGATCGAGTAGTGCTGTCGAGGAAGCTGTCAAGATGATGTCGTCGACGTACAAAAGCAGGTAGGCCGTGCCGAGCGTGCTGTGGAGCACGAAGAGGGACGTGTCGCTCCTGGAACATGTGAAGCCGACCGTGGCGACAAAAGTGGCGAACCGCTGGTACCACGCGCGAGGTGCTTGCTTCAGGCCGTAGAGAGAACGGTTGAGGCGACAAACATGATCCGGGCGAGTGGAGTCGACGAAACCCGTGGGTTGACGACAGTAGACGACCTCGGACAGGGTGCCGTGGAGGAACGCGTTCTTGACGTCGAGTTGACGGATCTTCCAGTTGTGCGAGAGCGCGATGGAGAGGATGACACGAATCGTGGCCGGTTTGACAACCGGACTGAACGTCTCGTCGAAGTCGATGCCAGGTGCCTGAGAGAAGCCGCGGAGCACCCAGCGCGCTTTGTAGCGCTCAAGAGACCCATCGGGGTTGAGCTTGTGGCGGAAGATCCACTTGCCGGTGACGATGTTGGCCTTGTGAGGGGGACGCACAAGATCCCATGTGTTATTAGACACGAGGGCAGCGTACTCGGCCTTCATTGCGTCGAGCCAGTTGGGATCCTTCAGAGCCATCCGAACCGATGTAGGGATCGGCGAGGTGATGCCGGACGCCGCGACGTGGAGGTTCAGGCGCTCGGGAGGACCAATGGTCGTGCCAGCGCGACGGCGAGTCACCATATGGTGAGGAGGTGCAGGCGCAGCTGGGGACGACGGACGGGGAGGCGATGGCGTCGCCGAGCCGGGCGGTGAAGACGCGGGCGATGTCGAGGAGGAGCTCGCGGCAGAGCCCGGGGCAGGCGTCGTTGCCCTGGTTGGAGAAGGGGACGATGCAGCACTCGGGGCAGGCGTGGCGACAGGGGAGGCTGTCGCCGGAGGAGATCGTCCCGGGGCAGTGCGTGGGGCAGTGCTCGGGGCAGATCGCTCGACAGGGCGACGAGGCACATGTGCGGCAGGTAGCGGGCAGGCTGGTGCCACGGCTGCGCCGTCGTCCTGAGATCCAGTCGAGGATGTTTCCTGGAGAAAATCATAAGAGTGCGTAGTGTTCGTTTTGGCGAACGGAAAATTAGTCTCATCAAAAACAACATGCCGAGAGATGATAATTCGACGTGTCGCAATGTCCATGCAGCGGTAACCTTTGTGATTAGAGGGGTAACCGAGAAAGATGCATGGAGTGGAGCGGGGAGACAGTTTATGTTTCATGCTAGAAGCGATATTGGGGTAACAGAGACACCCAAATACGCGGAGGTGAGAGTATGATGGGGAGGTGGAATAGAGGGCGGTGAAGGGACAGGAGGCGGTCGTGGCGGTCGTAGGTAGTCTGTTGAGAAGGTATGTGGCGGCGTGTATAGACTCAGCCCAGAATTTTGGCGGCATGGAGGCTTGAAATAAGAGTGTGCGGGCGATGTCGTTAACTGTCCGAATTACACGCTCAGCCTTGCCGTTTTGCTGGGAAGTATAGGGACACGAGAAGCGTACATGAATACCGTGAGTGGATGCAAAGTCATGGAGGGAGCGATTGTCAAACTCCTTGCCATTGTCACACTGAATTTGTTGGAGCGGTAGTGCAAACTGTGTGTGAACAAGTGCGCGGAACGAAGAAAGAATGCCATAAACTTCAGATTTGCGTCTAAGAGGAAAAGTCCATAAATAATGAGAAAAATCATCAAGTATGACTAAAAAATATTTATAACCCGACATGCTTTCAACCGGAGAAGTCCAGAGATCACAATGCACAAGTTCAAACGGACGCAAAGTACGAGTAGACGAATCTGAAAAAGGAAGACGAACGTGTCGACCAAGTTGACACGCATGACAAAGACTAGACCCTTTTATTTTATTGCATGGGAGCGATGATGATGACGCGAGGCGGCGAAGAGCACCGTGTCCAGGATGCCCGAGGCGGCGATGCCACAGGTCAGGGGCGCCGGCGGTGGAGGTGGTCAAGGCATGGAGGGCGACACCGAGTGGGAGAGTAGGGGTAGAGGTCACCCGTACTGTTACACCGAAGGATCACGGCCTTGGTATGAAGGTCCTTCACAGAGAAACCAAAAGGGTCAAATTCAACGGAGCAACAATTGTCACAGGTGAATTTTCTAACAGAAATTAGATTCTTAATGATGCGAGGAGTGACAAGAACATGTTGTAAATGCAGCGGGCGATTAGGAAAAAAAGAGGGGAGAGAGGCGGAGCCCGAAGCAGTGACGGGGAGAGAAGATCCATCACCGACAACAACATTAGAGAAAGGAGTGTGTGAGGAGAGGGAGTTAAGGATACCCGCATCCGAGGACATGTGTGCGGAGGCGCCCGTGTCCATGTGCCACTCCGTCGGTGGCTGCAGGGTCATCGTGTTGAGCTGGTTGATGAGGGCGGCGGTGTCCCATGACGGGGTGGCATGGGGTGCTGTCGGGGCCGGCGCATACTGGTAGACAGGGGCGGGCGCGCCATAGTAGTGCAGCTGCTGCTGGTGGTAGGGCAGCTGAGACTGCGGTGTTGCCATGAAGCCGTGGGCGACGGGGCGCGGTGGAGGAGCGCCAGGGCGGGGGCCGAGGATGCCGGCGTTGCTGCCCATGGGGTACATGTAGATGGCCCCCGTCCATGGATTGTACGGGGTGGGGCAGGGTGGTGCAGTGCCGTACCCACCACCGCCATACCCACCGGGCCCCTTCTTCTTCTTCCCCTTGTTCTTGCCGGTGTTGTAGGGTGCCGGAGCACCGTAGCCGCCAGCTGGAGGGGCGCCAAAGCCTGGTGGTGGAGGGCGTGGAGGTGCAGGGCCAGGTGCAGCACCACCGCCCGTGTTGCTGTAGAGGGCGGCGGCGTTCGACGGTCCAGCGCGGCCGCCATGATGAGGCTTCAGCTCCTGGAGAAGAAGCATGTTCCGGAGCTGGAGGAAGGACGGGAAGGGCGTGAGGAGGGGGACGAGGGCAGCCACGTTGTCGTAGGCCTCGTCAAGGCCCTTGAGGACGTTCCAGACGAGGGCGTCGTCGGTGACCGGGGCGCCGACATCCGCCAGCGCGTCGGCGACGGCTTTTTGCTCGAGGCAGTAGGCCGTGATGGACTTACCCTCCTACTCCAGGTTGCGGAACTTCTGCCCGAGGTAGCCGGCGCGGGCCTGCTGGTTGTCGCGGAAGAGGGCCTCGATGCGCGTCCAGACAGAGTAGGCCGACGTGGTCGCTGTCATGACCATGTTGAGGATGTCCGGGGCGATGGAGCCATAGAGCCAGTGCAGGACGGTGGAGTCGAGGCGGAGCCACTCTTCATCGGCCGGAGCGACGGCCGTGGTGAGGTGGTCGGCGAGGGCGTAGGTGTGGACGGCGATGTCGACCATGTTGCGCCACTTGGAGTAGTTGGACGCCTTCAGGTCGAGGGTGATGGGGATGAGCGCCTTGACGCTCTGGATGGCGGTGGCTTGCGCCCAGAGGGCGGTGTTGCCGTCGGCCATGGCCGCGCCGGGAGAGGTGGAGCGGCGAGAGACCCGGGGGCGACGGCGGTACGTGATGAGTTTGGCTGCGGAAATTTGTCTGGCTGATACCATGTAGAAAGAAAGAGTTGGGTGAATTAGGCCACGCTTGGACCTTTGCCTCGTATATCATATAAATAGGTGATTACAAGGTAATGAACCCATATACAATCTTCACCATAATGGTCCAATCTCCTATACATAGCAGGGCACCAGATATGGTTTGATTGCAGCGATATCAGGAGATATCGTTTTAACTACACCGAATATCTTGAGGATACTCGGTTGTCTAACAGGGACGACGGATAAGGAATCCAGCGCGGCTAGTATTCAATGCCCGTGCGACATTAGCTGATCACCATGTGACGATATCATAGTGCAAGGAAAACAACATCTGCATCAGGTACCAGCCAAGTAACAATCACGGCTAGAAAAACAAAGAGTTAGTATTCATGTGCGAATCTCGTTTGGTATTCAGCATATCATATGTACCATTTTGCCTTCATCATCACTTTTGTGTTCCGAGTCTATGATCCGACAGAAAAATCATGAAGTACATGAAAGCTCATTCTAAAATATATATACATTTTTATCTGAAATCCATAAGCTTGGGTTGAAACTGACAAAATAGATCATTCAACTATTTTTTCAGCTGGCTGGATCAGGACCATATGTCGCCATGGGCACCTGCACGCACCTCATCATGAGAAAGAGATTGAGAGAGAAGGGAGGGGAATTGGAGCAGCCGAGCGGCCTCATCTCGCCGTGGGTCTCACCAGTCAGCATTCGTGGATGTGCTCCCTTCCGCGGACGAAGAGGCGGGAGGAGTCCCGTGGTGACCTCTGCTGCCAAGCGAATTCCTAGCAAACCTCTGTCAAGTAGGACCGCGCATTGGAGCCAGATTAAACTATGCTTTGCGGAAATTCATAACCACTGAATCATCTAGTCTAAACGGATTTGGGTGAGTTCATCCTGGATACCTAATATAGAAGTGTTCTCAGGTATAGTGAGGACATAATCTACCTGGAGGGATAAATTGAGCTAGGGAATCTCTCTGTTGAAAGAAGAATAGAACATCAATGAGGTGAGCCCGAACCTTGCGACTTCGACAAAAAATTCGCAGTTTGTCTTCTGTTGTCCAGACTCCAGAGCACACAGCAGGACACACGTCCACATCAGTTGAGCGAAAGAGCTGAAGCCTAAGCTGCAAAATATAAAAAATGCATGGATGAGTAATGACTCTGTTGTTCAAATAATAGAGGGTTGTGTTTTTCAAATAAAAGAGTTTCCGATTTCTGGACGGTAGTATCGTAGTATAACTGAAACAAATCTCTTGTGTCTAAGCTTCCGGCAATTTCACTGAGCATCTTCATCCAGGCAGCAAATATGCAGTGTTGATCTATCTCCAAAGCCCGCATCTTCAGGAGAGGGGAAAATTAAATCAACCAGATGATCCAAAAAATTATCAACATGAATCAAATGGTTGAGGATGTCTTACCTGCAACCGTCTCGGCAATCTCCGCGGGTTTGTCTTCTACGGATAGGTCCAGCACTGGGAAGGAGGGGGAACGGGTGGGGAACTGGGGATCGAGCAGCACTACTTCGCCGGGTGGAAGGGAAGGATGGAAGATAAAGCATGGAGGTGCGCCGACGACGCAGATCATCTAGAGCTCGAACTCGTCAATGGTGAACTGCTCCTGCAGCGGTTGAAGGCACGACGCGAGGACCTTAGACGGCGGCAGACACCTCAGAGGGCTTCTATGTATTCCCGTGGTGAATACATACCTTCAGTCAATCAACGCCTCCCTCACCCATGGTCGGCTTGATTTGGGCGAAGACAACACCCGACCGTCACCATAGACGAAGGCGAGCTCTACCCCGGTCGGGGCCAAATTTCTTGGCCTACAGCTCCACTCCGGCCGGCGGTCGATTCCATGGTCTACTGCCCGCCATGGGCGACGTCGAGCTTGTATTCAGCCGTATCCACCACCTACCTTCCGCCACAGAACAGGGGAAGCTTGGCTTTGTCCATATCCACCGCATCCTGCCTGCCATGGACGATGCAGGGAGGAGGGAGCAAAGGCGGCGGGTAGAGAGAGGAGGCGAGGAGAACGGAGGAGTGTTCCGTTTTCTCTCCACGCAATCAGGATCGTGTGTGCGTAGTGGGATGGAGGTTGTTCCTCGGCAGGCTTTTACCGGGTTTATTTTAGCGTGGCGCGGTTTGGAGGGACCGATTTTTTTTCGTGCGGGTGGGTAGAGGACGTACCATGGGACACCACCTCTAGCCATTTAATATAGTAGAGATGATCACTACATAAGACAAATATTTGTGTCAAGCAACTTTGCACAAAGAAACCCACAAGAAGTAAAACTACAAGTTCACCCTTGGAGAAACCTGTGCCTCGCCGAAACATCGTCCATCTTCCTCCACTGCCACTATGGTAGCACCGAAAAAAGAGTCGAATAACCACCACACCTAGATCTGGGAGAGCACCATCGCATTCAAAGATGCTTTTTGAGCTGATGAACTGGGCTATCGCAAGCGATGAACCCGAGACTTTGTGGCACGTCAGCCGGGGATCTAACCCGTGGTCACCAAATCCCAACGACATCATCTTCACTTGACATAGTCGATGAAGAGAAACGCCGCCGCATGCCGTCATCCACGTGCACAAGTACAAGACACCACACACAATTGAAAGTATCGAACACCGATCACCGACAATAAATCTCACCAGATCCGGAGACCAGCGAGACGACCAGGCCATCTGCCCCCTGACGCCACCGGTTGGAGCGACGTCGAGATGGAGGAAGAGCAGAGGCAAATTATTTCGACGCGGCGCAGTCTCCTCCATAGAAGCAACGCCTAAAGAAAACACTAGGCAACCCGGGCTAGAGGCTGGAGCAGTCACTCCGGGGTCCCCACCCCCTCCCGTCGCCGGAGCGGCCGACGGAGGAGGCAGGGATCGGCGACTTGGCCGGACGGGAGCAGATGTGCGCCGCCGCTTTTCCCTGGAGCGGTTCTTTTTACTGAAGGACGACCCAACGCGAGGCTAACCCGCCGGTTTTTTCAGGCCCGCTTTGGTACGGAGGAAATTAGCAATCGAGTTTCATGGGACGGTCCTATTCGACGCTTCACGCCTCGCGTGTCGGGCGGCTAATCCCGATTCACCGCTCTTTTTTTTTAGAGTTATTCATCGCTTATTTGCGCGCGATAACATGCATCGTTCCGGAGCGAAACATTTTGGGCTGCGGCCCACTACTGTACAGTTTTTTTTTCAGTTTTGAGAATATTCTACTACCTCTCTCCATCTTTTGATGTCAAAAGTTCATCCGAATTTAAATGTATCTAGACAATTTTTTGTGCATAGATACATCTAAATTTAGACGAACCATCAGACATCTATTAATGGATGGAGGGAGTGGATGGTTCTAATCCGCTTAATCATGGTTTTGTCTATTCGGTTTTTCATCCCTTTTTTTGAAAAGTTCATTAAAAAATGTTTTAACCTAAAAGTGTGTTCAAATTTAAAATTGTTCATATTTAATTCTTTTTCGAATTCAAAATTTGTTAGGATTTGGATTTTTTCAAATTTGCTCATAATCAAATTTTGGTCAAAATCAATTTTTGCTATGGTTTAAAACTTGCTCAAAGTCAAATTTTGCTCAAATTCAAATTTTGTTCAGACTCAAAATTTTGTATAATTTAAATTTGCTCAAAATCTAATTTTTCTCAAAATCAAAATTTTGTTAAAATTCAAATTTGTTCAAAATGTATTTTTTGTTCAGATTCAGAAAAAAATGGTTGCAAATAGTGGTCCATATGGTTCGAATTTGGGTCTCGGACGTAGTTGACCTGAGTTGCAACCCCGGTAAGCTAGAGCTCGGATGTTATAAAAACTGAAAAATATGGTAGTACTTCTTTTTTAGCGAGCGAACAAATGGGTCGGTCCACCTGGGATCGCCTTCAGGCGATGCGTCATTGCTTTTAGTTCCTTTTAAATTAGGAAATTGGACTCTTCATATATTTTCTTGATGTGTGATTAGTTTCTCGATTGTTGACTTCTATGATATTTAGTTCCTTTTCTGTTATCTCAACAAAGTACATGAGTGGTTTTATCTTCAGTGTTGTAAGCTAGCTTTGCAGTGTAGAAGACGTGGAAGTGAGATCAAAACTAATTGATATCAAAACTCTGTTTGGCTTTTTGGAGCCACGGGGCTTTTATCTTTATTTCTAATTGTTACCTAATGATCCTCAATTTGATCCCATTGTTGCACCCTATTTGCATGGACAACAGGGACATGATCCATTACTTTCAGGTTTTTTCTATTTGGCAAGTTACCTTTCCTTCTTTCTATGCATTCTCATCGCCATGGAGTATTACTACAAGATGTGTTGCTGATAGTGGTGGTTTTGGGGTTCAAGCTTGGCTTTCATTTATTATAAATAACATTTTATCATGTACTCAATGACAGTTAAAATTGTAGGATGTCATAGAAATTTTAGAGACATTTGTTGTTTTCCATGCTGATAAATTTAAATCGTAAACCATGTCCTTATACATAAGGATATATAGGTGGAGATCTAGAAAAGTCTAATTAAAATGACCGTCTAAAAATCATTTTGTCATCTTTTGTAGATACCATTGTAGAGAGTAGAATAGTGTATGAGACCAGAAGCATAAATTTGCTCCATATTAACTTGATCTTCAGTACATTATTATCCTATTTAGGCTCCTGAAACTTTTCATTTTCATATAGTCATCGTTGTTGCTATTTGGCATAAAACTGATATTTGTATCAAAAGATTTGCCTCGGTCCTTTAATCTTGGTACTGAATCGACTCATATGTTTACATACACCGTTTAGTCAAAATAGTTATCTTTTCTACACGTATACATGACTAGAGTGCATTTTACTTTATGATCACTATATACAAATTGACTGGTCATTGTTTCGGTGGATTAGGGAAATTTTTGCTGTGAGCATGACTAGATTGGGGAGTAAACATAAATCAACGACCTAATAATATTTACCAGGTGCAATGTATTGGATATTTTCTTTAAGAAGGCATACACAAAGGAATTTGTGAAAGTCAGCAAGTTGTATCAGTATTAGACGGCCCAGTTCCTCCCCCTTTATGTGTTGTATCAGTATTAGACGGCCCAGTTCCTCTCCCTTTATGTAACAGTGCCTTATAGTGAAATTTTCTATGATAACAAGGCACACCTAGCCTGCATCTTACCGGCCATACATGCCTTACATTGATAAAATGGGAAAACATGCTTTTCTACTACTGCAACAACACTTTCTGCCTTTTTATCTATTTTTCGATTATCCAGATCTCTAAACTGTGGTTGTTTGTTGATTTTTTGCTGTGAACATGACATAGATATCAGGTTGTCGGTCTGCTCCCGCTGCCTAGCCCAGCAGGCTCTCAATTCCCTCTCAGTTACAAAACGGCATGTAAATCACGGGATAAACATTTCCCCACAAGTGTATTTGACCCATGAAGTGTGTAACCAGATCTGAGCAATATTAGTACAACTAGCTTATTTCTTCTACTGCTTGCACAACAACCAATCATCCACCATATGGCGCGACGTGCCGCCGCACCGATCATTGCTAGTAACTATCTATTCATCAAAGAACTTCCTGTCATTTAGTAGTCATGTGAGTACAAGAGCATGTGGCACCAAACAATGCTCACCATGTGTCCCTCGGCTTACTCTACTATCGTCTATAGTGGCCCACCGTCTTCTTCTAAGCGTTGAGCTGCCACATCTCCCAAAAGTGGTTGACCTTCTCCTATCTGTTCTTCTAGCCACCATGTTCACCACCAAAAGAGTGACGATCTGCTAGGGGCCTAGGGTCCTCAGCCATAGTGGCCACCAACGAAAGTGAGGAGGGAGGCCAAGGGTTCGAGGAAACAACAGTTTCATTCCAACGGCCATATGAAGAGGCGTGATGCCCTCAGGATAGTGATGTATGGAGAGGGAGCTCATGCTGGAGGATGAGCTTGGGCTGGATGCGAACGTTCAATGGGAGGAGGAACTCGGGGTGGAGGACGAGCTTGATGCCCAGGAGGTCTTGGAGGTAGAGCTTGACTAGGGCTAGAGGAGGCCGTGGCTCAACTCATGAAGAGGTCATCCGATAGGTCGAAGATGGGTCCCGGAAGATGGCTGCGGGTAGCGACGGTGGCAGAGGACGAAATGGAAAGGGCAATAACGACACATCGTTGGCTACATTTTTTTTTCTTTTCTATTTTCCATGCGAACATCCAACTGGTACCTCTCACTTTGCGGTGGCAAGGGTGTGATATTTTCTAACTTGGCCTATCAATGTAGGGTATCAGCAATTTCAATTTAATAATAAAGGAGAGAGAAGACCATTTCACGAGAAATGAACAAATGTTGATTTTTTTTAGATGAAATGCTCGAGAGGAGGTTATCTATTTCCAACCCAGTTATTTTCTAAAAAATATGAAATGCTTGAAAAACCTGATGAGACTCTTCTAAAATTTCATCAAGTGAACACTTGATGATACTGATAATTTCGTTTCCTTAATATTTATGAATTATTAATTACATCAACTCCGTTCCCCAACTCACTACCTCAGCTCCAAAGCTTTAGGCTTATTATATATCATTTGAAAAGTCGAACCAAATAAAGTTTGACCAAACTTTTAGAAAAGTTATCAACGAATATTATATTTTGTAGATACCATATGAACATTATCTATCTATAATGGTATTGACTTTGTATTTTACATGTTAATGAATTTTAGTAATTTTTTTTGGTTAAACTTGATGTAGTATGTTTTTTTGAAAATAATATAAGTCTTAAACTTTGAAATTGAGGTAGTACTACCGTTCCTCGCTGGTTGGGGTCGTATTTAATGAAATCTTGCACGCAGTGTTTTACATACACTTTATTAATGTATCTCGTCCAAAACACATGTTATTAATAATACTGTTTAATTTAGCTAGACTAGGTAGATGTGTGTATGAATACAAACAAATAAACAAACAAACAAACATAAAAGAGTTAGAATCTATACCGAAACAGGATCCAAACTTGGAGAGAAAGGCAAAGCAATACACCGGCACAGCCACGCTATCGACGGCGTGGATTTCACGAGTTGTGCGCGCACACGAGCAACAGTAATTCCCGTACAAACTCTTGTATGTACAAAACAGAAGGTGAATTTGGCAAGAAGAAGTTCTCAGCCCACCTGTCAGGCAGGGACAGGGAGGAGAGTCCGGACTCGGGGCGTTTGAAACCCTACTCTACTCCTGTCCGGCACAGACACGAACCAGCAGAGTTTTTCTTTCTTTCCAACCCGGAAGAAGATTATTGTTCGTTGGTAAAATAAATACCCGAGCTCCCCCGCCGCACAGGGCAGCTTCCTCCTTGGTTTCCTTGGTGCGTGCGTGCGGCGATACGCGGCGGCGGCGGAGACTCGAGGGTTTTGCTGCTCTCCACACACGCGGCGGCGGCGGCAGTCGGATCCGGAGGCGCCATGAGAGGCGGGGGCGGAGGCCGAGGCGGTCGGCGGCGGCGGCGGGACGCCGCCGCAGCAGCAGCCCCGCGCGGCGGGGGAGGGGGCGGAGATCCCGCCGGCCTCGAGGAAGCTGGTGCAGGGCCTCAAGGGGATCCTCGCCGACCGCACCGAGGCCGAGATCTACGCCACGCTACTCGACTGCGCCATGGACCCAGACGTCGCCGTCGAGCGACTCATCTCGCAAGGTACTCTTCCTCCACCGCCGCCTTCTCCGCCCCTCCCGCCCGACCTCCCCTGCCTGGAATCCGAGCGTCTCTTGCGCTGCGCCGCCGCGCGGCGCCTCGTCAGCAGCGCTAGGGTTTGCCTCCCGGCGCCGATTTGGTCTCGTTTTCTGAAAGCTGTAAACTTTTTTTTTTGAGGGGAAAAGCTGTAAACTTGGCTGTGCTGTTAGTTTGATTCAGTGGGAATTCATAGTGTTGACCGAAGCTGAGGCCCTAGATGGTGCTGCCTCGTGATGTAAGCAGGTTCATCAATTTAGTTTGACCTCTGCCATCGTGCGTGCGTCCCTCTTTTAGCCTCATACTTGTATGTTGCAGAAATAGGATACTACTAGTTGCTCTTCACATTAACTATCATCTCCCACGCTTGACTTGAGTGGCTTCTACTCAGGTGGATAATTAGTATATAGATGCATTCATTACAGGTGGATAATTTTTTGCGTTCACAAGAGTGGCAGTTATATTTGTGTGTTTGAAACTAGCAGCATATTAATTAAGTAGTAGAGCTTCCACCTTGCATGCAAGTGTAAATAATACTACTACTACTGTGCAACCCTTTGCTTAGAGATTAATTTTGCATTTATTACATTACGAGTCTGATTAATCTCGCAAGAGTACCTCATGTTCACAGAGTGGCAGTTATATCAGTAGTGTTTGAAATCCATACATGGCTGACCAAGTAGTAGTAATAATTGCTTTTTTCTTCTGGAAGATACTATAGTATGTTACTTGCTAGTTACTACACATGTTGAGTGTCTTGGATCTCAATGGTCTTTCTTTGCAGCAAGAGCAGATGGAAGATTGTATTATGCTCATGCACTTTCTAATGTTTACCTACAAGCAGTTATCTGTATGCTGGCAAGTTATCTAACTCTCTTATTATGTTTGTTCAGATCCTTTCCTTGAGGTGAGGAGAAAGCGCAATAACAAAAAGGAGGTTAGTACATGAACCATGAATTTCCTATGCTGTTTTATGGGTGTTTATTATTGTTTGGTCTTATTCCTCGTTCTTGCTGTATTGATTGGGAATTTAGATCTTTATGGCCACTGATTAGACTAAGGGAGTATTGATTGGCGAATGTGGGCTGATTTGCCTGCTACCTGAGATATCAATGGTCTTTAGATTTGTTGTGGGATCATTTGATTGCACTGCATTTGCTTTAATTTGTCTCCATGTTAGGACGTTGGAGTGGTCAGAGTACTTCGGATAGCAAAGTTAGTTAGGAACACACCATAACTACCTCAATCCATTGTCGAACTCCTCTTTTACTGCTACAAAACTCAGTAATTTGTATCCAGGCCACGCCTATGCAGCATGGTCCTATAAAAAACCATATCTCCAACAAACCCTACATATCCTCTGCCCTCAGCTTCAAAGGAAAAAAAACCCTTCTTGGGGTTATTCTTCAATACAATTTTGGTATTTCTGTTGTTTAAGTTGATCCACGCCACTTGATTGTTCTTCTGATAAACTCTTACCACCTGTAGGTAAAACCTTCTCAGGAAACAAGGCCTCGCCCATTTTATAAATCTGCATACCGAGGACCTAAGGCTGGTTCTGATCGAAGTGGGCGTTTTTACTCTGTTTCAGGAGGTAATTTGCTAAATTCTGTAGTGCTATACGATAAAGATTTTTTTTGTGAAGTCTGACTCATTAAAACTTGTATCGACTTGACAACTATCAGCAGACTCTACTGCTAGTGCTAAAGGTCCTATCAAGAAAGAAACTGTTCCGCCAAACACGTCAACCGCTGATTCTGTCAAGGGGGGCAATTCTGTGGAAACAATTTCGGCATCTGGGTATGTAAATAGATCTTGAGTTCATGTTTTTGCACCTAATTTTGTTGCAATTCTTACAGTAGCTTTGTCTATTCTGTGCTGTAATTGTTGATTGTTTTATAGTATCTGATTCATTATTTCTTTGGCGAATCAAGTACAACCAAAAAACTCATGTTTTTGTCAGATGTAACTGTTAAGTACCGTTGGATGGGTTTTCCCTTTGTTAGATTTCCTCCTGTATGATGTTAGTATGAAGCATTAGTTTGGATAAATTATTTAGCTTTCAAAGGTAAAGAAGAGGTGTAGCCTACTCATGATGCCTTAATGATCTAATAATCTCTGTTGTAACACTTTGCTAGAAGGCTGATAGCAGAAAGAGAGAAGAAGAATATGAGTTAGGATTTCTGCAGACATATCATCACAGTTTTCCTGTCTTCTAGTTTTCCTTTTATCTCTGCATTGTGCATGTTTGATTCTCATCATCTATCTTTTCAGAAAATTTATTCATGTCTTTATCAGAACCATTAGAAACTGACTTTTTTTTTATGATGTATAGCTTCATTCTCTAGTTTATAAATTGCTATGTTTAATGGCTTGGTGGTAATTCAAGTACATAGACTTTGGACTTCCCTTCACAGGTTTTCTAACTTTTTGTGCTTCTGTTTCCAGAAATTTAGCTGATGCTAAGTCTACCAGTTTCCAGCCTCCACAAGTGCAGCATGGTTGGGGTGGGGTGCCAGGACGCCCTTCTTTGGCTGATATAGTGAAGAAGGGCATACCTCAAGCTAAATCTGGAGGCAGAACTGCTGCAAATAAGGCTGGCATGCCAGCTGTTGGTGGCTCAGTGGTTGCCAATGCATCAAATTCTAACACAGTTTTGCCATCACAAGGGGACAGTGTCAGAGCTGATAAATTACCAAATGGCACTATTCAGGTCCACCCTGTACATCCAGGACAGGGGTCAGATGTGCCAGAAGCTATTGCTGCTGCTTCCACAAATGTGATCACACCAAGATCATTTACTCCTGAGGTCAACGAAGATGTCACCGGCAATTTAGAGCAAACTAAGGAGATGAGTGCAAACAATACCGGTGGTCTAACATCTTCAGTACCGTTTTCTCTGTCTGATAAAGACTTATCCTTTAATAGTGACTTGATAGAGACAACAGATGGTTATCTGCCTGACAAACATTCATTTGAGCACAGCCAAAGTAAGTTATATAAAAGATGCTATTTACACCTCTTTTATCTTTTGCAAGTACATAGACTTAGGACTTCCCTTACCATTGTCTCCCTGGCTGTTAGAGCTTATGCATGTTTCTTTCATGTTTCATGTTTGCGTGCTCGCACCTTGTCTAGCTGACCAGAATTCCCTGTCTTCCTAGTCACTTCTCTTTTGTTCACTACTATGACTCTTTCTCAGTTCTTATTATGACTTGTACCCTTGTAGATGTAGATTCAAACGGTGACATGTCTACTACGGCGTATCAGTTGGAACACTTGACTATACATGAGGAAAGTAGACCAAAAGCATCTGAAGATAACCCAGCTGTAATAATCCCTGGTCACCTTCAGGTTTCCAATGCTGATTTTGCGCACTTGACATTTGGTAGTTTTGTGTCTGGGACGCTTGATGCATCATGCCCCATTATATCTGCCAGTAATGATATGGAGGTTACATCACCTTCTGATAGCCACTCAGGCGACCAGTCTGAAGTCAGGTATGCATTTATTCATCATACCCAGATATTCTTCATCCTCATTTTCATCATGTGCTGACATTCAGTCCTTCCTTTTCAGAATCCGTGAGTTCGAAAACAAGGAGACATCTACAGGCAACGAGTACATTGTTTCTGCACCAAACAGTAACACAGAGAATCCTAACATTACACCAGTACAACAACAGTCTGAAGTTGGAAGAGCTGATTTACTGGATGTTACAAACAACGCTGAATACAACTTATCCTCATCTGATTATGCCACATCAAATGCAGTGCAGCCAGATTCTAGCACGCAGACATATCTACAGGAAAATCGTCAGATGCAAAACATTTCTCCTCTCTCTAACTTCATGGTAGATGCTCATTCCCTATCTTGGTTTAGTTAAGAAATTATATTGATATGTTGCTAGTTTCCATAAATAGCTGTCTACATGAAAGTTGTGAGTTTGATTTCTGTTTTGGTATAGTATATGTACCACTATTTTGTGTTCACAAGTGCATAAATTCGAAATGAAACAAACAAACATGACCGTGGATAAAATGCTCCTGGTGCGAACTTGCTAACCAACGATCTTAAATGCCCCTGGTTTCTGTTTTTTGTTTTAAACCAATTCATTCCTCCTTTATTGACATACTTGCTTATTACTGTGTCTGCAGCATGGAAGTATGCCAAATGGCTTACTGCCACCAGCAATGCCACCTTTCCGTGAGTTAGATCCAGCATTCTCGATGCTGCTTACTAACCCTCCATTGGCTACGATGATTCATGGTGCAACACCATCGGCTGTGAGCAATTCAACTGTTTCTTCGCAGCCACAAGAGGTATGCCTTCACCGAATAACTAAACCAGACTGCTCTTGTGAGAGTAGCCATGTGTTATGAATTCATGTCTGTGTTAGGTTTTTATACGCTCTTTTAGTAGTATGTTAATATGCAATATAGAATAGAACTCGTGATTGTTAGCGTATCGTATTGAATGGCAAATTTATTGATATCTTGTTGCATGTTAGCAGATAAATTTTGTTCAGTTATACTGAACTGCATTCTAGCATAGCCCTTCTGGACAGACTCAGTAATTAGTACTATATACAATACCTATGTTTGCTCTGGTGAAAGAGTAAATTATTGTTTTCCTCAGGAACTTGGGATAGTTCTTCAATTTTACTTTGTACACTCTAAAACTAAAACTTGTTCCGAAGTTGTTGCACTCTGCAACTAGGATAACTCTTGCTTATTGCTTGGTGCAGTTATGTTTCATGCTAACTTTGCCCTGTGTGGTTAGGTCATGTTTGTCAAATCCTTGTGGAGTTACATCTGCCTTGTCCTTTAGTCCATATTGCTTTTCTAAATTGCTCATACCAATACTACCCAATCCATGTATCGAAATTCTGTCTGGCCGCATTACTCATTATAGGACCGTATGCTGTTAGTTGTTACTATAGTTGTGATCTACTCTCCTCTTGTAACGTTAGATAAGTAAACTGTTCATTCATTTTCTAAGTTATTCTTGTAGCTGTCTTCTGATATGGTTTGTTCTTGTAGAATGCTAATCCAGGTGGTTTATCCAACCCACAGTTGGCCCACTCTCAGGGAAGCACCAGCGTTGCTCCAGGCCCTCCTCTCCCTCACCATCTTCATCCTTACGCTCAAGGAGCTCTTCCTCTTGGATATGCAAGCATGTTTGGGTACCCATCTTTGCCACAAAGCTATGCATATCTCCCTCCAGCTGCCTTTCAGCAGCCATACATGAGCAATGGTCTATTCCACCAAGGAGCAGCTGCAGCTCCAAATTCTGGTATAAAATACTCTGTGCCACAGTACAAGACCAATGTTCCTCTTGCGAGTTTGCCACAGCCAGCCTCATTGCTCTCCAACTACATGGGAGGTTATGGAACCGCAAATGGCTTGCCAGGAAATTTCGCTCTGAACCAAAGCACTCCGTCAGCAACCACGTCTCTTGGGTTCGATGGATCAATGCCCTCCCAGTACAAAGAGGGCAACCACTACGTTTCTCTTCAGCAGCAGCAGCAGGTAAGAGAGATTCACAGAAGGGGGTGGGGGCGGGCGAAGCTAGATTAAGTAATAAACATGACGACAGGTTATATGATTTACTAACTCCTTGTTTGTTGCTACAGAGCGAGAACCCTGCAATGTGGATGCATGGAGCTGGTTCGCGAGGAATGCCACCTCTTGCTGCCAATACCATGTATGGCTATCAAGGGCAGCAGGGCCACCAGGGCAGCTTTCGGCAGGGTCAGCTGCCCTCACAGTATGGTGCAGCGCTTGGGCAGTCACAGCAAGGCTTGGGACCTGAACACCGAAATCCGAGCGATAGTAATTTGAGTGCTGCTGCTCAGGCTAATCAAATGTGGCCGAGTAACTATTGAGAATAGATAGAGTTAGCTACCGTGAAATTTTGAGAGGCCCGTGAGATGTGTTTGAGCATATGTTCAATTAGTAGTATATCTAGGGACCTCAACATCTGTAGCTCAACTTATTTATTTTCAGATAGAAAAGAACGGTTCATTCTCTGTTTATTCTTCTTTTTTGTCATTTGCATGTCATGTAACAATAAACCAAAAATCTCTAACAAGCAGTAGTAGTTTTGTGGAAGTATCCAAAGATCAGGCTGCTTCTTTTTTGCTTGGTTAATTACTTACTATCTTTTCAAAGTCGTTCCTGTGAACTCACTGCAAGAGATGTGTTTTAAGAACTCTAATAGGAATAAACTGGGTAATTTTGTTTCTGAAAAACACGTATTTTCAACACCAAATAGAATTGATCTCTTATATATGAACCTAGTGTTATTTTACAAGCTGAATCAAAATATAGTTGGAGAGAAAAGAGGAATATGCGTTGAATGAGAAATAAAGCATGCTTCACACAGATTGACCACATAGTTTTCTCCGGAGTAAAATACAAATCGTTGTCACAGTGCCCTGCCTCGCATAGCAAAAGTAAAAAAAGAAAAAAAGGAGCGTGGGTTCATCTTTGGTTCGGAAAGAGATGATAAAAATTGTAAACTTAATAGCAAAATAATCTACTTTTATTAAAATATTTATTAGATAATCGAAAACAGAGGATCTTGAGTACTATTAGAAATTCAGAAGAATTGCGTAGAGGGACCATTGAGAAACTCGTAAAAGCTTCGCAAGGCAAAGTTTTCAAATATCTTGGCCCAAGGTGAATTCTCATTGGCCCTAAATTTTCACGTAAAAACGTTAATGCAATTAGTTGGGAAATTAAAAAGAACTTTATTTTCTACTCTTCAATTCATTTTTACTCCCACATTAAATGCAAATGGTTTATGCAAAGTACTAATGAACATGCAAAACTGAAACCGTTTTACACATGGTGCATGCAAAGTACTAATGAGCCTCGATTTATACGGTGGGATACGAAAGGAGGAGTCTTTTGCATGCAATAATGAATCAGTTTTACTTCCACATTAAATGCAAATGTGCCTAGGAAGTGAGGCATTTTGGGACAATTATTTTTGGAACTTTGCCTTGCGAACCGGGACGAAGGGAGTACTACATCTGTCCATAAATAGATACCAAAAGTTTGTCTAAATTTAAATGTATCTAACCACAATTTAGTGTATAGATATATTCGAATTTAGACAAATCTTTGGCATCTATTTATGGATGGGCGGAGTAGAAGATTAACACTTCATTCCTGGGTGATGATTAGAACACACGATCTGGAGGAAGGCCCTCGCGGGCGAGCCACTACATTAAGACGTGATATTTGACATGTGCCGGGTGCATCTGTACATGGCTTTATATAGGTTGTTATTGTGCCGCAGTATCTTGACTTCCAAAAGAGATGTGCTTAAGGAACTCTAGGAATAAAATAATTTATTTTAAGAGTATCTAAAACACCGTCGCCCATTAGAGCACATAGTCGTCTGTTCCGTCCTCCTAGACCGTAGGAGCATCGCCGCCAGGCAGCCCATCACCGTCACCCGCCGCTATCGTCTTCCTCGCCTTCGATGTGGAGCGTCCCGTGTGCCATTGATCCTCCTCTGCTCTATCCCGGTCCTTGCCGCCTGATTCTGGGACATGCCCTGCTCGCTCTCATGCTGCATAAGCATTTCACTATGAGTCGTGGGTCCCTGAACCACGTCCCCGCATTCCTGTGGTTCGGACGGTTTCATCGTCGATTATGTCAGTCACCACCGGGGTCCTTCTCTCGAAAACAACAAAATAGAGTTGAATCGACCAAGGGCGTAGGGGCATTATGCAAAATTTTGAGGACGCTCATTAATAGACGAGATGTGGGAGGGGCAACTTGCAAATTCCAGCACAACTGCCCTCATGTGTGTGGGCCAGGCCCATGTCCACGTGTCATCCTCATCCCCACAATTTCAAAAGCTGAGCTAAATTCAGGCCAAATCGAGTCAAATCAACAAGTTTAAGGCAGCGATTCTGCGATTCGAATGTACGAGGACTAAACCAAATCAAATAATGTTGGACTACAAGTAGTACCTATGAAATATTCCTTCATATAAACTCAATGAAAACATTAGTCCATAGGGATTGTCATTAATTACCAAAACCACACATAGGGGCAATGTACCCTTACAATAGATGATGCCTATTATGTTGTCAAAGCATGCTAGCTTAATTTTCTATCTAATTAATTATTTTGACTAATTAGTTCTTTTTTTTGTATGTTATATGCTATAGGCATTTGCGGTGGCTTTTTGATAAATGGTTCTAGTATAGCTATTGTCAGTATTAATGAAACATGATACTTTCAGATTACTCAATTAGTTAAGAATTGTTTGTAGGCCAGGTTATCATTTCTGTTGTATATTTACATCTTGGATAGTCATTTTATTTCCTGAGATTGATGGTACAATGTGTTTGGCAAAGAAGAAATCACCATTTAATAGGAAGTAGGACTCAAACGTAAAACCTTGATACGCTTAGAGCATCTCCACTGGTAGCTCCCAAATAGGCGCCAGAAGGGGCGCCGACACCTCCGTTTGGGAGGCGCCAGCACAACATCCTCTAATTGGGAATGCTGCTCCCACACCGGCGTCCCTAAAACGGCGGTCCCGATAGATTTTGAAATTTAAAATGATATTTAAAAACTGAAGTTCATAGGAAATTCATACGAAGTTCATACAAAGGTAGCTCGAATTTAAACATAAACTAAAACTTAATCCTATCTACTGGCCGTCGGTTCGGCCGCTCGACGGCCCTGCCTCGTCGCCGTTCTTCGCCATTCGCGCCTGCGATCGTGCCCGCTTCTCCTCCCTTGCTTTGCGCATCTGGCGCTGCAGCATGGCGGTCGGCGTCGCAGGGGCTTGACGGCGGAGCTGTCCCCGCGCTTCCAGCCTTTCCCGAGAAGCGGCGATCTCGGCGCGCCTCGCCACCTGGCGGGCGAAGGCCTCGTAGTGCCGATGGGCGTTGAGTTCTGCGAGCCTCTGTCGTTCCGCCTCCATGAGGCGGCGTCCCGCCTCCTCCGTGGCCGCTCGCTGGCGCGAGATCTCGAGGCCGTGCTGGAGGTTCGCGTTGTTGATGAACTTGTCCCTCTCCTCCTTCAACCGCTGGTATCGTTCTGCCTTCAGCGACGCGAGGATCGCCGCCTGCTCCGGGTGGGCGGGGGCCTGCGACGGCTCCCCCGACTGCGCTGCCTCCTCCGCCGCCTCTTCTTCCACGGCTGCAACGTGGACCTCGTCCCACGCCGCGAACCGTGGGTCTATGTCCTCGTCGGTGCTGTAGTCGGCGTCGGCCTGCGGCTCCGGCTACAGCTGCGGTGGTGGCGGAGGCAGCGCGCGGCCGTTGATGCCAAGCATGGAGTACGTGGTCTTCAGACGGCGAGGCATTTTGATGTGGAGAGGAGATAATGGAGCGGTGGTGGTGGAGAGGAGAGAATGGAGCGGCGGCGGTGGACGGCGTACGAACTATATAGCGGTGGCAACTACCCACATTTACGCCGACTGGACGCCGCGTGGCCAGTCGCTGCTCTCGTGGCCGCCTCGGTTTCCGCGCGGGAGGTCATTAAACGTCGACGACCAACCTTCCCGCGTCGCGGCCGATGCGAACCGTCGCGTCCTCTCGCTGACAAGGCGCCCCCACCCGCGAAAACCATCGTTCCGCGAGGCGCCGACGCGCCCGAATTCGTGCCCTTGGCGAAGGGGCCGGCACGGGGGTGCCGGCTATTCTATTGGGCTCGAAAAATGGCCGGCGCCGTTTGGGGCGCGCCGGTGCGAGCCCAAAAACGACGCCGGCCCCCAAATCGCTATCGGGGTCCGCCGGTGGAGATGCTCTTATCTACTAACATGTGCCACTCACAACTACCAAACATGGTTATGCGTTGCAACGGAAAAAATGATTTGTAAAGACGCGAAAAGTAATTTCTCATAGGAAAGTCGTGCCGTGTTAGCCTCTTTAGCCAGACCACCTATACATTGTCGACATGCACCGCCATCACCACCTCACCTCACTCTGGGATGTTCTCCCTTGGGGTTCTCCTTCAAGACCGACGGTGCCTCCTTCACCAATGAATTAGCTACACAACTTCTTTCAAAGTAGAATGTGGACTTCCTAGACCACCATTGAGATCTTCCGGGTGCATGAGCTATGGGGCCAACGATATTGTGCATCTCATGGCTTCCAGATATATATACCAAAAGGAGGAGATATGCTTAAATTTAATCTTAGAAATTTGGGTAAGAAATTTCTTTTAGACCATTTGAGAATACTTTCTTTTAGACCATTTGAGAATATTTACTATGTGCCAAAGAGTAAAATATATACACGTACTCCCTCCATCCCAAAATATAAGGCACATATTTTTCTGCACGGTCTTTGATGTGCAACTTTAACCACTAATATATGCTCTAATAAAATATATGGATTGGAAATGTATAAATTGTATCGTTGCATTCATCTTGCAATTTTCTTACATTTCATACATATATTTATATGAATTTTGTGGTCATATATTATAAATACAACGAATTTTTATAGTCATCGAAATTTAAGGGCGGCTGATATTTTGGGACAAAGGAAGTATAATGATATCTTAGGTCTACAAAATGTAGAAAGGGAGCAACGTGTTTTTGAGTAGTTAATTAAGTCGGTGTTGAGCATTAGAGCATCTCCAGCAGGCGCGCTATAAGTTGGCGCGGTATACGACGCTGCGGCCGCGCTGTAAATCGTTGCCGCGCGCCGGAGCGATTTCTCCCCCGCCGGGTGCGCCATTTTGCAGCGCGCGTTGGCGCGGTAAAATAGCACCTCCGCCGGACGCGCCATTTTGCAGCGCGCGGGCGCGGCGCAAACAACAAACACACACAAGTATGCATCCAACAAGATCAAACAATATATAAAAATTCACAAATAAATTGTACCATCCAAATACAATACATTGTTCACAACAATACTTCACACCAAATACAACACATCCAACATACAACAATACAACATGGTTTTCAGACAATACAACACATAGTTTTCAAACAAATACAACAAATATACAACTATTGTTGTCCATTCCAATTCCACCATTCTTCCATGAGATCTTTTTGAAGCTCATCATGTGTGTCGTTGCACCGAATGGCATGGTATGAGGCAATGAATCGGGCAATCCTATGTGCGGACCTCCTCACTTGCACGGGAACCCCCATCAAGTCGTAGTGGGTATGATCCACATCTTTTCCGCGATCATCCTCTATAATCATGTTGTGCATGATTACACACGCGGTCATGATATACCAAAGGCAATCTTGGTCCCAAAATGTAGCCGGTCCTCTAACAATGGCAAATTGGGCTTGCAAAATCCCAAATGCTCTCTCTACATCTTTCCTAGCCGCCGCTTGTGCATTGTGGAATTGGGTTTGCTTCTTACCTCTTGGTTGAATAATTGGCTTCACAAATGTTTGCCACCTTGGATATATGCCGTCGGCGAGGAAGTATCCATAGTTGTACTTGTGGCCATTTGCTTCAAACTCCACCAATGGACCTTCCCGCATTGCAAGTCTTGTCATTAGTGGTGACCGTTGAAGAACATTGATGTCATTGCAAGATCCGGGCATTCCAAAGAAAGCATGCCATATCCAAGTCTCTTGGTCGGCCACCGCTTCAAGTACTATGGTGGAATCCTTCTTGTAGCCTTTGAATTGTCCATGCCATGCCGCTGGACAATTCTTCCAACTCCAATGCATACAATCAATGGAACCAAGCATACCGGGAACCCCGGTTGGCGTTGATCTCCAAAAGCCTTGCCGTGTCTTGAGCATTGGGGGCTCTCAAGTATGTGGAGCCAAAGACATTGACAATTGCAACGATAAAACGCTTCACACACAAGATAGAAGTGCTCTCTCCCATGGCCAAATGATCATCAATAAGATCCGCCGGTATACCATATGCCAACATACGCAAGGCGGCGGTCACCTTTTGATATGTGCTATGACCAAGTTCTCCGGCGGCATTCCTCCTTTGCTCAAAGAAGCGATCATATTTGGTGACATCCGTTGCAATGTGCTTGAACAAGTTGAGACTCATCCGGAAACGCCGCCGAAAATAGCTTTCGGGAAAATCGGATTCTCATTGAAATACGACCGCATCAACTTCTCATGCCCTTCAATCCTTTCTCTCCACAACTTCTGTCTACCGAACACCGATCCACCAAATTTTGGCCTCTTAACGGCGCGGTATGCTAATAGTATCGATATGTTCTCCTCTTCTTCTTGGTCGAACTCGTCATCCGATGAATCATATGATGAACTCTACAAACATATGCATGAAATTACTTCACTATGAACTATTGTAGCTAATTGGCGAGTAATAGAGGCCGGCCGGCGGAGGTTCATACCTTGCGAGCAAATGGGCGAACACCATGGGTGCGCCATGTTGCTAGCAAGCTCGAGGACGACAAGGACGACATGTCGACACCTGCGCGGAGGAGAACGCGACGGCGGCGCGAAGGGGGCCGCGGAGAAGGAGCGCCGTCGCTGGCGGCGACGCGAGCGACACAGTGCGGCGGAGCGTCCGCCGCTGCCAGGAGGAGGTGCGGGCGATGCGGATCTACGACGCGGCGGCGGCGGAGTGGACCGGCGGCGGCTGGATTTCGCGCCGGCGGTAGGTGGGGAAATGAGGGCGCGGGTGGGGGGAAATTTCCAGCCGTTGGCTTTTTCGCGCTCGGACGAGCGTTGCCGCGCGCTGTAGCCGACGCGCTAGATATGCCGCTCCGGTTTGTGCAAAACGCCGCGCGCCCTAAAATTTTTACAGCGCCGCGCCGTTTACCGCGCCTGCTGGAGCGCCTCATTCCCTCCCGCGCCCGCTATACCGGACGTTTTTATGCCGCGCGGCCTATATAGCGCGTCTGTTGGAGATGCTCTTATGAGTGAGATGATTTGCAGAAATTAGCATAGGTAATCCAAATATAGTAAATATTATTATTACTGTAGTTTTTTTGACGTGTTGTATTTTACTGTTTTCGTTCCCCTTCACATGTAATAAGTCGACGTGGAGGTCCAGCTCAGCATTTCTCAACAAATTCTCCAACGGCCGGCCAAAGTAACCGCCTCCCAGCCGGCCGGTCTGCTTCGCCGCCGCGCCGGGAGCTCATGCTTGAAGCCGTCGCCGGCGACTGCGACGTCATCGACATAAACCCCGCCGCTCCCGCCGTCGCCGAACCCGCCGCCGACCTCGCCGCACGGCAGCGCATGGACTGGAGAGCCTCAGCGAGGAGTATCATGCCCTCTCCCGTTCCCGGCGCCACCGCACTGGAGAGCGAGGAGCCCGAGCTTGCCGGCGAGGACCGACAAGTTCTTCTCAGCGTCGACTCCACCGGCCGCGATGTTGAACCATCCGGTTATGTCACGTTGTAATACCATTGTAGCCCAGAGCTAGTGCTCCTTGTAATCCAGATCTCTAGCACATCGTGCATCCTCTCTGTATCTCTCTATTTGTAACAGACTCCCAAGACAATGCAATTCAGTTGAGAATTACAATTCTGCTTGGTATCAGAGCACAGCGCTCGACCTCCCCATGGCCGGAACCCTACCTTCTTCCTCTTCAGCGGCCACCATGCCGGCCACCTCCTCTACCCACTCAACCACTATCAACCCCCTCGACTCCGATCCCCAAACCCCTCTCCAACACCGGCCAACCAACTCAACAATACCCCGAGCCCCTCCCACTCCCCAATTTGGCGACTCCCTAAACCTCGACGGCCTCGCCGAGCAACTGCCGGAGATCCCCCTCACCGGCGCATTCCCTCCCCTCCCCGTAGCCCACCCAGCCACCTCCTTCTCCCACCCCATCCTCAACGTCCACATCCAAGACTATATCAAATTTCAGGTCAACCCCGCCGGCGCGAATTTCTCCAAGTGGCGTCAGATCTTCCGCCTTCTGCTCACCATGTACCAGGTGATGGATCATGTGACCGAGGGCGCTGCCCCTCGCGATCCCGACGGCAGTTGGCGCGCCGTCGACATCCACATCAGTTTGTGGTTTATGGCAACCCTCACTGATGATCTGCTCCGCCTTGTCCAAGGGTCCGACGCGACGGCGTGCGGCACGTGGACACGCCTGCACCGTTTCTTCTACAACAACCAGACCTCGAGGTATCTATTCCTCAACAAGGCATTCCGCACCACGCCTCGCGGCGACATGTCCATCACGACCTATGCCAGCAAGCTCCAGGCCATTGCTGATGACTTGGACGCCATCGGGCGCCCCGTGGACGACCGCGACCTGGCCCTTCAGTTCGTTGAGGGCCTCGGCAAACAATACAAGATGCAGGCCGAGATCATGAAGCTGGACCTGCCGTCGTTCGCCGACGCCTGCTCCCGCCTCCAGCTCGCCGAGATCTCCACCGACAACGGCGCTCAAGTCTTCGCTGCCCACGGCGGTGATCGTGCTGGCGGCCACAACAGCCACACCGGCGGTTCCACCGGCCATGCTGGTGCCAGCCGTGGCCCTGCTCGTCACTCCATCCCCGGGGTCAGTCCCAACTATCGCGGCCGCAACCCCATCCCCGGTTTCCGCCCCGGCGGTGACCATGGCATAAGCGGGCAAGGAGGCCCTGGCGGTAGCCGCGGTCGCGGTTCCACTCCCTCCGTTGGTCGTGGCCACGACTACGGGGGGCGCGCCAGCAGCTCTGCGCAACCTGCGTGGATGGGATACTTTGCGCCTGTGGGCGCCCCCTTCCCCATGTCGCGTCCGTCCTGGACAGCGCCGAACTCATCAAGTGTTCTCGGCGCCCGGCCCGGCCCTGCCTCTCAGGTGTACCACGCCATCCACCCTGGCGCCATGCAGCCTCCCGCGTCGGCGTACCCCATGCAGCACCCTGCCTCGCCCTACCCACTGCCTCCGTACTCCTTCGACCACGCCGCCATGGTTCACGCCGCAATGAGCAACATGCAGCCGCAGCCACACCAACCTGAATGGATCATGGACTCCGGGGCATCATCGCACGTCACTGGTAAGACGGGTAACTTAACCACTACTCATCCCTTGTTAGGCCATAATTCTCAGTATATTATTGTTGGCAATGGGTCTAAACTTCCTATCATTGGCACTGGTTCCGTTCGCATCTCCTCCCTTCCCCTCCTCTTGCAAAATTTTCTTGTTTCTCCTCACATTGTCAAGAATTTGATCTCTGTCCGCCAATTTACCCGTGATAACTATGTATCCATTGAATTTGATCCGTTTGGTTTTTCCGTGAAGGACCTAGCCACCAAGACCCTCCTCCTCCGCTCCAATAGTGACGGCGACCTCTACCCATTCTTCGGCACCAAGACACCTACACACGACGTCTACTCCATCACCTCGGGCGACCTATGGCATAGAAGACTTGGACATCCTAGCACATCTACCCTTTCCCGTTTACCTTTAGACTTTCTCAACCATTGTAATAATGATGTTTCCTCTAGTTCCTCTACCATTTGTGATGCCTGTCAACGTGGTCGACAACCACGCCTCCCCTTCCCCACCTCATCCTCCCACACTTCCGCTGCTTTCTAACTCATACATTGTGACTTATGGACATCACCCATTTCGAGTTTTTCAGGCTACAAATATTACTTGGTTGTATTAGATGACTTTACTCATCACTACAAGAAAAGTTCTGATAGACAACGTCTCAAAATCGTCCGCTAAGGGGTATTTTTCGTCGCCCATGGGCCTAACCCGACGATATGGGTTCTCGTAGGAAACCGCGTCGAGCAAAGTCCTACGACGATTTTTTCGGTCCGTCGCGCTTGGGCGCCCTTCCGCCACGGAAAATCGGACCGTTGCCCAAGTGTTTCCGGAGCCCGTTGACCGCCGACGTCATGCAACCGACACGTGGCGTACGCCGTTAATCGGGCTAAGCACGCGTTAACCGGTCGAAACCCCGTGGTAGATGGTAGGCCCACACGAGGCCTCGGCGACG